>NC_142508.1:73650000-73950000 GCF_057876585.1 Rhinolophus sinicus | reverse complement strand
CCTGCCTGCCGCCTCAGGCTCCGAGCCCCAGAGCTGTGAGCCAGGTTCTCCCCATAGGTACGGAGCTGTGGAGTTGAGTGGCGCCGGGCGCCGGAAGAACGCCACGCGAGAGACCACCAGCACGCTGAAAGCCTGGCTCCACGAGCACCGCAAGAACCCCTACCCCACCAAGGGCGAGAAGATCATGCTGGCCATTATCACCAAGATGACCCTCACCCAGGTGTCCACCTGGTTCGCCAACGCGCGCCGGCGCCTCAAGAAGGAGAACAAGATGACCTGGGCGCCCAAGAACAAAGGCGGGGAGGAGAGGAAGGTGGAGGGTGGAGCAGAGGAAATGCAGGGCTGCCTAAATGGTGACACCAAAGGTACCGAAAATGTTCACCACCCCACCTGACATGGGTGTTTCCAGCCATCAAGCAGTTTGATTGGATTTCCCAAGCCACCCTGTGGCTTAGCTTTTATGGAAGGCACTCTTGCTTACCCCTGCACTTGCATCCCCTACATGCCTCAGGGCCTTTGCCTGCACGGTTCCCTCTGCCAGGAATTTCCTACTGACCTAGCTTCTTCCCAACTTTGAAGTGTCCTCTGAAAACCTTCCCTGGCCACCCAAGCCAATGTAGAGTCCCAGTTATTCTCTATTGTCGTCTCATTTTATTTCTTCCTCCATGCTTATCACTATGACCCCCCTCAAGAATGTCACCTGCACTAGAAGGTGTTTTATTCACTGCTATATTCCCTGAATTCATGCCTAAAGATGCCTGGCACATAGCAGACACTCGGTAAATATTTGCTGAATTAAATAATACACACCAGCCACCCGTGGGTGTGAAAATTGGGCCAAAACTGTCCCCTTGCTTTTATGTGGCTGAGAAGCTGAATCCCGGTCTCGGGGCAACAAAAAGTGCTGGTTTCCTTGGCCTGGGGGTGCACGAAGAGGAGTTTTCCAAGGGGTGAGGGCAAGGCTGGGATGGGAATCCTTCCCAGGGGCAGGCCGCCAGCCCTGGGGACAAGTGTAAGAGGTGGCGTGGCCAGCCTGGTGAATGCCCTGAGTGCAGGGCGCATCTTGCTAAAAGCTTCTCAGGGATGGGCACTCCAGCAGATTTCCCTTGGGGCCTGGGGCTTTTCTCACTCGCTCCTGATTTCCTGCAGACGTTGCTGCTAGCCAGGAAGCTCGGGGGCTGCGTCTGAGTGACCTGGAAGACCTGGAGGAAGAGGAGGAGGAGGAGGAGGAGGAGGCTGAAGAGGAGGCAGCGGTCACAGCTACGGACAGGCTGGCTGAGTTCCATGAGGAGGGCCAGTCGCTGTCAGCACCGTGCGCTGCAGCTCGAGGGGCCCGTCTGGAGCGCAGGGAGTGCGGCCTGGCGGAGTCCCGCTTCTCATTCAATGAGCCTCGGGGATCCGGAGAAGCTGAATACTTCCGGGCGGAGCCAGGGGGCCCCACATTGACCATGCACTACCCAGGCAGTGAGAAACCGCGCATCTGGTCTCTGGCGCACACTGCGGCACCCAGCGCTGTCGAAGGTGCACCTTCAACCCCGCCCAAGCCACGAAGTCCGGAGTGCCATCTCATTTCCCGACAGCCTTCAGGCACTGGCAGGCGACCCGCGGTCCCCAGAGACTCCGCGTGTGAGGAGTCTTCCCGCATAGCCAAAGCCTTTGGAAACCCCACGTTTGTCCTGCAGGGGCTGCCCCTGAACTGTGCGCCGCAGTGCCCGAGGCGGAGGGAGCCTGCAGTGCAGTGCCAGTACCCGTCCGGAGCAGAAGGTAGTGGGCCCCCGACGGTGCTGGGAGTGTCTGTCCAAAAGACACTTGCCCACCGAGCTGCCCAGCCATTGCACACCCTCTCTGCCTCTCGGGCACGCCCAGGTTCAGACCTGGTGCGAGATTGTCCCACAGCACTCTTTGAAATGGAAGCTTAGAGGTAGTATTTCTAGTTCCTCCTTATTATGAAGTCAAATACTAATAAGCTTAGAGTGAGACAAGAACTTACCTAGGATCACTAAGAAAGTCATTGAAATGATGGGCAACCGAGATCTCTGCACTCATGTCCAGTGTTTGGTCAAGTGTACCAGGAGGGCACCATCATGATCCTCTGGCACAGGTGCCTTTGTCCCCTGCCTTCCCTGCAGAGGAGGGCAGCTGGCCCCTGCTGTGCTTGTACCAAGGGCTTGCTTGGGCTGGGCAGGCACAGGGCTTTCAGAGAAGTGTGAGGGGCAGGTCCAGACACATACAATTGTTTTAAGGCCAATGCTGAAGTCAGCTTGCAGCCCTCTGGCCCACCACAACGGCTGGGAAGTGTAGCCCAGGTGCTGTCGCTGGAGACTATCCACCCCCAAAATTTCAACATCAAGCTGGGTGTGACTGCCAATCAGTGTCTCCTGCCCCTGGGTGGTTCTCTGGCTGTGCCTGGTGGAAGGGAATTTCACCCCACAAAGGGACATTCTCCAAGCATTTGGCAGCCTTCAGCAATTACTGCCAGATTCTGTTCTTTGTAGTAATTTCTCTCAGGATTAGCTACTGGCTTAGAAAATTGGGTTACATTGTTATTTGAATTTACACATAACCGGGTCCAAATGTTACCTCTGGCAAGCAAATTGCTTCTAGACCTTTGATTCCCTTCGGATGAGCCACCACTGACCTCCGATTTCCTAGGAATCACCACCAGTGGCCTTCGGGTTTTAATCAACCTTTCCTCTCTCAGCAGGTTAGCGCAATGGCTGCGATTTGCGATTTGCAATTTGCGAAGAATCTTGGAAATTAGCCCTACTATTGGAATTCACCTTCACACAAAGAAGCTGGGAAACCTCGCCAGGAACTGGGGGAATCTCACTTCGCCTAAGAAACAAACAGACACACGGAAACCCTCCTACAGGCCCTCCTTGCACGCAGAGCTGGGAGTGGCGCGCAGACGTGCGTCTGGTCAGATCCCAGAGGAGGTGGCACAGGGCACCTTGGGGGAAAGCCAAGTGGGAAGGCTGGGTGGGGAGTCTGCCCAGGGCACCCACTCGGTATACCATGTCTCCCTCCCTCCTCTGGATGCAGGGTCTGAAGCTGCTCCCTCCCCTGCTCACCCACCATCCCTCACTTTGTAACTTCTGCTCTGACCTGGCCTCCAAGGACCAGAAGACATTCGTCTTCTTCCCCTCCCCACTTCTTGTGTCCTTAAAAATAATCAAACCCAATCTAAGCTGTGTGGCCTATCTGTGCCAGGGGTGCTTGGAGAGGTCGGGGTGGGAGGGAGGGTGGAGTGCGGCCAGGGGCTCTGGGGACCCCTGCGTGGGCTGCCTGCATGTCTCAGGGCCTTTCATAGCAGGGAGAGAAACTGCCAAGGTAACAGCCAAGGCGGAGGCGCCTGCGGCTCAGTCCTCCAAACTGCGGTGTAACCAGCTCGCTGAGCGCGCTGAGCTGGGCTGCTTCCTGTGTGCGGGACTACGGAAGCTGTCCGGATATTTGTCTGAAAGCTGCATTTGTGTTTTAGTTCATACTTGGGTTTTAAGTTCATTAGGAGGTGTGGCGTGGGGGAGCATCCTGGCAGTCCCTTGGCACGCTGCTGGTACCCCTGCGCTCCTCGGGTGGGACAGAATGGCGCAGTCTGACAGTTGGCCGCGTCGATAGGAGGCGATACAGGGCATTCTTTCGGTTTAATCAAGTGTCAACAAACACTTCCGGTACAGGCCAACCAATGGGAGCTGACGGTCGGGGAAGGGGGCTTTGTTCCCCTGGGGAAGCAGTGTCGGGAGTAGGGCTGGGGGGGATGAACCGCCCGAGTTCGGTCCCCGGCCTAGTGGCTTTGGCTTCAGCCAGCGCACGAGCTCGCCGCTGCTCACAGGGAAAGAGGGAGGTGAACCCGGGACCCAGCCCTAGCCGGGAGCAGATGGGTGCGGGAAAGGCAATTGGGGTGTGTGCCTACCTGCTGGCTCCTTGGTAGCTGCGTCTCCACTGCTGAGCTGTAGCCCCACCCGCGCTGGTTGGGGGATGGCCTTTTAGACCAGCGTAGGGGCCAGCCTGCGGGTCACTGAAGCCTGGGGCGGGTAGGGTCCGCATCCTCGGGGAGAAGGGAGGGGGAGACATTTTAAGACCCTTGGAGGTTGTGGACCGGAAGGTGGGGCTTGGAAAACTGGGGAACAGGCGGCTGGCCATCTCCCTGCCCCACTCTGTCTTCTTTCCTGTAGAATAATTGGACTCAGAAGGGGCTTTAGGGATCACGAATGACAAAAATACAAACCCCTTCCTTAGATAAGGAAACTGAGTCCAAATGGGATTGCAAGGGACTGGCTCAGGGTCACACAGAAACTGTGGTGGACGGACCCCAGCTTTCCACTGGGGTCCTTTTCGGATCACCCTCCCCTCATTTCCTCTGGGAAATCCCCTCCCTACTTTCCTTTTGCTTCTGGGCAACAGCTGCTCTTACCTCCACCTCCCAGGAGATCCTCCAATCACCCTCACTGACCCGCGGCTTAGGGTCCTGAAAATTAAACTGCGAAAAGATAAACATTATTTCCAGTCGGCTTTGCGGGATTAACGCTTGTAATAAAGAGCATTAGCTGGGAGTTTCTTTCAAGGCGCTCTCGACCCCGCCCCCTCCGGGGACCACGTAGATCCTTTTGGAGGCTCCAGTCTGCAGAGGCCTGGTCCTTCGGAGTGGAACTCCAGCTAGTCATTTTGTGGAGGGGAGAGGAGCCCTCAGGATCACATTGAGTCAGCACTTGGAGAAGGGACCCACTTAAGCCTGAGGTCACGTGGCTGAACAGAGACTGGGATCCAGAGAGTGAAAGGGGGAGGGGGAGGGTCTGACCTGTGCTCTGCCTCCAGCTGTTCCGCCTGTTACAGGAACAGTGAGCCTTGGGAAAGGAGGCCCACCTGGACCTGCCTGCCTGACCACAACCTCAGGAGGCGGTCTCTCCATCTATTGTCTAGGAGGCCTGGCCTCTTCCTGCCTCTGCCAAACCACAGCAGGAGCCTGCAGCCAGGGTTGTTCCCAAGAGCTGGGCCTGGTTGGCTGGAGACAGTGAGGTGTAAGAAGGGCTGAAAAGAGTAACTTGGAATCCCAGAAAATGGCTTCACCATCTCAGTCCTGTTACTACCTTGCTGTGTGGCCATGGACAAGCCCCTTCCTCTCTCTGTTTCCCCTGATGTAAAATAACAGAGGATGATCTAGTTCTCCACCCTGGTGCTCCATGTCTGCTCCAGACCGGATGGTACACTCCAAGAGGACAGATGAGGGGCCTGAGAATGGCCAGTCTGAGCCTGCGATTATCTCAGCTTCAGGCCCCCAGTGGCAATCTCTCCCCACTAAGAGCTTCTCGCTAATCTCCCAATATAATCTCCCAGAATCATATTTTGAATACTGTTTTGATTAAACACCCAAGCCAGAGGAGGGAGGTTACAGCTCTGCTCTCCTGGGCTGAGCCTGCTGGAGCCCACAGACAGCTGGCCTGTGAGCTCTGCGAAGTGAGTGTCAGGAAGTGCAGAAAGGTGACAGTCTCAGGTTTGGAGTCTGCAAGACCTAGACCTCCCAACTCCCTTGATGGCTAAAGTGCCCCTCCCTCTGCTGCGGAGCAATCGCTGGGGGTGGGGTGGCGGTGGGGGCCTGGGTTGAGATAAGTTGAACCAGGAAGCCACAACACACCCATGTCTGGATTGATTCCTCTCCCTCCAGGAGTCACTTCATCAGCATTGGACTGACCAGAGGACCTCTCTGATCACTTTTGGTCCTTAGATCCTATGACCCTGGCAGTGATAATAACTTCTGGAGTCCTACCACGTGCCAAACCCAATGTCATGTCCTTTAAATGTCCTGACTCATTTACGTATCATACCAGTCCTAGGGAGCATTATATTGTACTTACTAGTGTCCCATTCAATGAATGAGGAAACAGAAGCTCGAAGAGGTTAAGTAACTCGATGTCAGTTACCCGCTAGCATGTGAAGAAGTCAAACTCTGAGTATCACTGATGGTTAACCACTAAACTCTGCTGCTAATATATTCTGTTACTTTAAGATTCTTTTATTCCATTGTGAATAAGAGCCTATGTTTCTGAGACTCTAAATGTCTATGAGTCAATTATCTCGTGCTTCTGGAACTCCAGCTCGCCCTCCTTCCTTCTCAGGAATGTCCAATGGAAAAGACGTCTATTGCCTCCTGGACCTACCCCCATATCTTGGCTGAAAATATCTCCCACCTTTCCCACTGCCCACATTTCCCTGGGACATGGCTGTCTGAGACACCTTTGACCAGTGTAGCCTGTGGATCTCCACCATCAAAATCAGCCCATAACTGGGACGGCTGGATGACCGGCTCAGTTGGTTAGAGTGCGAGCTCTGAACAACAAGGTTGCCGGTTCGATTTTCACCTGGGCCAGTGAGCTGCGCCCTCCACAACTAGATTGAAGACAACGAGCTGCCGCTGAGCTGCCGGATGGCTCAGTTGGTTAGAGCTTGAGTTCTTAACAACAATGGGATGGTGGGCTGCACCCCCTGCAACTAAGATTGGACACAGCAACTGGACTTGGAGCTGAGCTGTGCCCTCCACAACTAGATTGAAGGACAATGACTTGGAGCTGATGGGCCCTGGAGAAACACACTGTTCCCCAATATTCCTCCACAAAAATTTTTTTTTTTTTTTAAATCAGCCCAAAACTAAAAAATCCTAACCTGGGAGGTGAGCTAGAATATCTGCCTTTGTAACAAACACTCTATGTGGTCTGACAGGCCTCTAACCTGAGTAGCAGTGACTGAACTTCAAGTGGCCAGACTCTAGAGTCAGCATGAAGGGAAGGCTTAGGGCACCTGCTGTTGGCCAAGAATAAATCACATCCCACTAACATAACAGGTGAAAACAATTCCTCCAGGATTTAATCTGTATTCACATTCAATCTCATCTGGTCTCATCTGGTTCGGCTCTCTCCTCCCCCATCCCAAAGCTCAAAGGCTTGTTGTGATTGGAGGGGGAGGAGGTCCCTAGGAAACTAACTTGCCTCTCACAGCTGTCTGAAGACAAACTAACTAGGATTCTAGGGAAGCATCTTAGGAGTCCCCTGTACCTCCGAGCGTGAGAATTCTATCCCCAAACACAAGTGTGCAGTCGCGAATCTCTACACATTTAGGGAAAGCCAACACTAGGAAGGCAAACAAATAAACTGATGGAGGAGGTGGGCCTTTCTCTGTCTCCTGACACAGCCAGATGCAATCTCAACAGCATTGGAAAGTTCTTTCTTTTTTGAACTGAACCCTTTCTCCATGTAACTTCTGAAAACTGTCTCCTGAACCAACAAGTCTTAATCTTCATGATTCTTTCCTTCTCCTACCCTCTATGCCTCCTCTTCCCCTTTCTTCCTCAGTGGGACTTAAGCGGCCCTTATTCTGAGATCTGAGTAAGAATGGAAGCTAATGGCTATCTCCCAGTTACTTGGCAGAGGACCCCTCTATCGGCATGATTCTCTTCAGTAAGCATGAAGTTGGAGAGGGGACAGAGACAGTGACCTGAGTCCTCGGGCCACTCACCAAAGTGTCTCTGAGACTCAGCTTTCTCCTGGAAGGTTGGGATCATATTAAACCATGGAACTCTTTCATAATTTCCACAATTCTCTCATTTAGCTGCCATGGGGACAAAGATTCAGATTGGTGTTACTTGAATTGTAGTCATTGGAAAACCAACTCCCTGATTTTTGCCAAGAGTTGAAGAGATGTTAAAAACAAGCTAGCGGCGTCTCCCTTGTGGATCAGAGGATTGAAAGGATTGAAAGAGAGTTGAAAAATGAATAATTTGGGTCACTCAGAGATTCAGCATTATTTACTGCGATGGCCAACTCACCTCTCAGCTGGTACAGAATCTAGTCTCTGACAAGTAAATCTGTATTAATGTAAAGGGTGATTCTTATTTGCGAGATGATCAGAGACTGATGTCTTTTTTCATTGCCTGGAACTGTCTCCAAATTCCAAATGGGTGTCATTGAAAGTCTTAAAGGTCCTGCTCTAGAACAGTGAGGCCGATGTTGGTAATGATAATGAGTGTAGAGCAGTAGTTCTCAAGCCTGGCGGCCCATACAATCAGCCAGGGAGGTGTTTTATTTTGTTTTGATTTTTAGTACCACTATCTCATCAGTACCCCAGAGCAATCAAATCCACTCTCTAGTGGTAAGGCCCAGCAGTATTTTTCTTTAAACTTCCAAGTGATTTTAATGTGCAGCTAAGGTTGAGAACAAGTGAAGTACAGCCATGCTGTTTCTCTTACCGGCTCCAGCATTTTCTAGAAGCTATGTAAGGTGAGGGGTAGAGGTTGGCTGACTGAAAGTCTAGAAGCCTATGGTTTTCCCCTTGAGGCTGCGGATTTCTTGTTTTCCCCAGGGTGAAATGAGATGTAATATTTACATTTCCCCACATGGTTTCTGAAGGACTCCAAAGATGAATGTAATAATCCTGGATATCCAAGGCCAATGTCAAGCCAGGGGAGACCTCCTTGAGCCCTGCCCATTCCATATCCCAGCTGCCTGCACACAGAGTGGAGCTGTGGAGGGAGATTCCTCCAAGCAGGTCATCCTAGACACATGTGCCAAGTCACCCCTGGGGTGGCTCAGAGGGGCTCTGGGCAGGAGTGGAGGCCCTTCAGAAGTGTTTCTTGGTGTCCCCATTATGTATTGCAGAGGAAAAATCAACCCCAAACTTAATGGCTCAAAACAACAGCAGTCAGTGATTTTGCTCATGGATCTGCAATTTGGGCAGGTTCTGTGGAATGATTTGTGTCTGCTCCACATGTTATTTAAGGAGGCAACTCGACAGGAGCTGGTGATCTACTCCCAAGAAGGATCTGGGGTTCTACCCTCTGCAGAGGTTTCCCCTTCTCCATGGCTGTGTGAGCTTCCTTATGTCACGGCAGGTGAGTTTCAAGAGGCCTGGGTGGAAGTCACAAAGTTTCTTCTGACCTATCCTCAGAAGTCCCAGAACGTCACTTTCATGTGTTCTGTTAGTCAAGCAAGTCCCTAAAGCTTGTACAGAGTCAAGAAGAGGGGAATTCAAATCTACCACTCCATGGGAGGAGTAGAATAGAGCTTGTCACCATCTTTACCCAAGTTGGTATCATTGCTGAAGGTGCAGTTTTGAATATACTTCCAGACTTTACTCTCCTGTTCAACATGTGGATTTGGGATTCTGTCTTAGTCAGCTTGGGCTGCCATAAGAAATACCCCAGACCAAGTGGCTTAAACAACAGACATTTATTTTCTCTCAGTTCTAGAGGCTAGAAGTCCAAGATCAAGGTGCCAGCTGATTTGGTTCCTGGTGAGAGCTGTCATCCTAGCTTGCAGATGGTCGCCTTCTCATGCTGCCTTCTTATGGTGGATAGAGAGAACTCTGGTGTCTCTTCCCTTCTTACAAGGGCACCAGCCCCATCGATCAGGACTCTACACTTTTGACCTCATTTAACCTTTATTACCTCCACCCAGTCCCATCTCCAAATACAGTTCCTTGGAGTTAGGGCTTCAACATATGAATTCTGGAGAAGCGCAAACATTCAGTCCACAGCAGACTCTAACCAAGGACCCAAGATGGACAAGGCCAGGTATGAGGCAGGCGATCAGGCAGCTGGTGCTAACTCTCTGGCCAGTGGCCTGGGCAGCCCCTAGCCACCGAGGTGCTGGATGGGGCAGACATCTGGCTGGCTGTCACATTCCCCATCAGGGTCCTGGCCTGATAATCAGTGTCTGTAGCCTCAATGTGGAAGAGGACAGCAATGACATATACTCAAGCGCTGTGAAGTGCTGGACACTTCATATAATCTCAGAACAACTCTCTAGTCTATAAATGAGAAAACGGAGCCTTAAGTCTGTGAAGTCCTTCGTTCAAGGCCCAGCAGCCAAGAAGTGGCAGAGTTGGGGTTCCAGTCCTGGCCTATGCGACCCCAAAGCCAAGACTATCCCCCAAGCAAAGGTGGAAGGAGGCTGAGTGCACCCACGCTAAGATGGGTAAGAGCACAGCCTCTGAAACCAGACTACCTGGGTTTGAATCCCAGCTCTGCCAGGGACTAATGTGTGTGACCTTAGGCAAGTGGCATAACCTATCTAGACCTCAGTTTCCTCATCTCTGAAATGGGAGGCGTATGAGTACCTGCCTCACAGAACTGTTTGCAGATTAAACAGTTACTAGTATGTAAAGCATTAGGACTGTGCCTGGCCCATAGTCACATTGTACAAAATGTAGCTGCAACTCCTCTCTTACTACCATATAGCTGCTCAGCGGCCCCTGCCACAGGCCTGTCTCCCCACTGTTGTGTCCCCACCCTCAGCTGCCCTGCCTACCTCACTCATTTTGCCAAGTCGATGTCACAGTTCATACGTGTCCCTTTTACCTAGCGCAAAGACATGGGGTCATTCAGACGGGTGTCCATTTAGGGAGAAACCTCCCCAAGCGGATTTTATGAATAGCTCACACTTCCCCTTATCAAGATTAATGGCACAATTGCCCACGGTCAGTCCTTCTGTGGTCGCAGCTAATGACTTCAACCCTCCACACGTTTCCTCTGCATTTGCTTCAGAAATATCATTCTGAACAGCAAGACTGCTTTAATAGCCACTTGGTACTAATGATGCCTTTTAAGTGCATAAAGAGAGTCTCTAAGTACCAAACGGGAGGCCCATTGACTGGTGACAACAGCTATTGACATTGACACGGAGGCAAGGTCAGAAAGTTGCAGACCATGGGGACTGTTACTGGGCCTAACAGTGGGGTTGTTTTTTTAAGTACATTGGAAAACTCCCCCTTATTCCTGATCGCTCCTCACACACACCCTCTAGCACCATTTACTGACGCCTGCTAGGGACAGTTCAGACTTCACCAGCCTCTGCTAGTTTTCACTTCACCTTCCAGATTCCAGCCATATCCAAACTTGTATTATATTCAGTTGATATTTTTCTTTAAATAGACTCACTTTTACATTTTTAAAGAAGTGTTTTTAAAAAGAAAACATAGTATTGCTTCCCACTCTTTACGTCCTCCCTTCCCTTACTGCATGGTCACCATGACAACGCTCAACTGGTCAAGAGGCAGCTTGGTACCACGTGAAGAATATGGATACAGGAGGCAGAACAAGCTGGGTTCACGTTCTGGTCCCTCGCACTCACCTGATGGGGAGCGAGTGCCTTCATTTCTCCGAACCTCAGCTTCTTCATAAGTAAAACGGGATAAACCTGGAACCTCGCTTGTGCGGTGATGGTGAGAATGAGTGTCAAGAGTTCACTTCAGTGGCGGGCACACGTGCTCAGTAACAGTTGGCTCTCACTGGACGAGTATTAACTTGCTCCACAACAGTTGAGCTCCCTGGGGAACTGACAAACAGTTTCAGCTTGCCATTCATGTCCCTGCTATGGTCATGACATAGACTACAGTCCCCAGTATCTCATGTGTCACCTCACTGTGAGGTCCCAATTGTGTCAGCAAAGGGCTACTCCCAAAGATGTAATTTGGGCGTGTCACTCTTGGACCAAAGCATTGTTTCACTGCCACACTTTTCTCCTCCTTGGGTACTGATCTCCTCCCTCACCCAGGAGTATGCTCTTTTCATTACCAGCTATTACCTCAACATGAAGCTCCCATCTCCCAGGGATCTGGTACCTGGTGTGGTGTCCGCCATCTTGCCTGGTCCTTGATCGTTCATCTCCTCACTTTCCAGGACTCCAATCCATTTCTGAACCACATGGTTCTGGTCCCACTTTCTGCTCAGTTTTGTCTTGTCAGTGGTTGGTGTTTGGGCCCTGTCTGTAAGGGTGGGGCAGGGCGGTGGATGAGAGGCCACCCTCAGGAGGGGGTTTCCTAGGGGCTGGTTGGAGCCAGGAGGGGAATTGCTGAAGAATGAGCTGTAAACTTTCGAGAGCAAGAAGAAAGGGGAAGGAATATGTGGGAGAGGAGCAACGTGGAGCCCAGCTAAGGTTAGGAAGTGAAATGAGGACATGAAGATGAACGGGCACTGAGGATACCAGTTCAGAGACTTCAGAGGCTGAGGAAATTGTGGGGTGAGCAAGGTTGGGACGTTAAGGAAATTAAGTCCCTTAACACGACATCCAGTGGTCTTTTCTGAGTGTGCAACATGCTGTGTGTTGAACACATAAGGCAGAAGAGAGTGGGCTATTATTACATTTTTACAAAACGAAATTCTCAAACATACATTCTCACTGAAGCACAGATACTGCTAACCTGAGATGTAGGCGGTATCCCTTTGTGGTGGGCAAAGGGGAAGCAGGCCCCAGGGATGGGCGCAGAATCTCTGCAGCTCCTCACACACTCTCTTCATCTGATTCTCAGCTACTATTCAGCCCCGTCCCATAACTGTGACATTTGACATATGACACCCATGAGTTTCACTTGACCCCTTTGTCAGGTGCCATTAAATGGCCTGAAGTTAAAATGTTAATTATCATTAATCATTTTTTATGAAATGGCTTTGCCAAGCCATAAATTCAACGGAGAGAGGCCTCTTTCATTTAGCTGACAGTTTATGGAATACTGACCATCAGTGAAGGTACCGGAATATGTGGATGTTTCTAGAGGTGTAAGTTATAAGGAGAAAAACGAATGTCTGTCGGTAGGATGTGAATGATAGAGAGGGACTTGGAACAAAAAAAGAAAGAGATGGCAGGATGAAGGCAGTTAGGAGGAGACCATGAACTTGGCCGGGGAAGGGAGGGGTCAGTTTTGTCCACCTTGTTCCCTACACCAATCTCAGTGACCCATTCAAGGTAGATGCCAAAAGAAAACCAAACAAAAAATGCCAACCAAGCAAACAAAAAAACCAATGTGGAAAAGTGAATGAATGAGGAAGGTGAGAAGAGGGTCAGAAAAGAAAAATAGGAAAGGACCAGAGGAGGAGGGAGTTTTACAGAAAGTTGGAGAGTACATCAAATGCATATAAAGAGGAGAGTCAAAATTTCTGCTTCTGAGTTCAAGATCCTGGGAACCTCTGGATTTACATATATACTTATTTGTTTATTTATTTATTTGCTAGACTTGCTAAAGTGCAATTTATCTGTCTCATTCCTGCTTAAGAAAAAAACTTTTTTTAAATCAACAAAAGAGTTGGAATTAATATTTTTAAAAACACAAGCTTGTATTTTAAGGTAAACTCAGAAGAAAATCAACCTCCTTTCAATGGGTGTAAAGTTTCAGTTACGCAAGATGAGTAAGTTCTCGAGATCTGCTGCACAACAGCAGTATCTGTAGTTAATCTAGAGGACTGTGCACTTCAAAATTTGTAAGTAGGGTAGGTCTCATGTTAAGTGTTCTTACCACAAAACAAAACAAACAAATAAACAAACAGAAAACCCAACAGGACACTTTGGAAAACTTTAGAAGGTGATGGATATGTCTATTACCTTGAATGTGGTTTGGAAAGTGATGGATCTCTTTGGAAGAAAGAAAACTTTGGAAGGTGATGGGTACGTCTGTTACCTTGAATGTGGTTTCACAGGCATTTGCATATGTCTAAACTCATCAAACTCTACACATTGTATGTGTGCAGTTTTTCTGTACATCAATTACCTCAATAAAGCTGTTAAAATAATCTTTTCGTGGGTACAAATATGCATAGAAAAATATCGTGCCAAAGTAACGTGCCAAAGGTCACGTGCAAAAATGAGATCTGAAAGATGAGATTATGGGTATTTTAATTTTTCTGGCTTATACATTTTTTTATATTCCCCAATTTTTGCAAGATTGTGCTTTATAATGAAAAAATACATAATCTCTCTCTCTCTCTCTGGGTGCGTGTGTGTGTGTGTGTGTGTGTGTACATGCGCAAATGTGAACAATGAAGGATGGAAGGAAAAGATGGTTGTGCTCACTGGGGCAGTTGAGTTGGGTGACAGGAGAGCACCCACTATGTTGGATCCATTACTTTTGGCTCAGCAGGTCTCCAAGAGAAGGAACACGGTGCCCTGCAACACCAAATGCCAGGCTCCTTAACTGAGGAGCCTGCTGGGTGCCCAGATGCTGAAGTGGCCTAGAGACATGTTGGGATAAGACCTGAATGAGGACTCTTGAAAACAAGAACTTTTTCCCCAGGACCTGGGATCTGCACGCAGACCTCAGAAGCTCTCTGAACTCCCTAAAACTGTTTGCATAGCTGTGTGCACACATGCAGTGTCCTTTTTTCCCATCAGATTCTTAAAGAGGGATTTGTGATCTCCTAAAAGTCTCTTCTCTAGACTAGAGGGTGCATATTACTTTTAGTAAAAATTTTTCAAAGGTACACCCCAAATATAGGTGTGTGTTGGTTTATAAATTATATGCATGTACTATAGTACACGCAACATAAATACACGCAACATAAACAAACATATATAAAATATTCATTTTTAAAAGATAGACAGTAAGTGGAAATTCCAATATTTTCATCCCATATCCCAAAGGATCATATCCAACTCTCCTAGATGCTCTTTCATGAAAGCCACCTCTGGAATCAATGAGGAACACCCCATCTTCCCACTCCCCAGCCAAACTACCCCCACTATAGGTTGCCAAGTTCCACCAGCAGGAAATAAGAACTCTAGGGTCAAATTTGACATCTACAAAATCACTCCACAGCATCATGAAGATTTCTATGTACTTCCTCCTGGTCTCGTGTTTCTACTACCCGCAGCTTACGGGTTGATGTGTTCACATTTCCAAAGTCGCAGCACTGTCTCAGCTTTAAATTCAAACAACAGTGGCTTTCCTTTTAAGGCTTCATGTAACCAAACGGATGGGGGTCACAGCATGGATGGTCCGCCAGGGTACATTCACCTCAACCCCACCCTGAAATGATTATAGCTGTCACCTTTCTGACATATGCCAGGTTTCTGTGAGTTTCAGACTACGGAGGGGCACTAGCAATGTGGCATCATCCCTCCATTCATTACCACTAAGTGGGATCTCGAAGAGGAATTGCCAGATCAGGTTGATTTGGACCCACTTCTGGACTTAACGTCATCTGGTTTCATTTGCCCTAGGATTCTGGTACCCACTGTCCCTAGTGAGCAGTAAAGGAGTAAAACCTAGGTAACTTTATTTATATTTCCATTTGCTTTTGGTGAGTGTCTGATACAAATTGAAATCATCTCACATGGGGAGGCTCCTCATGACTGATGCAGCTGTCTCAGATTCACTGCCTCAGTTGGTTCTCTCCCCAACCATGGGACATAGGCATTGGAATATGGGGTTCTGCCCAGACCCACCCAACCCCAGGACTGAGGCACTCCTTCCCTAGTTGCTGGGAATGTTGGCTGCTGTCAGCTGTCAAGGTCCAGCCCTTCCCCAGGGAATCTGCACCCGAACGCTGATCTCTTAGGGAGGAATTACAAAGGCTTGGCCACCTTGCCCAGATTTGGGACAACTGTGAAAGTCCATTCCCACTCCCTGCGGAATCAGCTGAGGTCTTTGTTTCGATCACATCACAATTCAGCTTCCCCCTCTGTCCAATCCTGCTTCTTTCATCCCTCACAGGTCAGGATCATTCCCTAATTAACCTCAGAGGCTCAGAGTCTGCTTCCTGGGGCTTCTCAGCCCGGCACAGGAGAAGTTACAACAGCTACAGTTGAGACCTATTTAACCCCTGTTGTAGGTAGAGGTTTCTGGTCTTTTCTAGTTATGGGGCTACCCAGGTATCTTCTCCATGCAGGTCAGAGAGCTGTCACTGCCAGCCTGGGCTGCTCCCAGTATTTAAAAAATATCTTTCTAAAAGCTAACCGCACCCTGACATTTCAAACACAGCACTGCCGGCTACATTCAAACCGTGTTATGATGATAACGTGTTCTCAGCCAGCTTTATAGTTAAGGGCTACAGGTTTCAACCAATTTAGGGTACAGTCTTATAGTGTTTGACATTTTGGGGTAGGGTTTAGGTCTGGGGGTCCTGCACCAGTACAACCAGGAATCACAGGCAAAACTTAGCGCCACAAAAAGGGGGGTGACCTGGAAAATATCAGGAAATCCACGCTCATAGAATGTGGGTACACATGTGAATAGTAGGGAGGAAGCTACCAAAACTCGGTCACTAGCAAGTGCGGTAACTGAAGGCAGACAAAGGCTCAATTTCCTAACAAGGGACAGGGGAAGGGCCTCCAGGTGAGGCCACGGGGGGTGCCAGGGGAAGGTAATTCCAGGAAAGAGCTGCTTGGGAGATGTACCAGTGAAGACTCTCTGGAGGTAAGCAGACAAAGTTTCACTTGAACCAAAAGGGGATTGATTGGAAGCTTCTGGGGAGACTCACAGGATGGAGCGGACGGTCGCAGAACCAGACCTGGAAAAGCCACTGACCAGAGCAGCCCTGGAAGTCCGAGCAATAGGAGGTGTGCATCAGCCCCTCCGCTTACGCTGCCAGAGAAATGAGCTTCAGGTGTGTGGCTGCTCTGCTCTTGGTCTGAGCTTCAGAGAGACGGCCTCCGGGTGGGCTTCCTCACACCATCCTCATTCTGACTAAAGAAACGCAGCACCCTTGATAATGATGTCCTGCTAGCTCTATCCAGGGGGACAAAGGTAATGTCTCAAAAGGAAATTGGGGAGCTGTGTCAGCCATCAGGAAGCAGAGGGCACCCTTGAAGGGGTGGCTGAGAGAGTTTAGCACAGCACTGTTTACAGAGGTGCAGACCCAGAGAGCAGACAGGAGTGGTGATGTCCCCAGAGACCAGCAACCATGAAAAGCCATCACCGCCCCTTCCCCACCACTCCGGGAGTTGGGAGTTATTAGTAGAACCAGAGAGATGCTGTAGGAAAGGGGAGGTAGGTAGAGGAACAAGCCCCCTACCAAATAGCAATTTAGCAGGAACCGTACTGGGCACCTAAACACCCATACAACTCTCCTAGTACCCTCTGAGCTCCTGCTAGCACTTTCCAATGGTAAGCCAGCGTGCAAGGGAGCTTGGTAATGCGGTCTGTAGAAATCTACCTCAGGGGCACAGAGCAGGGCAAAGAATGGGAGCCTGGATTTGGAGGGGGAGCTGGGAAATACCCAACACATGTGCCATTATCAGAAGAAGGTGGAATGGGTGCCAGCCAGCCCCAATACAGCCTAGACCCAAGGCAAGAGCTCACGAGAAGGCCAGGAGAAAAGTACAAAGGAAGTGATAGGAGTTAGAAGAACAGGGCCTATAGTTTCCCAGCTTGGAGGTCAAGGAAAAAAACGCCACAACAGAGAAGAAACCTCAAGCCCTATTTGATGAGCGTTTCAACTGCATGGAAATAGATGACTTTGCTTATTTTTAAAAGCCTGGCTTCATTAAGGTGATTGTATCCAATACATCGAGGTGCCTTTTTTCCCCTGTGGAGAAAATGACACAGGGATAAAGTTTTTTGAGGCAGTCCCAAGAGGCTTCCAGTTGAGTACCTGTGACAGAGAATTAACTGTTTATCTTTGTCAATATACTGAATATTGAAAACTATAATGCAACCGTGCGGACCATTTTATCACCTCCTCCCCCCCGCCCCCCATCGCTAAAGAATAATAGCTACTTGGAATCCTTGTGCAGTAAAAGCATAAAAGCAAGGCTCTTAGCTGAGATTGAGGGAAAGTACCACTTAGCGATTACACTTCCTTTACCTGTCAAAGGAAGGCATCTCTGCTCAGTCTCCATCCTTGGCAAGTGTGGGCAAAATTATAGAAATGGAATCTAAACTGATGGCTTGAGAGAAAAAGCACGTGGTTTTCTAGTTCACAATATCCCTGTGTCCGTGTACGGCGTTGGCCGTTTGCAACGTGTTTGCACGTGTGTTTTGTCATTGATCCTCCCAAGTGGCCCATCTGAGTGGGGATTATTCTCTCCCTCCCGTAGTTAGAAGACCTGAAGTTGAAGAGGTTCCCACAGCTAGCATCTTACGCTGGATTCCCCCCAGAAGCTAACTCTAACACAAGACTCGAATACAAATGGTGTATTTGGAAGATGAGCCTAAGGGATCCGGTGCCTGGGGTAGAGGAGAGAGACAGAGAAGTTAAGGAAGTCGGTTCAGACTGTATTGATGGACAAGCGACCTCTGTGGGATCGGGGTCGCGATCCCCCTGGGAACCACTGGGAACCAGTGGGAACCAATGTGAACTATGCCTTCGAGTTGTCCTACTCAAGGGAGAGGAAGCTAAGGCAACTCTAATTTGTCCTCCATGTCCAGTTTGCACGCAGGGGCACAACTCTCCAGCATCAAGGGCCCGATAACTTGTAGCCAAGAGAAAGCCCTCAGCCACTCCCAGAACACGACTAGCAAGTACAGAAACGTGAGAGCCAAGGGGATCAGGGCTGGGCATTCTGCTAGCAGACCAGTATGTGGTCGTCACTGCTGGCCGCCAGTGAGCTGCGTGCCTAGCCCCTTCGTCCTTGCCCGCCTCTCAGCAAAGAGGCTTTCTTGGCCTCCTCTGCAGCTAGGGTGGCTTCTTGTGGCCAATGATATGAAACAGAATGCCCCCCTGGGGGCTTCTGGGAAAGCTTTTTCTTTCCTAATAAAAGGAAAGACATGTATAAAGAGACCTCCCGCCTCCTGGTCTCCCTGTGTCTCCTGTCTTTGGACAAGTCCTATGAGGTCATGAGGTTTGGGGCAGTAGCACAACCTATGGTGGCACCTGCGGCCCTGATGTCATTTATATTCTGAACCAGTGCTGAAACAGCATCTATCAGATTAAATGTAATGTAAACAATGAATTGTCCTGTGGGTTAAACCACGATTGGTTGGGTTTTCTGTTACTTGCAGCTAAATGCATCCCTAACCAACACAATATTTAATTTTGTCTCTGAATTCAAAGTCCATATCATTGTCCATTTAACTGCTCTTCCTTCTACTAGGTGATGTAAAATAAAAAGACAGTCTTTGCCTGGTATTTGTTAATAATCAAAATAAGGCTGGTGCTTTAAGCAGGTGGAAACATGTCACAATTTAACAAATTGCTCAGTCGAAGTAATTAAAATAGGAGAAAGTTATTATTTTAATGAACTGATTTACGTTATTTTCTCAAAGCTCTCTTCACATTTTCAACCTCAGAATTTATTCTAAATTGTAGAATTCCTTCCCCCAACACACCCCTCTCCCGACCCTCGTCCTTAAGAACACATCACGAATCACATGTAATATAGGCTAATCCTCCATGATGGGAGGAAGGGACACAGGGTAATTTTGGGTAGAAATCAAATCCAAGGTGAATAGAACACAGACAGAAATAGAAAGAAACCAGTACCAACAAATAGTAAAGTGTTGGTTATTTAAGGAATGTAGGAGCAAGTCTTGGAATGGGGAGGTGGTGGCAGGCAGACTAGGAGTCCTGGGTTTGAGGGGAAGCTTCTTGTACAGATACTGGGCTCTTGGGTAAGTCATTTGCCCAGTCTCAGCCCAAGTTCTCTTCCCAGTAAAATGAAAGGGTCATGAGAACTACCTCTGATACTCTGGGATTCTAGTAGTCTTCCCTGATCTATCTTTATTTTCAGGTTAAATTTTTATGTATCTGTTTTTCTCAAAATAGAGCACATCTGTAATTAGAAGTTACAACCAAAGGCATCACATATCACTTTTAAATCTTCATTCCAAATATTAGTTGGGAAAGTTTCTAGAGAAGGAAAAAAAAAAAATCAACCATGTCAGAAATGGCATCTATTTATTTTAAAGTCTTTGGGTGCTACAAAAGCAGGCAGCATGTTAATATGACATTTACAAATCACCCCCAACCATTCTCTAATTAACTTATTGTGTGCCTTCTCTAAACTAATATACACAGAATTAGAGGAGAAACATTTGTTCTGTTGCTAAGGAACCAATATAATTTGCATAGTGAAAAAAATCCTTAGTATATTTAAGCTGAAATTCTATCTATTTATAACAGCGAGATTTAAAACATGAGATCAAAATCTCAGCATCATTTTTTTCTCCATTCTTAAGTAAGAAGCCCAAAGCCGCAGTGTGGTTGTACCTAATACATCATATTAGCAAGACGTTCTATAGCACTTTTTGTTACTAACTGCTCCACCGTCACACGTAGGGACTGACCTGAGGAAGGTCAGAATTGTACAATGTAGGTGGACAGGTGGCTTCACCAGACACAAATGTGTTGCACAACTCAACATACAGCTGGATTCCAAATGAGTTCAGATTGGCTGATGCCTTTTCAGGCTCTCAATACAGATGACTGTATTTCCCCCCTTCACTTCACTAAACTAATTCCTCCATTTATACTTGTCTGGGGATGATGGAAATAATACTGGATTTAGACAGAAAACTTTGGGTTTGAGCCTTAGGACCTTACCGTATATGAGCTGGGTGACTATGAGCAAGTGTCATCATTTCTCTGAGCCTCAGGTATTTTTGCTTGTAAAGGGATTACTAGAATTATTACGAGAAATAAAAGAGAAAATGGGTCAGAGAGTTTTTCAAAGAAGGAGGTGATGTTTTTCCAGCTTGACTGAGGTATGATTGACAAATAAAATTGTAAGATATTTAAAATGTATTAGGGTGGAGAAAAGGGAAGCCCTGATTTCTAGTGTGGGTGGATTTCTGTTAGTGTGAATACTCCTACCACGGCCAATTTCAAGCTACCAATGTGACATCACACAACATGAAGTTGGAGAGAGTGAGACGCACAGTAGGACTAGCCCATATGTATATAGCATTTCAACCAGCATTTCAACCACTAGGAAGTGATGAATTTTGAGTATTACCTTTGTTTTTAATATGCTTTACTTTATGGGTTTAATATGATTTACTGTTCCAGGAGGCTTTCCTGATTTATAAGCTCATGGTACCACACCCATCTTCATGGCACTCATTCCTGTTCCAATATTATATATTATAATACCTATCCATAAATTGTGTGATTCAGTAATTGTCTATCTCCCCCACTAGACTGTAAACATTTTCAGGTCAGAATATTTTGTTTGCTTTTGTTTTGTTTTCAGTGGGATTAGGAAGCCCTCATTATTTTATCCCCAGCTCCTCCCCCAATTGCCTGACACATAATTGGGGCCCAAAAACATTTGTTGAACACCTTTGGAGAAAAATATATCAACACTGACTCACTAGGAAGGGTTTCTGAATGGGGCATGCTGCAAGTTAGAGCAGCTGTGAGGTTTGGTTTGTTTTTATTTTTGTTTTATGGGTTTTGTTTATTTAGTTGTCTATTTTGTTTTATTCTGTTTGTTTGCTTAATTCATGGTTGCCAGAGATAGCAGGGACTTTAGAAAGGACTTTGTTCATCTACCTCTCATTTCACAGACAGGAAAACTGAGGTCCAGGACTGGGGGTGGGGTTTCTCAAGGACACACAGCCGTTTAGCAGGAACAGACAGATTCCCTGAATGTCAGTCCAGCGCGTGGTCAGCACAGTTGTGTCTCCAGCAAGCCATTTATCATAATCCCAGTGATGAGAAGAGAATCTAAAAAACAAAAGTCAACAGCAACAATAACACCACTCCCGCCCATAACAGATTAGGGCTAAAACATATTTTGAAACTTTGATATATCTGAGTAGCACTTTAATGATTCCCAGTGGCAATTATGGAATTGAGGGTTTGATTTTTTTTCACATGTATTCGTGTGAAAATGCCCAATCACAGTGCATTTCGGAACTACCCTTTTCTTCGGCTGAGAATAGAGCAACCATACTTTTTCCCAGACATGAAACTGCTGTTTTGCTAACCTCACATTTTAAAGGCACGGCCTGAGTTCAGATGTAGGAGAGAGAAAAGAGGACAGAAAGAGAGATTTATGTTTGCCAGGCAGACTCTGGGTTTGGTGTCTGAAAATGAGACAGTATAGTTACATAATCAAGAGAATCACATGAGGTGTTGATTAAAATTTGAGATTTCCAGGCCCCACCCCAGAACTACTGAATCATAATTGACGAGGGAGAGACCTGGGAATCTCTTTAGTTTTACATGACCACATGGGTTTCATATGATCAGATAAGTTGGGGAGACCCTGGCATAGTGTTCCAGGGTGTGGACTTGGGAGTTGCCAGTGCTGGATCTTACTAAGTGGGTAACCCTGGGAGAGTTACTTAACCTCTCTGGGCCTCAGCTACCTCATCTGTACAATGGGAATAATAATAGCTGCCTCATAAGGTTTCTGAGACTCTGTTTCAGACTTGAGAAAAGTATCTAAAAAAGAGCTTACCTAATGAGTTCCCTAACTGAAACAACTAAATGTGTTTCCACTACAAAAGGAATGTACGTTATTATGGTGTATAAAGGAATGGGGAAACAGTCAGTGTTTGATGGAGCTAAGTGCTGGTGTTGCACGGCTGCCAACAAGCATGCTATATTGCAGGGTGACATGGAAGAGCATATGCCGATCAGGCAGAGGGGTGTGTAGGAGCACTGATGTAGGAAATCTTAGCGTGAATTTCAGCTCCAACACTCACCAGAAGGATGAAATTAAAAAAAAAAAAAAATCTCTGAAGGGAATGATAAGGTATGTTTTACCTGGGTGGCTAGAGGCTGTAGTGATGAAATGAGACCATAAATGTTTGTAGGATTTTTATTTTGAAATGAAAGGCTGGTTCTATAATAAATGCTCATTAAATATATATATATATATACATATATATATATATATATATATATATATATATATATATATATACATATATATATATATATACATACATATACATACACATACACACATATATATATATATAAAGAACCTCCCAAACACAGTTTTAAAGAACGCTTACCTATAATCTACCCAAGCCAAGACAACCAACGATGTGGGTTTCTTTCTTTCTTTTTTTTTTCTAGCTTTCTGATATGCATGAGCTGCAGTTGGGTTTTTGGGGAAAAAATTTGCATTTCCATGTCGTGATCATAGTGTGGGTACAGTTTTGCATCTTATTTTAAAACATTTTTATGGTACTGCTCTTTGAACTCAAAAGAGACATCTTGTTCTCTGTGGAGTTCAATAACTCCCTTGTTTACTTGGGACAAAACAGCAAGAAAATCTCACTGATTCTAACCTCGTTGGTTTTGCAGGCAGGAGGCAGGCTGGATGCGAGTGGGGAAAGCCGGGCCTGTTCCACCCCTGCCACTCGTTCATTCTTTGACTGGAAAAGGCATTTTTCTCTCCTTAGACTTCCGTTTCTTCAAGATGGAAACCAAAAGAGCTGCTTTAGCTACTTAAGAATGATAGCATTCCTCCTTTCTGTAGTTTGATACTCTTGTGATTGAACTGGGGTTGGAATAAGCCATTCCAAGTATCTAAAAAGAAAGTAACCAGCAAAATTATGCAGATAAACAAGAGAGGGACATCCTCCTGTGCTTCAAAAGAGAGAGTGGAGGGTCTGATAGTGGCCTGATTCATCACCCTTCCCGGTGTCCATGCTTTTCGTCATTGTCATATTTGTTGTTTATTTCCCTGACCTTTGACTCTGGGCGGAGCCCCGTGACTTGCTTTGGCCAATGGGATGTTCACAGCCATGATGGGCTCAGAGGCTTGAAATGTGCTTGGGTGGTTGTGCTTGCAAACTTGCTCTTTTGCGTCTCTGCCACCATTCTAACATCATATCCTGGCCAGCCTGCTGGTCCCCGGAGGAGGATGAGACACGTGGCACATGTAGACCCACAGATGCATAGGCAATAATAAATGATTGTTGTTTCAAGCCACTGCCTGAATTTGGGCATGACGTGTTACACAGCACTGTTGTGGAAAGAGCAAAGCGACCCAGAAAGCACGTGTTTTTCTAGAAAGGAGCATGTATTTGCCTACGCACAGAAGACCAAATATAAGTAAGTTTTCTTTGTTGTAAGATGCAGACATCAAGACTTTCGGTAGTGTAGGTGGCCTAACTTGAATTGTCGCCTGTATGACATGGGGCCAGTTTGCTTCTCTTGGCCTCAGTTCCACATCTGTATAGTGGGATATCTGTGTAATTAGATTTACTGTGAGGATTAAAGGAGAGCACATGAGAAACATTTAGCATGGAACATCCTGCATGGAACAAGTACTCAAAAACATGAGAGCTGTTAATTAGTCTACCATTTTCTAAATTTCTAGAGAACTTAAAGGACATACTACAAAATTCAGCACATACATAGAAAAATAATGTACATATATCAACAGATAGAAGATAGATGGATAGATAGATAGATAGATAGATAGATAGATAGATAGATAGATAGATAGATAGATTCTGATGGGCAAGTATTTTCTTACCCAACAGATATAAGCATTTTAAGGACAAGACTCGTTTCTGCTACCAGCCCAGAGGAACCGGCCACCTAGGCACTTGGAGTGAAGACAAATCATTTAGTCCTTTTTTCACTTCTCTTTACATTCTTGTGATTATCAAAGAGATATTCTCCACTGGCACTGATACCTCTTTAGCACCTTGCTGACACAGGATAATCTCCCTTTTTAATGAAGAAAGACAAGGCCTGGGGCGCAGAGAGCTGCAGGCAGGCAACAATTCATTGTGATGGTAACTTTGTATTGGTGATAAGTGGTAGTATTGTGTGTGTTTTTTCCGTTTGTGGAAGTGATACAAACTTTCTTCTTAAAATAAATGTATTTAATTTAAAAAGTAAGTTTGTTTTTTTTTTAACAGAAAAGCAGGTAAATGATAGTACAAATGGCATTTGGATGTGACAAGAAATCCAAAGGTGGTACTTAAATGAGTAATGCTCGGAAATTGCTGAGTTAATAAATACTTAACTGATTAAAGCAGAAGTTCTGTGTATAAACGGAAATCAGAAACTAAACTTTATCTGCTCTGCTGAAGCATTTACTAATTCAGACTTGATACCCATACTGATTGGCTCTCTTTTCCCAACCCCGAATTTAGCCGAAATAACTGAGTTTGGTGGTGTTGCTATCCGCATAAGGAATACTTCTTAAAAATTCAGCATAAGATTTCTCGCTTCAACACCTAGGACAGTGACAACCAGCCCCTTTCAATAGTCTGAAGGGGAAAAAAAAGTACAAGTTTTATGTTTTCCAATATTATTGAAGCAGGCAAGAACCATTTGCACATATGCAGACATGCGGGGTGACACTCACGCGTCCAATAGGCTGGCAAATTAGGCCAATTGTGTCTTTGTGTGTATAATTATCAATTCCAAATCATGGAAAGATGTCTGTAACACAGAATCAGAGGGAAACGGAGCTCTCTCTCCTGTCTCCATGCAAACAGCCCTTGTTAAAGACCAATTAGCATTGCTGGAGGTCCCTTCTTCCTGAAGCTTCCACTTCTAGGCTGGGAGCATCTGCTGTACATTTTTCATTTCTCTCCCATTTTGAACAATTTGGTTCCTAAGCTCTGTTTCCTTGTGGCTTCCTGGAGGTTTGATGACAAACCACCATACTTTGTTCCTGTCCTTTAAGGCCTGCAAGGGCACTGGAGAACACATGAAATTTGTTTCTAATTTTGCGTCTGCCAAAACATTCCTTGGGTAACAATACAAGCCTGTAAAAATAGGATGCACTATCCCTCTAATTCCACAAAATAAACAAATCCAAAAGGAAATCAAACACAGTCCTCAGAAATGCAGCATAAACATTTTCACACCCATTCCCCTTTCCTTAATGGATGAAACTTATTTCGGAATTATGATTTGAGATTGCCTATTTATCCTTTTATGTATACAACAAATAATCATGACATAAGCAAATGGAAAGAAACGCTGGGGCTTCCTTCTTCTTCTTGGTTTCATGTTTTATAAAATGAATGTCCCTAAAGACAATTTAAGAGGATATGGAATCCAATTTCCTCCCTGGTATGGGGAGTTTTATTTTTAACTCAACTACTCAGAATAATAGACGTTCCCAGTGTCCTCTGATTCGCAGTTGGGAGGCACATAGATACAAAGTAGAATCATCTTTCCATTCTCGTGTTTAGATGATTCAGAGTAAGTTAGAGTTCTGAATTCCTGAATCTTGGCCAAGGTGATGTCATTAAATCTATAATGAAAACAGTGTCACTGAGAGAATTAATTCATTATGGTGGAATTAAGTTAAATCCTTTATGATATGCCATTGAGCAGCCGTGCTAACTTGCTTGCATCAACCCAAATGAAGCACATTCAAATACAAAAAAGAAAAACAAGTTCCAACCTCAAACCTCATAGAATATTAGGTAACTTGCAAAGTTAAATTCATTTAACTATTAAAAATATTTATAAATCTCATGGTATTTAAGCATCTTAAGATGTCTTAAATGTTGCAGTGGCCAAATATTTTGTGGTTTATATAACATCTTTGCCTGAGGGAGTAAAACTTCCTGTATAAATCATTATTATGTATTTTTATAAATGTTTTTGCCATGTTGCTCAGCTCCTACAATAGCCAAATAACACAAGAATTGCCCAACATTTCAATAATCCTCAAAATATTATCTCAGTCCAGATAAGATAAAACAGTGTTCCAGAGTTTGAAGTAGCTTGGTCAAGATTTTAAGGACATTTCTCATCCCAAAATTTATCATGTAATCAACAAATACTTATTTTGTTAGGTTCTGCAGAGAGAAATAAACAAATCAAATCTACTTTCTGTCCTCTAGGATTTTATAGTTCAGTCTGGAGCCATAATGTATTCGTGTAAAAATCTATTCCCTCAAACCTGGGCAGAAAAGGAAGAACTACATAACTATTAACCAGGCACTTACAAGGGACTATTCTGCTTCTGAAACCAAATTTCTGCTGAGTCCAGGGAAAGTTCTCACTTCCTCCTATATCCTGGCTCACCACATACTTATCTAGAATAATGACTGCTTATGAAGGGGGCTGAGTTTCTTAGAGAAAAAAAAATTATTTGCTATTCAATATGAAAACTTGGATGTTAATTTTTTTTTTTTTTAAATAAAGATTATTTCTTCAAATATTAGGTCATTTTGTACTGGTGAAAGAACATGCATTTTAAGAAGACAACTGGGAAAAAAAATCATCATTCGTGTTCAAAGCATCCTGCTTTTGACACTTGGCTGTTAAATGACAAATGGAAATTTCCTGAGCTCAGTAAAATGACTTGACAATAGGCTGAATATAGTTTCTACCCATGCTGGCTGTCAAAAAAGTTGTAACAATCACACCCCATCCTTAATGATGACCAGCCAGGCTCTTTGTCTACAAAGACCATGGACCAAATATTATCATTGCCCATCACTGGCTGTGCAAGACTTTTTGTTGTTGCCACCTTCCAAAAAGAAATTTTATTTTCATAGATTGGCTTTCATTAGAACAAATATCACCCCAAACCCTTGAAGTAACAAAAAGAATTCTGAGGCTTAGCCAATGGCTTGCTTGTTTATACAATATTGATAGGACAACCTCTGGGCAACAAAGGAATTCTGATGGTGCCTCATTTCTTTTGTAACGGGATTTGGCAAGGATCAGGAAAAGCACGTATTTATTTTTTATTTATTTAAAATGTCCAGTCTGTCTGCTTCTCAAAAGGTTTATGATGGCTTGCAAGAGCAGAAAGGAAAGCCAAATCAAAACAGAAAAACCATATGCATTAAGACTGGTACAAATATAAAAATAAAATTTTTTGAGAGAGAGAGAAGAAGGAAGGAAGGAAAGAAGGGAGGGGGAAGGAAGGAAGGAAGGAAGGAAGGAAGGAAGGAAGGAAGGAAGGAAGGAAAGAAGGAAAAGAGAAAGAATAATCAAACACATTAACCTAGACAAATACAGCTCACGTAATTGAGCATTAAATGAACTTAGATATAGCATTTCCTGTTCAAGAAATAAGCTACACAAACTCAGAGGGTACGCCAGTAAGACTTATCAGCTGTTTTGTTTTCAGCTGGCATCCACTCCAATTGGTTGATGCTCATGCTGTACTAGTTGTTATTAAATATTTTTATCATCACCCCAGCAGGCAAGTACAGCATAGCACTCGATAAATGGTAGCAGTTTTCAATACTTTTGTCCTGCATTCCTAGTAGCCATATCACCAGCAACATTCAGTTAATATATGGGGGGGCGGGGGAAGAAGGTATACACATGGCTTGTATTCATCTTTTGGTATCAGTACATATTGAGTATTACAATTTTAATACAGTTTTTTCCTTTCTTAAAATGTGTATACATTTTTGTGGCACCCTCTGTATATTTGAAATATGCAGAACTATGTTTCTGTTTTTCCTTCAAGCAACTGCATGCTAAGGGCTCTCTGTCAGAAAAAGAAAAAAAAAAAGCAGCAGCAGTTGATCTTTCTTTGGGCCCTATTTTTGTCAATAGGAAAAATTAGTGTATTAGGGCCTCAGCTCAACTGATGTTTACCAAAAATCTGATTCTTGGTCTTAGCAGAGACCTTGTACCTACGTTATAAATAACCGGAAGACCACAGCGGGGTGCCCCAGTTCTGGTCTGGTGCTGAAGAGTATACAAACTCCATGGACGTTTTGTCAAATTTGCCAAAAATGGGTGTGGGGGTGGGGGGGCGGGACAAGTCTCTCCTCTTCTAGTTGCCCTTATATTTAAGCTTCCCACCTTTGGAAGAGTTCATAGAGCTAATTGTGCATATTCCCTGGGGTGAGTAAAGGACAAGGTCTCTGCTTTCACTTCAAATTGCTTGGCTCTCAATCAACATCACCGTAAATGTGACATATGAATATTAAATCCAAATATTTTATTGGTGCAGATAAATATGATTTGTAAAAAGAGTCAAATTAACAATCCATTACATACTAATGGGTTCTAATCAATAAGTTTAATTTGACTAAAAGGAGAGGGGCGGGGGTGGAAAGAGACTCATTTACACCCAAACGGTGCAATTTAAAATTATAAAGGTGACTGACTTGTACAACTTTTGAGCTAGGGTCGAACTTGAGGGCTCATGGAGCCAACGCCTGAGCTCTGTTGAGAGCTATGTTGAAAGTGTATGTGGTTTACACACTCACATTTCCAATTCCCCCCCCCCCCAAAAAAAACAGTGCTTTGAATATAAAAAAGTACAAAGAATAATAAAAACAAACAAGCTCTCACAATCTGGAAAGAAAATATATTTTAAAATAAATGTCATATGTGCTTCAGAGTCTTTTAATAAAAATAAAACAATGTACATAAAACTGGAGTCTCTTTGTTCCCTCCCTACCTCACCGCTTTTCTCGCCTTCCTCCTTCTCAGGAGACTGGACTAAACGTTGTGAATTTCCTTCCTGTCCTTAGTTCTGCACTTGTACTACAGACATAGGGACTAGTAAGCCACGCATAGTATCACTTGGTGTGTTTGTAAAATTCTGCAATTTGCTTTTTCCACTTGTCAGTCGAATTCATCTCTTTTACTATTCCCCTATATGATTTTAAAAAATTATTTTTAAGTTTTTTTGTTGATTGATTCCCCCTACTGATGGACAATTAGAATGGGCCTGTTTGCTATGGTTATTCTGGCATCAATTCTGACAAAAATGTGTCCAGATCCCTTGATCGCAGAAGTAGATTTCAGGTCCTCGGTCAGGCCACAGCCTCACCTAAGGGAAAGTCTCTATCTTCTCCTCCAGGGCTCACCCACCAGGAGAGAACTGAGAAGAAATATCCCCTCTTCTCCTTGGATTCTGCTCTTGCACTTTATCTGAGTACCCTGTTCATGGACGTTTGGCTCAGTAGACTAGCAGGGGCCCTTGAGCGTGAAACCTGTCCTCCTTTGCTCAGCTCGCTCCAGCCCTGTTTTCTCTCCCACTCCATGGTAGTGTATAGAGCAATAGGCAGGAAACAGACAACGCTTCTGCCTCTTCAGACAGGGCGTCTGCAGCACGTCCAAAATCCTGGTGTCAGTCTGCTCCCTAGCGTTCTCGGCTGGGTCCAGCATCTGACAGCAGCCAATGTGAAGCCGCCTGCAGCTCCTTTCTAAGAAGCAGCTCCCAGCTCCAGCCGCCCTCCCCTCCCGCAGAAGAGGAACAAAGCCCAGCGGACTATCTTGCTATCTTCTGGGTGGCAAGGAAATCTCAATTATACACCCAAGGGATGTGGTTTATGGAAAACTAGAAAGAATGTTTGAATTGTATACATAAATTGTTTTGTTATACAAGCTGGGGTAAATCAGCACATTTGCAGCCCATATTTATCTGATCCACTCCCTAAGACTCTTTTTGAATGTATGCCATTGATGTGGGGTGGGTGCCTATGCAAAATATAACCGACCCCTAAATTCAATTAGGGCATTAGAGAGGGAAAATTGAAATTTTGCTTTGGGGTTAGTCAAGTCGGCTGAGAACTTCTCGGAAGAGTTCCTGGGCTGTAACTGAAGATTGAAATGGAAGGATACGATTTCTAGCAGGATCCCCCGTCGTCAGAACATTGGCCCAGCCTTGCTTGTCCTTTTCAGAAAAAGATGGCACATGAAATGCCCCTTCTTTCACCTGATTTCTAGCTCGTTTAAAAATCTACCTTTGTGTTGCCCCCCCAACACAGCATGTTCCACATTCACGCCACAGAACAACCCAAAAATTGGCAAAAAAATACCCCAAGGAAAAAAAATATTTGAAAGCAGTGTTTTATTTTTACGCAACTCTTAGCAGAGTGCACCCCAGGGATGTGGTTGATGAAAAAGTAGGAATGTTTGCATTGTATATGTAAACTGTTTTGTTTTGCAAGCTGGAGTACATCACAGATAGAGGTCACGACCATGAGAAAAGTTGGAGATGGCAGTGTGGCGGCCTCAGCAGGAGTCATCTCCTGGCTTTGGCTGAACCCAAATAATCACTGATAATAGCCATCACGCAGCCAAGGAGCTCCACTTCATATCGATGTGGCATTTACTTCTCCAGAAAGTCCGCCACTCCGGTCGGCACTTATGGCAAGATAATTAATAGTCCCCTGAGTTATAGATTCTGAGCTAAAGGTAACAGTACATAATAGAAGTCAAGGTCACCCATAATACGGTAGCTTCTGTAACAAAGGGGATTATTACTGCAATTACCGTCCCATTGGAAAGATTTTCTAAGTTTTCGTCCTTTTAATTTTTAAATCTTCTTCTTGCCCGTGAAGTTTAAACTCTTTAATTTGTAACGGTGTGAATAAAAGCCTCTCCCATACCACCACAAAAGCTTTCTCGTCAGGGCATTTACATGGCTTCTAGTGAGTTCAAGAGACGAGACAACCGTCAGCCTGTTTAGCAGCAAGGCCTTCAAAGGATCTTCACAAGCTGCTCTTCTCTCCTCTGTGTTATCCCTTCCTATGAAATGTCAAACATACTAAAACACACACATAGCCCATGTTAGATGTACATTTTTTTTCTGTACAAAATGGGAGAGCATTTTCTAGCTTTGTTTATAACATTGTTTGTTTTCAGTTGATAGTGTTCTTTTTTCTTTTAGAGCCCGGAGTTTTTCTTTTCCCCCCTAGATCTCATACGTTTGCGAAGGGCCTTGAAAAGTTTGAGCCTCTGGCCCTTTGCCTAGCGTGTCCAGGGAAGGCAACACCTCTGTTTGCCAAGACCTAACTTGGAGTGGAACGCAAGAGCACATTCCCCACCCAAACTATTTAGTGTCTAAATTTGCTCCTGGCTGGAAAAACTCCAGTTCCTGTCAGTTCAATCAAACCAAAATAAAACAAAACAAACCTGTTTTAAAAGATTCTAAAAAAAAAAAAAGTTCAGGTCTAAAAATTATAATGAATAATAAGACATCCTGCCCACAGCAGATCAGAAGCTATGTGTACTGTTTGGGTGAACCCCGATGAGCATGGTGACAGACAGCGTCACTCCAAGTGCTTTCTGGAATGGTTTCTAACTAACACAGCTCTCGTTTTTTATGACCTGGACAGTCTCGCCGTCTTTCTGCTCTGGACAAAAGAGGGAGCGGACACAATCATCTTTTGAGAATGATGGCATCGTCATTGTCTGCATAGCAGGACTGTAATTAAGCACCAGAAATAGGACAGCTGAGAACGGACAAAGAGAGGGGAAGGGAGGGACAGTGAAACGGCGTCGCGGTGAGAGGCCTGAGCAAAGATAGTCACTGAAACCCAGTACACGCACGGATGAGGTCATCTTGGGAAACAATGTGTGTCCGGATGGAAAAAACATGTGAAGCAGGACAGAGAAAGGGAGGCCCAGAGAGCTGCTCAGTGTTCCGGGCCCAGCTCACATGCCCCTTCCTCCAGGTAGACCACAGGGGTGTCAATCGGAAGAATTACTTATGTATCAAAAATTTACTGAGGGTCTTCAATGTACTAAATATTGTTTTAGGTGCTGGGGATTCTGAACGGTGAGTGAGACACACCAGTCCCCTGCTTTTGTGTGCATCCCTGAATGTTGACCCCAGAAAGAGCCAGGTGCATGCAAAATTCCAGGAGAAGAACATTCTACGCAAAAGAGACAGCAATGGCAAAGGCCTAGCATGGGCATAAGACTGGTATTTCCCTGCAGTCTGAAGAAGGCCAGGGTGCTAGAGCCAAGATGCTGGAGAAGGGGGTGAGATCAGAGAGGTGGGCAGGATCCCATCATGTGGGATCTGTGGGCCCCAGGCTAGGAGTCGGAATGTTAGTCTTCAGTTCAAGGGGCTGCTGCTGGAGGGTTTTAAGCCATGGGGCTTATGAGATCCTTCACTTGCCTAAAGGCCTTTCTTTCCAGACTCCTCTCCTCCCACCTGGCACTTACACACAATGTACACCCATAGCAGCCACCTTGCCACCATGCATGGAGCAGAATAATGGGTTAGGATTTAGTTGAATACATAGGCTGTGAATGCCAACTTGCTCTGTGCCACCCCACAGACCTCACTTATGCTTAGTAGGTTGGTGGATGATGGCAGATTAAGTGAGAACTGATTCTGAAACTAAACTCGCCAGGAGGGTTCAAAAAGGACACCAGCGAAACCTTAATTATCTTTGATTTCTCTCATCTCATGGCTGATGAAGCTACATAAACATATATTTCTTTCCAGAAAGCGAAAGGTCAATAATGAGTCATTTAATACCCACCCAGTATAGAACTTCATGGAGGAATGATAAGAACACATACACTTAAGTGGTATGCAGGAAGTGGTTGCATGAATGAGCAAATGAATGGATGGATTTCATCATCTGTGCCTTAGAAGACTCCAAGGGTTTGAGGCCTAGATATTCTGTTTTGGGGCCTGAAGAAAGAAGACTTATTCCAGCTCCCAGCAAGTCCCCTGAGTGATTTAGGGATCCTCTTTAGTGAGCAAAATCATGGGGCATCAGAGCAGCAAGTCTAGTCTCAGTGGGAAACTGTGAGGCCCAGAGAGGGGAAGTGATTTGTCCAAGGTCACACAGCCAAACCAGGACTGGAATTCTACACAGCGCTCCTTCCAGTGTGCTCTGCTTCTCCCTTTTAGAATAAAGAAGAACGGGGGAAAGGCTCAGCATATACACCATGGGAGCATTAACTAACAAAGGATGACCTGGATGGCAGATAGAACTCTCTCCCACTTTCCTCACGGACCCTACTCTGTAGGCCCACCCATAACAGGGCCCTTTTGGCAGGGAACACTAGGCTCCTTGGTTTTCAGGTCATGAACTAGAAGAGAGGCATGGGCTTTGGATGAGCACATCCTTAGTTTTCTCATCTGTAGAGTGGGTATAATTATAATGCCTATCTTGTAAGGTAGTTGTGTGAAAAATTAATCTACGAAGAGTTTATCACAATGCCTGGCATGTAATTAAGTCCTAGTAAATAGTAGTCACCATCAGCATTATTTCTTTTATGATAGAAAATGCAGAAAAATACAGACAAAAAAATCACGCATTACCCCAAATCTAGAGATAACCCCAGTTAATATTCTGGAGATTACTGTCTCAGTCTTTCTTCCAAAATATATAATATAATATAATATAATATAATATAATATAATATAATATAATAATCACATATACATACATATGTATATTACATGTGATCTACACACTATTTCATAATTTCTTTATTAATTTTGGGTATATTGTAAACATTTCCCATGTCATCAAATTCTTCCAAAATATGATTTTCATGGCTCTTTTAACCTATCTTCTCTTATTGGAAATTTAGGCTTGTTAACTTTTTGCTATTGCAAATAAGGCTTCAGTAATTATTCCTGTACATAAATCTTTATACATATTTATGATAATTTTTTCAGGAGAATCCCTAAATGTTGACTTGCTGGGTCATAGGGCATGCATATTATTGAAACTTTTGATAGAAATTGCCAAAGTGCCCTCCACAAAGTCAGACCACCTCATATTCTCCTGAGCAACGTACAGGAGTCTGCCCACATCCCCACCAACCCTGGGTATTATCCCTTTAAATCCCTTTGCCTTTTTTCACATAGGCCAAAAATACTGCATCTTGTTTTAAATCTCTTGATTGCTATGAAGCTATAAAGGTTGACCCTTCATCTGTATTGATTCATTTATGGACTGCCTGGTTCAGTCCTTTACCTGTTTTTCTACTGGGGTATTTGTCTTCGAACATAGTCGTGAGAGAATGTTAGTTAATGGAGATGCTAATGTTTTGTCTTTGTAGCAACTGAAACGTTGCACCCTTATTTTGCTTGTGGCCTTTTAGTACCTTAATCAAAACGTCAGAAGAACATGAATTTGGCTTGAGGTCCGTCTGGCTCTAACATTCGGTTATTGGCAAGTAGACATTCTCAACGCTGTTCATTCCTGTTCTCAAAATGGTCGTCCACGCTGGGCAGGAGCCAGTCCTGTCGGGTTCCAGCTTTCTGACCGTTTGGGTTCATTTTACTTCATATCAGAGCACCACCCTCCTTCCTGCGAGGACACTTTTTAGGGCCTGTCGGTATCACTACTTGGACTCCTCATGTCCTATCCCCGTGATATACACACATTTAGCAGCCAAAGGCTCGTGTGGGTCCCAGATAAGGAATATTGTCTTTGGACAAAGTGGGGGAAAAGGAGAAAAGGAAGAATGGCTAGTGGTTGTTTTCTTTCCTTTTTTTTTTTTTTTTTTTTTAAGCAACCTAAGTTAAGTGTAAAAATCAACTTTCCTTCTGAACAATGGCAAGAACCTGAAAGCTGTGAATGATGGTGCTAAAGCTAGGGAACTTGTGAGGAAAAGCTTTTATCAAAAGCCCAGGGGAGAAGCTGACTGTTTCTGTGCTCACAAAGGACATTCCTGACCTGTACAGATAACCTGCCAGGCTGTTCCTTAACTCTTCAGGAATCTTTTCATTGTCCCCATCGGTGACCCCTGAACAGAAACCATGATGTGTCTTCAGTTGCTATAATGAACATACACACTCCCAGCTTCCATTCTCCCTCCTTCTATTAGGTTGGTGCAAAAGTAATTGTGGCTTAAAAGGTTAAAAATAATTACAAAAACCACAATTACTTTTGCACCAACTTAATAGTAAGAGGACTCCCATTTTCCTCTGGCAAATCCCATCCTCGGTTGTTATGTTTGGAGAGAGGTTGGCTCCATCACCAGCTCCAGGGGTTGGGGTTTGACTCACGCTGGGCCAGTTAGAGCTCCACAAAATGTGTGGCCTCAGCTATCCGTGCGGGGATGGCCACTTAACCCAATTCAGACCAGTGACAGTCAGACCCAGAACTTTGGCCCAAACCCCTACAATGAGAGCCTTCTTTTCCACTGGGCTCAGAGCTATGAAAGCCAAAGTCTGGAACTGTTGGTGGCCATCTTACCACCTGGGAGCCCACAGAGAGAAGCAGAGTGGAAGGATGGGGATAAAGAAACGGAGTCGTGAGGACATTAGTGAGACTACTGATGAAGCCAAGCCCAAGACCCACTGCTGAATTTTCAGTGGTAAGGGCCATCAACTCCCTATTTTGATATAAGCCCTTTTGAGTTGGGTTGTTGTCACTTACTATAGAAAGAGTCCCGATTAACCTGTTCCGTAAACCGGCTCTCTGCCTTGAATGACTGAATTGTAGATACCCATTAACCCAAATCCAGGCAAGGTTCCACGGTTCCCAGCTCTCTGTGTGTGTGTGTGTGTGTGTGTGTGTGTGTGTGTGTGTGTGTGTGTGTAGCACTGGTCGCTCAATGGGCTCATAGGAAAGGGACCTGGAAACACGCATGTGAGGAATAGTGAAGAAACACACAGGAGGACTCCAGGGAGATGTGACAGCCTGTTGTCATGGAGACCCCACAGCATAGACCATTAGATGAAGGAATTTTCAGAGCTGGATTTTAACTCAATATGAAGAAAAGTTACTGACTCTCAGATGTGAGCAGGTAGTGAGCTCCCCTTCCCTGGGGGCATATAAGGAGAACGTGCCCAACAGGATGTCATGCAGGAGATTGAAGCATCAGGTACAGACTGCACTACATGCCTTGACATTCCTGCTAACCCTGAGCCATGAGGAAACCGTTTTCAGGATGAAGAGGTCAATGTTTGAATCAGGTCTTTCTCATTTGTGTCCCAGCTTTTCCAGCAGGAAAATTATGTTTATGAGGGAGAGTTGCTATGGAGATGATGAAAATGACAGATTCAGTGCATAAAGCAAAGAAACAGAGAAATTCCCTTTAAGAGCCTGACCCCAACACGCCACCCCAAACCCCTACCCACGTCTCCTGTTACCCAACACTAACACATTCATTGGGGGGCTCCTCCCAGACATCCCAAGTTGCAGGCTGGGTAGAGTAGGGAGCAGGGTTAATAATCTGGACACTGCCTTATGGGCGTGTCAGGAGGCCCCTGCTGGGGGTTCCTGCTAAGGGCTCTTTCCTTCATTGGTTCCTACTAACTATGAAATCCTTGGTTCCACTGCCATTTCTCTCCTCTCAACCCAGAACCACCGGTTCATTTCCAAAATGGAAACAGAGCTGTTCAGTCCCCCCACGCTCTCGACATGGCACTGCTGTGTCTTTCAGGCTTGTCACTTCTTGGAGATCTTATAAATCACCATCGTACTGTGCATTCATATTTGGAGCATTATTTTCAGATTGATTTAGTATTGAAAAATACTTATTTTCCAGTTCACGGTGTTTGGTTTTCCATTTGGATGCTTTTAACGTGTGTGCTTATGCATGTGTACATGTGTGCACATACACACAACACTTTGTTACTGTTGGAGAAGTCCAGTTAAAGATCATGGAAAAACCATTTCCGAAATACAGATTAGCTGTTTATAGGCTCCTTTTTTGAAAGGAACCTATCTATTTTGCCATGTCAGCCATACCTGAACCACAGGTGTTTTGTGGTATTTTTGTCGGTCTAATAGAACCACAGGGAGAAAGCTGTCTTTACATTAAACTTCCTTTAAAACAGAAATTTGAAGGTTTTCCCTTATCTCATCATCTTCTACCTCTCCTTTTTCTGTTAGTGATTTTTCCCCTCTTCCTCATTTGGGTAAATACTTACCATGCCTGGGACTCTTATGATCCACAACCCATCAAACATAAAATGTGCAGATGTTTTTAAATGGGCCAAAATGGACACTTTTCACATCTCCCTTCTCAGGGTATTTTATTGTTGATTTTTATTTTAGGAAAGGGATGTATCATCCTTTTTGGCAATGAAACCATAGCTATTGCCTATCTTTAAGAGCTATGTCCTTGTAACCCTGACGTGAACACCTTGTGTGAGTGGACTGGTGATTAGGAAACTTCCTAAAATAAAAATGCCAACACACACACACACACACACACACAAAATCTCAACTCTGAGGTGGGAGAAGTGTGATTAATATTTATTTTTAGGTTTATACTTTTCTGTGGATTCTCTACAGCGATCATGTGGTAGTTTAAAATTAATTAGTATGTGAATACATACCCTTAAAAAATTAAACATTACATATAAGTTTAAAGTCTCCTTTGACTTCACCCCTTCCCATCCTGGTTTCTTCTCAAGAGGTAGCCAGTGTTATCAGTTTGGTCTGTATCCTTCCAGATCTTTCTTTTATTAATTTACACACACACACACACACACACACACACACACACACGTAATTATGTATTTCTTTAAAAATCAAAGGAAAAAAACAAATTACAAATTTGGTGAAAGTGTAGCCCAGAGAACATACAAATGTTAGAACAAGGTGGGGTTTTAAAGACGCCCGAGTCCACTCCCTTGCTTAACAATCATGGCCTCCGTCTTTGCGTGCCTCTTTCCCCGTGACCCTGCACTCTCATGTGAGCCACATTTTGATATGTGGGCCTTCAGATGAGCAGGCAGATGTGTAAATACTCGTCTCCCAGGCCTGAGTATGATTTTTAATAATCGAATATGGAGCTCGAGCCAACATTTTATTCAGGCACTAAATTTTAAAGTGGAGCCAAGAGACTTTAAAAAATTTATGATTCCACAAACGCAGAGAATTTCCCCCCGTGATCGCTATCTCAGAACTCAAAGTGTAAAATGGGCCCGATGTGGCTTGGCTCTCTTTTCCCGAGCTCCAGCTTAGAGTATTCTTAAGTCTCAAGTGAGCTTCTCCATCTGGGGTCCCTCCAGAGGCTGGATGGGGGGAAACCCTGTGCCCGCTCCTACCCCCATCCCTGCCCCAGACCTAAGAAGACCTCCTGAGAGCATTTGGCTGGGTTACCACCCTCGGAGTAAGTGTCTGAGTAGCCTGTGATAAAGACAGTGTTTAGACTTGAAAGAATAATTGCCGATACACATTACCATTTCCCCGGAAGAAATCAGTCCAGAAAAAAATCCTCTATAAACCTAGGACAGCAAACTCAGCAGTTTATGATGGGTGCTTGCTTTGCTTTTGGTCTCCCTTGTGAAGTAGCTCTGTCTCCTTTTCAAGATTTGTGTCCAAACACCTGCCATGCCAACAATACCCTCAATCCCACTCATCATACCAGGCCCGTCACCAGGGTCTGGGTCTCCAGGGCTGGAGCAAAGCCCTGCATCCCCTTCTATGCTCCTTGGTGACTTGGGGAATACAGCAAACCCCTCCTCTATGAGACACCAAGGACTGGGGGCCAGTGGATGTTCCCTCCACCCAAAAAGAGGAAGCTCACTGGACAGACACGACTTTCATAGGTATCTGTGCTTGCCAGGCCTCATTCATTCATTCAACAAGTATTTATAAGCACCTACTAGGTGCCCGCAAAAACAAATATGCATTAGGTCATGACAAGATCAAGAAAGAAAAATAAAGGCAAAGAGGATCGCAGAGGCAAGGGAGTGGGTGTGCTACTTTATAAGTGGTCGTCGGGGATGACCGCACTGATGAGGGGACATCTGAGCACAGACCAGAAGGAAGTAAGAGTGTCAACCACATACCTATCTGGTGGGAGAAAAGCCTAGACAGGGGGAACAGCAAGTTCAAAACTCCTAAGACAAGAGCAACAAAAAGACAGATCTGGCCAGAGCAGTGTATGTCAGGGAGAAAATGGGAGATTCGATTGGGGACGGTGAAGGAGATCATTTATGGCCTTCCCTGCCACGGTAAGGATTTGACTTTTCCTCCAGGTAACAGGAGAAGCCACTGGAGGGCTTTGAGCAGAGGAATGACATGATCAGATTCAGATGTTGACAGAATCATTCAGACTCTTAGTGCTGTAAGAGATCGTGACAAGAATGGAAGGAAAGAGGCCAGATAGGAGGTCATTGCTGTCATCCAAGCAAGAGATATTGGAGGCTTGAACCAGGTTGGTAGCACGGAGGTGGTGAAAAGTAGAAAAGGGGCAGATATGCATTAAAGGTAGAGTTAGCAGGAATATGGCTTAAATGATTGGGAGAATGGAGTTATTTTATGAGATGGGGCAATCGCAGGAGGACCAGATTGCAAGGGATGGGGTAGTCAGGAATTTGGTTTGGACATGCTAAGTTCGAGATGCCTTTTAGATGCCCAAGTGGGTATATGAGTCTCAAGTTCGAAACAGGTCTCACCTGAAGGTACGTTTTAAGATGGGATTTAAAGCCATGAGATTGGATTATGTCATAGAAATGGCAGCTGTGAGGTGAGATTGGATGAGTAGCCAGAGAAGAAAAATCGCCAAAGGCATGAATATATGCAGAGAAGAGAAGAGGGTAAAGGAAGGGAGGGCAAGGGAAGGAATGGAGAGGGACAGGATGAGAAGGAATCTGAGAATTGAGCCCAGAGATGCTCCAACATTGAAAGGTTGGGGAAATATGGAAGACCTCCAATTAAGAAAGGGCTTCCATTGAGGGAGGGTGATATCCAGGAGCGTGAGGTATCCTAGAAACCAAGAAGAAAAAGTGCTTCCTGAAGGAGAGAATGGTCAACTATGTCAAATACTGTCGAGAAGCTAAATAAGAGACCTGACCATGGGATTTAGCAACATGACCTTGACAAGAGCTCCCTCTGTGGAGAGAGGAGTCTGATTGGGCAGGGTTCAAAAGAGAATGGAAGAAGTAGAAGTGACGATAATCAGAAGAAACAATTATTTTGTGCAATTCCATAACCTCAAACCTAGTGTGGTGAAAGTCACTGAGTGTCAACATGGATGTCCGTGGAAGTGCAAGAAACCAGCTGCTCGTTAGGCATTGCATTTCTGGTCCCTGTACTTGAGAAGTTACCAAGTGTCCCAACTATTAAAAACATAAATAGGAAGGGTGTTTCTATAGAGTGCAGCATCCCCTGCACCCTCTTTTCTTTTCCGTAGAGAAAACTCCTTAATGCAAATGAAACTAACCATATTGCTGTGTAGTGAATGGGTTCTGCCAGACACGTTCCTCACTATTGGGGTTTGGAGGATTCTGTAACTCTCACTTAAACTTTTAGAGGCTGTTGAACAATCTTTCTTTTCCAAACTCAGTAAGGAAAAAAAAATATCTGGTGTTCAACAATTCATCTATAAAAGGAATTGTGATCCAGGTGTAGTACTCGTAATTCTATTTGTTTAATTGTTTAGGCTACAGAGTCTTGTGTTTTCACATGGTATCTTCTCAGTTGATCTTCACAGCTGTCTAGAACAAGAAACAGAGGTTCAGAGAGATTGGAAACTTGTCCAAGGTCTCTAATTCAGAAAGTGACCCTTCACGGACACTACTTCTGGCTCCAGATTCTGAGAGGATTTCAATGCTTCCCATTGCATACCTGCTATGGGGTGGGTGGACACAGCACTGGGTATGAGACAGACAACCAGAGAATTTCTCACTGCATTTTCCCCAGGACTGAGTGGATTTTGCCACATACTGCAGTGGCTTCCTCTGCCCAAATCTGTATCACGGGTTGACATTGGGTGAGCATGGAAAACCATCTCTACATGCTGCTGCAGCCGCCAGGAAACAAGGTAAACCCACCATATTCTTAGTGCTTCCCCTGACCAACTTGTTTGTCCTTGGCTTGTACAAGTGTCCGATGATGGTTGCCAAGACTTCCCACCAACCACTGGGACAATCAGTCAAATAACTAATTGGCAAACACAGTGTTTTCAATCAGAGCCTGGATATACCCCTGCACTCTTCTGATGGAAGGCTGCCCAAGCATGCCAAGTCCTAATGCTAATGGGGCCATGTTGGGTTTGACCTCACATCCAAAGTTCTTGGTTTTGAATATTATTAATGTGCAGACATTAGGAATAGATTTATTTTCATCAACCCACTACAGCCATTGTGGTATTAAAACATGAGTAGACAGATGTCCACAAATTAAGAGAAAGTTCAGAAACAAACTCAAAGGTACATATCCATTTGTTTGATAAAAAAGGTATTTCCAGTAAGTTAGGAAATTAATAATGATGTAATGAAATGGTGCCAAAGAAATTAATTATTTAGAAAATAGCGGGTTTGCGTCTCACCTCACTCTCTACGCCCAAATAAATTCCAGTCTAATTAAAAGACGTAAATGTAAAACTAAAATGATACAAGAAACAGATCGCGTGATAGGGAGCTTTGTAGCTGACCTTGCACTGGGGAGGATCTTTGTAAATATCTACACAAGGAGGGGAGCTGTATATGAAAATATTGATGGTTTGACAACTTAAAATATTTTTCTGTGTTTATTAAAATAGGCTCTGCTCCCCTTGTCCCTCTCGTTCCTTATTGCTAAAATCCTTTCACCTCCTCCTCACTGCTCAGGCCTTCCAGGATACCAAGGCATCAGGGAAAAACTACTGGCTCATCTTGAAAAAGGGAAACCAACCAGAGGCCCCGAAAAGGGAAGCAACCCATCTAAGAACAAACAGCTTGAGAGGAGCAAAGAGCTAGCAGGCCTGGTTGAATCTCAGCTCTACCATTTCCTAGCTGTGTGATCTTGGGCAAATCACCTCCTCTCTGTGAGCCTTAGTACCCTCATCTGTAAACGAAGAGGGAAATAATACTGTCCTCGTGGTTTGTTATGAGGATTAAATGAGTCAGCCTGAGAAGTGCTGGGAATAGGGCCAGGGCTATAGCAAGTGCTCAATCAATGTTAAGTGTATTACGAGGCTAGGGTTGGCCTTACCTTATCCTGGAGGACAAAAGTTAGACTATATGTGTCTTTACCACAGTGGTAGATGCTAGGCTGGCACTGAGCCCTCAACAAATATTTTAGGTAGAAGCTGAGAATTGTGTATAGTGTCATTCCTCTTAGATCTGTTCTTTTGTTTTAGTCTCACAACCTCAAGGAAACACAAATGGGCAGATATGATTGTACCCATTTCAAAGATGATAACACTGAGATGTGAAAGGCCTCGCCTACAGCCAGAGAGGTGGGATTGTACTCCGACATCCCGGCTTCACTGTACTTTTACGTTGAAATCTTAAGCCTGCCCCGCCCACTCCCACCAAACAAACAATAGGCATGGTGTGTTTGTTCTTGTCATCAAACACCTCCATGTTTAGAGCTTATTATGTACCCAATCCAGCGCTAATGCTGCCCATGTATCATCGCATTTAATCCTTTGAACAGTCCTGTGGAATATATGCACGTCATGTACACATATTATGCATAAGGAACCCAAGGGTTAGATAACAAGCCCAAGGCTATAGAGGACCAACAAAATCCCAGCTCAAGTGGAGGCCTATGTGATGACAAAGCCCATTCTCTAAGCCAGAGCAGGAACTGGGAAGCATGAGGCCCAGTTCTTGCCTTAAAGTAGTCAATAATCCCCCTTGGGAAGGTGGTATGTCTGGAAGTAGGCAGCTCCAGGATTTAGACCCCGGTTGTCTGATCTGAGGGCTTGTGTTTTAGTTCCCATGTTATCCTCCCAATTAGTCCAAAAAATACAAATACTAAAATACTAAACAATATGAATATACTAACATAATAATACTGAAAGAAATCATTGCGTACCTACTATAAACAAAAGGCCTGGGCCAGGCCATATAGGAACCACAGAGAGGGAGCCATTGATTATTAATCACCAATGGAGTCAACTAGTGTCTGCTGAGGACCTGCCATGCACCAAGCCCTGGTCTAGACGCCCAGGTGACATAAGCCACATGTTACCAAAGAGTTTGCATAAAAGATTGGAGAGAAGAAACACAGTTAGAAAACTAGATAAATAGTAATTAATGATGGAAGTACTAGTTCAGGAAAAGAAATGCTTGGCTTCCTGGTTCCAAGAGATGGATCCTTGGTCCCAGCCCTTAAAAATGCTCAAGACCTTTTGAAGGACACAAGACACAGAAATCACCAAGAGATAAACATTCAACCTTAACTCTAAGCAGCGCGGATGATTGTAGGAAGACAAGAAATGAATTGCCAAGTGAGGAATTTGAACAAAACATAATTATGGCAGGGTTAGTGAACTTGGGTAGCTGAAGAGGTTTCACGCAGGCTTTAGGACCTAAGCTGGTAAGTCTGCGGCTTAGACCCATATTTAGCTGTTGTGTTCCTGAGTTTACATTGAAAAAGAAATTCCTAACATAAAAGAAAAGAGGAAAGATGTTGCTCTCCTTCCCACTGTCCTTCCTCCCCCATCCTTCATCTCGCATTGTCACTCATCTCTCTCCTTGTTTGCCTGTTCCGTAGCCCCCCACGTCTGATGGAAATTGCAGCGGGGAGAAATTGTGGGGACATGGTCCCTTTGCCTGCCTTCCCTTTCCCCAAATCACCTCTGACCTCACTGTAAGGAGACAATATTGAAAATAGTCAAAAATAACCCCACTAAAAACATGAATCAAAAAGTCGCAGCTCCTGGACATGTTTTTAAAATTGCTTAGTTGCATGCAAGTCCCTTTAGTGCTGGAAGGACTTTAATAAAATTGATTTTCTGAGTATAGCCTTTTAGCAGCTACTGTATAAGCTTGAAATATGAACCCTTCATTGTTGAAAGTGTTTCATTTTTGCCCTGTTACTAATGATGAAGGGAAAGTGTGGGTTTGGAATTCTCCATGGCTGACATTCTCATAATTAAATAGCGTTAATAATAAAGCTTTGCAGATTTTCAACAAACTGGCACAGAGGTGGAACAGTTTGCCGTATTTCATTTAGAGACACCTCAGCAATTAGCCCTTCATGGATAGTACACAGCAACATAGAAGGGAGTTATTTCTACACGTCGTTTATTTGCCAAATCACAAAAGGCGACATTTTCATTCTGCTGATTGAAAATAATTCTCAGGGTTTCTTCTGAAGGCCCCGTAAGTAATTGCCTTGTGGAACTTAAAAATAAATAAATAAAACGGCAGAGAAGAACATTAATTGCTTTTAATATCTACAGTCTAATTTCGGCAAAGCTTAGTGCACTAATACCTCTGGATCTGAAGCCACACAACAATGGATCAAATATAGAAACCTCATCATTGCTGATGTGTTTAGAGGCTGATGTTTTTCTTTTATAATTTTAGGAGAGATTTGTTCCCAGGTACATTGTTACTCCTCTCTGTGAACTGACATGGGGGTGTTTCTGTAGAGGACTCTTGGGTGGGGTGACTGTGAAGTCCTTGCTAAAAGGAAAATGACAATGCTTATCCTGAAACTGAGACAACAAAAAGAGCTGTTGAACTGTCACGGTGGTGATGACAAAGGAATGATTATCCTATTATGGTCTGCCTCCAAGCTTTTGAAGAGCAGGATAAATTATTTTTAAAAAGGTAGGTGGGTTCTAGATCTATTTTTACACACTTGAAAATATTATTTCTTATCTTTGAGACTTGCTTTTCTTATCTGCATGTGACATGGAGGAAGGAAAGGCAGGAAATACTGACTTTGCTGGGCAAATCCTAAAATCACCTGGCTGCTGTTAAACATAGATTCCCAGTTTCCACATGGGATCTCCTAAATAGGAACTTCCAAGGAAAGGAAAGCATGCTACTGATAGCCGAGCCTGAGTATCTGGTAAGGGTGGTAAACACTTACTCTGGGATCTTTGGGCCTTTCAGTCCTGCAACTGTTAACAGAACAGGGCCAGGCGTGCTATGAAGCAGCAAATGGGAGAAGGCAGGGATGCTGATATGAGGAAATCACAGGTCCCCAACCTAAGAGAGCTCTTCCAACCAGTCTACCACAGTGCTGCAAATGTCCCCATTAAGGTCACAATTGACCCTTCAAATGTGACTCAGAATAAGCAAGGGTTATGCTGAAATTAATTTCTAGGCCCCAGCTGGAGCCACTCCTGCCCAGGGTGCACGTCAGCAAACGTTATTGTCCCTGTAAATGCTTCACATGACCAGAAAGGCAGTATATATGTCCAATTAGCCAGTCCCCAAACGCCAAGCCAGCTCTGGGCTCTATACTTACTTCCTGGTTCTTTACTCATTTTCCATTTTTTCCTTCCTTGTTCCTTACTCTCTATCCTGTAAACGGTTCCTGCCTCCCGCCCTATTTTGTAGTTCTCTGGACCCTTGGGAATGAAGACTGCCTACCTCATGAAGTGTTAAGTAATTTGTTTGTGTCATCTAAATGGTCTTCTTTAATCATTTTTAACAGTTATAAGGAGCAGGACGAAGAGGGAAAAAAGTAAGTTTCAACAAGGACTGGATGGAAGGTCAGCCGAGGACCCCCAGGAGGCAGAGACCCCCGTCGGGGTGGGGGTTAGGTGCTCAGTAGAATACAGCACAAAGACAGATGAACAGACAACAAGAATGTCACAAATGCACCCTCCTTCTGTGCCTTAAATCCCTGAGTGACGTGGAGACCCTTCCACTTTCAAGGCCACAGATTCCCCAGCTAGAGGATGATATGGTTGAACCAGACACCAAAGGCCCCTTCAGGTTCCGGTGTTACAGCTCATAACGCTTGGCAGCTTTGCTGAGGGCTGGTCCTGACTCCTGCTTGGAGAGTCTAAGCTAATTCTGCCTTCAGTAAGGGCCTGGGTGATGTGCCTTAGTGTGGCCTTCTGGCGAATGCCTGATGGGTGTGACAAAAGCAGGCCTAACCGAGGGTGGCCAGTGCTAAACTCACTTCCAGGTGTTTTAGGAATTAGACACAGTCTTAAAAACTGAGAAATAAGGTAGGTTCCCCCCGCTTCCCCAATATCCTGGTCTTTCTAAATGGAGAAAATTGAAGAACCACCTGATATAAATACCTGTCATCAGCAACCAACCTCCTTTTAAACATTTCAGTCTTTTAGTACCATTTAACCTGTTCCCCATCCCTCCTGCAAGGTCCTTGGGAGGACAGTGTCCATATGTCCCAGAGCACCTAGCACTTTATTTGGCACACAGTAGGTGCTCAATATGTGTCAGGTGAAGTCATTGATATATTAGAATTTAGTACTTCACTGTGTTGAACACTTTCCATGTATTATTGTCCTTTAATCTGCATAATCATCCTTTGAAATAGGTAGGTAGGTGGGAGGTGGTTTCTCACATGGTTTTGATTTGCATTTCCCCCAGTGATCAGGGATGTTGAGCCTCTTTCCATGTGCTTACTTGGCCATTTCTGTAACTTCTTTGGAGAAATATCTATTCAAGCCCTTTGCCCATTTTTGAGTCTGTTTTTGTTTTTATGTTGTTGAGTTGTGGGAATTCTTTATATATTCTGGATATTAATTCCTAATCAGATATATGAGCTGCAGCCCCGTTCCGTGAGTTGCCTTGTCAACTCTGTGGATGGTGTCTTTCAGTGCATAGAAGTTTTGAAGTTTGACAGTTCTCTTTATCTGTATTTTCCTTTTGCTGCCTGTGATTTTGGTGTTATACCCAAGAAGTCATTGCCTGCGTGATTTTGATGCAGCCAAATTTAAGGACTATAAATCTGGTCCGCATTTTAAACTTTTTTTAGTTCAAATAGTGTAATACTCACCTCCCTCTTTTGCTGTTTATCCAAACAAAAACTCACCTAGGAAACCTATCTGTAAAAGGGAGAACTGCTTGAATGAACAGTTCTCTTCCAGATGAGTAACAGATCTCCAGCTTACAAATATTCCCCAGCAGGAACTCCCAAAGAACCTCCCCAGTTTAAAAAACATTGCTCTAGAGATCTAACACCTCACCTTTTCAAACGGGGACACTGAATCCTAGGGAAGGTAAGTGCATTTCTAGAAGTGGACACGCCTGCTGCTGCGTCTCCCTTAGTGCTGTGTCTGGAGGCAGCTGAGGGAATATGTGCACTTGGCCAGAGGCGACAAGAGCCCCTGGATTCCCAGCTGGTCAAGATGACCAGTTGGTATAAAGATCAGTGAAGAAGATATCTCTGTGTGTACAGAGAGCTTTGGAATAAAAGCATAAGGCTAAGGGAAAGTAAGACAAGTTTTCTGCCTTAAAAAAAAAAAAAATCACTCAAGTTTAACTAGGTAATTAATTAATTCAGAAGAAGGTCCAAAGTGGGAGCAATTACTAAACAATGACTAATGACAAAGAATAAACCCTAAGGTAAGTGATGATCAAGAAGATGAAACAGTTTTAGTTTGCAATCCTATTACAATTCTATTTCAGGATAAATAAGCTGACACCAGAAGCAACCGATTAACCCCAAAGCCGCTGGCTGTTCATTAGCTGAGGAATAATTTTACATTTCATTATTATTCATGTTGGCTAAATTTCCATTAAAACCAATTTAGTAAACTGGCCTTCTGATGGGCTTGAAATTAAAAGGAGGAAGAGAAGGCAGGGAGGGGACAAAATAGAAGCCACCGTTTGAGCATCTAGGGACTAGAAAGCTCATGGGGGCAGATTGCCACTTTAATTAAAGGTAATGTCTCAATTCACTTTCAAAATGAGCCTCTGGAAAGTGCCTGGGAAATTTTCCCAGGCCAGAGTGCCTGGCACATTCACCGAGCGGACGACTTGTTGCCGGGATCTCTGACTGCAGGGAGGAATGGCCTGCTCATTCCCCAGTCAGCTTCCCACATTCCTAGCTCTGCGGAGCAGTCTCCTACGAGCAGAAAGGGGAGTCACTGCTTCATTCTTTGGGCCATTACCAGCGGGCTTAGGGACCTCTATTTAACATATTAATGTGACCAAAATGCCTGGGCCTGGTTTACTTTACATTTAAGGAGCATTCACAGTTGACCAAGCCCTGTCCTAAGTATGTTAATGAATTAACTCGTTTAATTCTCCCGACCTCTCTATTGAGAGACATTCTATTATTAGCCCCATGTTACAGAGGAGAAAGCTGAGACACAAGGAGAGTCACTGATAGTACGCAGCCAATTTGACACAGAGCTGGGATTCAAGCCCATGTCATGTGACCCTAGACCTGTGTACTTAAACCACTAAGCTACACTGCCTCTTCATAAATCACTGTCATGCAGGGTGTCTGGTGGGGTCTCCGGTCCGGCTCCCCACATAAGAACGCAGGACATGGTGAGGCCAAAAAGGAACACCCATGGAACCATAGGTAGGGGAGTCATACCACTATATTCTCGCTGGCGGCACTATAGTCTCACAGGAGGCTGGATCCACACTGTCCGCAATCCGCCATCCTAACTGCAATCCGCGCTTGCCGGCCACCATCTTCTTGCTAGCCCCCATTTTCTGCTAGCATAGCCACGGCAGTTACATTAGTGGCCAATGGCTCACTGGTTACAGCTGTCGGCCAACTAGCCACAGCTGATGGCCATCCAATCATGGTTGATGGCCATTTACTACCTGAGCCAGCGCTTTTCCACGTGAGGCCAAGAGCCTGGAAACTGCACTCCTGGCTCTATCCCCACAATCACAAAACAACTTTGTGTTTGTTAAGTACATAAATCAACAGAGCACAAGGCACGAGGTGAGTTGTTAGTGGGAAACAATGCTGCAAAGGTGGATGGGGATCAATTTGTGGGGGATTTTGAATGCCAGGCCAAGCGGTTTGAACTTGATGCTTTGGGGGTTCCCAGAGTACAGTGCCCAAGGCCCTGGGAGTCCATGTACAAAATTTAAAACACGATTTAACAGTTATGTATTTTTAAGTTTATTAGAAATAAATTTAGCTTGCATGTATAATTGGATAAAAAAGATAATCCTTATTTAAGAAAAAAGGAAATTTTATTTAACACTTACACACACACTATATATCAGACATTGTTCTAAGTTCTTGCATTTGAACTCTTAATTCTTTTTTTGAATTTTTATTTTTTAATTACAACTGATTTTCAATATTATATCAGTTTCAGCTGTGCAACATAGCGATTAGACATCTATATAATTTACGAAGTGATCCCTCCAATTAGTCTAGTACCCGTCTGGCACCATACATAGTTATTACAACACGATTCACCATATTCTCTATGCTGTACTTTACATTCCCATGACTGTTATAACTGCCAATTTGTACTTCTTAATCCCTTCCCCTTTTTAACCCAGCCCCCAAGCTCCCTCCCATCCGCAACCACCAATTTGTTCTCTGTATCTATGGAACTCCTTAGATTCTTATAACTCTAGAAGGTGAGTACTATTGTTTTCTTCCCTTACAGATGGGGAAACTGAGGCCAAGAGAGCTTAACTGATCCTAGATCTCAGAGACAGCAGACGGCAGAGCCAGGATTCGAACCCGGGCGTTTGTCTCCAGACTCTGCTCTCACGATTAGGTTAGATGATTAAGAGTTAGGAGGATGGGATGTACGAATCATGAAGGTGACTGATGGGGAGCGTCTGCTGCAGGTGGGGCGGGCTGAAACCCGTGCTTCCTGCTGCCGGCCAGGTGATGTTGCTCAGGCCCAGGTGAGAGGCACTGGTGGCGAACGTGTACTTCTTAGCCAATAGGCAGAGTCCCGGCCCATTTCAAGCATCAGGTGTTCACCTCCGAAACCCACGCAGATCTGGCACCCCACATCCCTTTGGAGGGAGTGCAGCTTTTCCTTTCATGTGCCTAGACCAGTGCTGCACCCACTCTGGAAGCCAGAGTCCCCGGACCACCCAGCCCAGCTGCTTTGGAATGTGGCAGAAGAAAGAGCAAGAGTCTGGTGCAGGAAGGCTACGATGCGGAAAGTACTGTGCGTCCACAGGAGAAAGACTCGTGCCTCCTCTCAGGCCTACGGGAGCTCATGAATTCTCACTCATCAGCAGGCCCTGAGCAGGACGGGAGTCGGCTCTCTCCTTCACATCAGTGGATAGTCCATCTTTATCGAGAACCTTATGGCTGGTGAGTTCCCCTTTTGGACCGCCCTCACCGAGGATCCCCACTCCCACCGCAACCCCCTGCTTCCCATAACCCCACTGAGGCATAGAACGGGTCCTGTGTGCTTACCGTAAGCATCCGATGCCTGATCCAGAACAGGGTGGCCACCGGCCCAGTCTCTGCCACCCCCTGCTTTTCTGCCTTCTAATTAATGGTCCTGGACAAGCCCCACAACCACTCCGTGCCCATTCTCTTCCTCTGAGAAGGGGACTGGTAGCAGATTGGTAGCAGACCAATGTCACATGGCAGTGTGGCGAGGGTTTCCTAGATAACGTGTCTGAAACGTTTAACCTGAGGCCGGGCACATACTAAATACTAAATAAGTAATAGCCATAGCTCCTAATAATATTAATACAAGTTCCAAGTTTGATGGCCAAGAGCTGGAGTTTGGAAACATGCAGGCCTAATTTGCAAGTTACCACTCAGGCTGTGTTAGGTTTCACCCCTTAACCTCCCAGAGCTGAGGCTGGCTTCCCTTTAATAGATTTGCTTTTCCTCCTGGCCCCAAAGCCCGTGCTGCTTTATTTAATAGGAGGAGCGATTCTTTGCCAGAAAGCAGGAGACCTCCTTAGAAAGGCCGCTAAAACGCTGCCATTTATGGTGCAGAGAGAAGGCCATAGCTACTCTTTCAATGACACCTGCACAAAAGCTCTTGTGGACACAAATAAGAAAGTTGAATTCTTCGCCCGGTGTAATTCACATCATTTATTGACCGGGATTCTCTCCCCCAGCCCCCCATTCCTTTGCATTTGTCATCGGTTCAGAGACCCCTGGCATTCAGCATGATTTGTAATGTAAATTATATAATTGTACTTTCACATATTTTAACATCAAATGAAATGATTGACTATAGAATCGGAGCTGTCTACAGGTGGGGGTCAATTACCATCTGAATAATCACAGTGCCACACAAGAATAGCATAGCCGCTGAGCGTGACATATTTTTATCTCTATGCATTTCAATGAAGTCAGGCTGGTACATAAAAGGTTATCACCTAGGAAACATATTTTCCTAAGCACAAGTTAAACATGCAAGTGAGATCAGCAAAGATATTCAATTTAGCCAGTCAACCCTAACCTATTAATATTTTAACAAAATCCAGTGAGGATAATTTTTTCCTTTGATCCCATTTCATGTGAGCAGCCGGGAAAGGGAAGAAAAATTAAAAACAAAATAGTCAAGCATACAGAATGAGGTTATGTATTAAGTGGGCTATTTAATGTTTCTGGCATTTCATAGCCCAGGGGAAAGTGTGGATGGATTTAACAATCAAGAGCTGTGTTCCCTTGGCCACAAAGTTCGAGAAACATAAAATAATCTATACTTCCAAGCTGACAAATCGTACCTGACACACAGCTTCATCTCACCGGGACTCCAGAGATCAGCATTAATCATATGTTACAGGGAGTAAAAGGAAAAGTAAATCACGCCACGCTGAAAAGTGAGATGGAAGGTCTTCGGGCAAGGATTTTAATCAATAATGTGTGGGATGATAACCAGAAGCTATTGTTTTAATCTTCCAATATGAAAAGAAACGAATGCAGAACACAAAGCTACCAAGAGCCGACGTGGCTTCCAGGAAGACTCAGAAGAACCGAAAACAGTTTGGCAGCTCAGCTTCCCTTTTTGATTTATGACAACACACAAATGATTTCTTTTTAATGGGCTAGAGTCAAGCCTATCCTTTAAGCTGCCTATTTCCAGAGCCTCAGCTATTGCCCAGGTCCTAGGTCATAGGTTTTGTTCAGTTTTCCTGGTGTGGTAGATGTCTACGGGTTTTGCGTATCAGGTATCCATTCATGCTTCTTCCAAAGGCACCTCCATTTTCTTGGAAACCCTCCCTCTCCCACTGCCAGTCCCTGTGTTTTGGGTTGTGTTGGCTTCACAAACGTGTCTTAGGCCTGGTATCATAGTGATGGTGTGTGAGTCATTGGAGCCCATGAAATGCAGCCTTGGGAGTTCTTGGTAATATTATTTTGAAGGAGACTATTATGGGTTGAACTGTGCGTGTCCCCTTCCCCCAAATCCATATGTTGAAGTCTTAACTCCCAGTCCCTCAGAATGTGACCTTTTGGGGGCATAGGGTCATTACAGATATGATTAGTTAAGATGAGGTCATACTGGAGGAAGGTGGACTCCCTACTTTAATATGACTGGTATTCTTATAAAAAAAAAAAAAGAAGAAATTTGGACACAGACAGACAAGCACATAGGGAGAACGTCATGTGAACATAAAGAGACTGGGGTGATGCATCTATAAGCCAAGGAACAACAAAGATTTCCAGCGAGCCACCAGAAACTAGGCAAGAGGCATGGGACAGATGCTTAGTCACGGCCGTCAGAAAGACCCAACCCTGGTGACATTTTGATCTCAGACTTCTAGTCTCTAGAATCATGAGACCTTCAATTTCTGTTTCTTAAGACACTTAGTTACGGTACTTTGTTACAGCAGCCCTAGCAATCTAACGCAGAGGCCCACTCTCTTCCCATGTACTGAAAAGTTTGAAAATTTAAGCTTGGTACACTCTGTGGTCTGAATGTGTTCTCCCAAAATTCATATGTGGGAATTCTAGCTGCCACAGATGGTGGTATTAGGTGGTGTGGCCTTTGGAAGGTGCTTAAGCTATGAGGGTGGAGCCCTTATGAGTAGGATTCGTGTCCTAAGAGGCAGGGGAGATCTCTAGCCCCTTCCATCATGTGAGGACACATAGGGAAGTCTGTGACCTGGAAGAGGGCCCTTACCCTTCTACAATAGCACTCTGAGCTTGGACTTCCCAGCCTCCAGAACTGAGAAATAAGTGTTTGTTGTTTATAAGCTACTCAGTGTGTGGCATTTTGTTATGGCAGCCCAAAAGGACTAAGATAGCATGGCTGGTATTGGTTACCTGGGAATGGAGCCAATAGTTGGAAATCTGAGCAAACACGTACAGAGATATATACGTCAGGCAGACATGGCCTGAGCCCCTGGATCCATCCCTACCTGAAGTCCTACCCCCAATTTTGTGGTTATGTAAGCTGTTCAATCCCACTTTTACTTAAGCTGGTTAGAATTGAACTTTCATCACTTACAACCAAAGGAACCTTGACGATGTATTCTAAAAACAGGCAGTGCGGCCTTGGGATGAATTAATAGACATGAAGTCGTTACAACAAAAGAAGAGAGCATGATATTAGGTTGGTACAAAAGTAATTGTGGTTTTTGCATTTTTAATCTGTTAAACCGCGATTACATTTGCGCCACCCTAATAATTAGGCCACAGGAAGGTTGGGTTCAGTTTGAGCCATCATACTTTCAAGAGGGATATGGATAAATGTGAGCAGAGCGATAAGGTGGTGAGAGAACTGGACGGTGAACCACAGGAGGCGTAGAGATGTGTGTTGTAGGCAAGAAAAATGGTTTATAGAAAACATGATAAATGACCGTGAACATCCACAGGAATGATAATTAAAGGGAAGACTGGGTTTTAGTCACGTGTCCCTAAGGATAGAACTAGGGAGGCATGGGAAGACAAAAATAAAAACAGCGGTTACTAATGCTCCCAGCTATCAGAGTGAGATGGCCCTGAGCTTAGCGAGTGCCCTGTCATGGGAGGTGTCCCAGGAGTGGAGGGGAGTCCTGTCACCTGATGTGTACTAATTGAATGGATAGATTGGCTGGAGGACCTTAAAGCTCTTCCAGTTTTGACTTTTGGTTCTGTAATTCTTGTATTAAAACCCAAGTGATCTTGGACATGTCCTTCCCCATTTGGGGACCTCAGTTTCTCCATTTGTAAAATAAGAAAGTTGGACCTGCTGACCTAGAGAGATTTTTCCAGCTAAAAGAGGCCATGGTGTCATGATTCCAACTCATCTCCTTCTACCTTAACTTTCATCCAGACCCTTGGGATGTCTTGGGCTCTTCTGAACATACAATGTCACACCCCTGAATTTAACTGAAGGAATGGCTGGCACTGTAGATGTGGGACAGTTGGTGGCAAGGAGAAGAAAGCAGGGTTGTTTCCAATCTTTTCCCCTTTGCTTTAATTAAAGTATCCGCTCCACAGCTGAGAGTTAAGGGATGATATTAAACTTCTAATCAATCTGGTTATAGTTGTTTTTTGTTTTTTTTCAGATGGCCCATATTAGGCACACACTATACTTGAAATCAATTGGCCAGTTTAGGCACAAACTGAATGAAACTTAATATTGCATCATAAGCCCTTTCTAGTCTTTTTTTGGAAGATCCTGGGACTTTCTACTTAGGAGCAGGGAAGGTAGGACATTCAGCTTATGTCACAGCTCCCAGTTGTCACCTTCATTTCTACTGCTACCCTTTGTAGACCCTTGTCAGATTGCCAGACACCCAACTGACACATCAGCCCAGCCTTTAGATTAGATATTGCAATGCCAGAACAACAACAAAAACCCGGGGCAATGCAAGGAAAAACGTTCTAGTTTTCTTCAGCATAGATGTGGGCTGGACTAACAGGGAAAGTAACTTCTGTTTATAATCGGGAAAGAAATCAAGAGCCGATCATGGGAGAGTTTCCGTCTACTGTGCTGGGGAAGCAGCTCTGCGATTGTGTTCACTGAGAAAAGTCCCAGACATTTTGAAGAGACCCCATGCTATGTCCACCATTTTAACACTCACTTCACTGTCCTGGCCTAATTAAGCCCTTCCTTGACGCTAAATTAGTTTTCAAGATGACAATCTTTTTAAAAAATATAGTGTTTGAAACCCATCCACAGCATGAACAGGAAAGCAAGCTGTTAAAAACATCCCCAAGTTGCCATTATTTTGAGAGTTTCGCCTACTGCCGTAAGTGACCTTTTTTCTCAGGCTGGGAGTTCTTGGAGACTGAGGAAGTGCCAGTGTTTTCTCTCAGAAAGGATGAATTCTTCATGAAAATGAACCTTTTGATCTCAAATTCTGAGGATCTTTCACCTTAAAGTAGTCTTACAGTGGAGGACTCACCAGAGCAAAAATCAAGAACAGACTGGAAAACAAACACGTAAGGTCCCATGTGCCTGAACGCAGGTTCCTTGAGCATTGTGCGCACCTGTGCATGAATTGTTATTTGTGATTCTCAAAGTGTGGTCCGTTCTGGACAAACAGCATCAGCATCATCGGGGAATTTTCCAGAAATACAAGTTTCTTGGGCCCTATCCTAGTCCTTCTGAATCAAAATCTGGACGGGGGGCCAGAAAGCCATGTTTTTACGCCCTCCAGGTGAGTGGGATGGCACACTCAGCTTTCAGAACCTCTACCTTAGAAAGTGGTGAAGCATTGTGAGTTTGCCTGAAGGGCTGCTTTAAAATACAGGCACTGAAAATCCAAACTCATCACCTCTGAATTCCATTTCATGAAGGCCGGAGTCCAAAGCCATGAAAAGCTTGTTATGATTCAAAGCTGCCTTAGTTGGCTCTGAGAACACAGGAATAAAGACTCACACTCACATATAGGCCTGGCCACAAATCCTCTGCCAGTCACTCACCATTGGTGCAGAATTGAGCCCAGCTCAGCCGTGCGGCTGATTATATTCTGGGACAGGGTGACCAGTTACTCTAATCCTGTAATCTTTGGAAAACAAAGAGCCAAAGTCTCCTGGATGTCTGGGGTAAGCAGAGGAGGCCCGAGGGGTTCTGGTTTCATCTGTATTACACCAGACGGACTATGAATGTGTCTGTATGTTCCCTCTACTCCCCACGCTTGCTCCCTCTCGGATTTAAGCATTCTGCTGAGAGACATATTAATATGCAAAGAAAACAAACATCACCAGAAAGATGGAGAGTACAAAGAGTCAGTGATTATTAAAGTGGGGGGAGCAGGCACGAGTGATTTTCCCCACGCTCAGATGCACTCCAAGGCCCACCAAAAAGCAGGCTGCCATGGAGAGGATTCAATAACCCAAGCCCACCAGGCCTTCCAGTAATGCAATGGTTCGGCACAGAAAATCTATTCACAAGGATTGCGGCCACAGATGATGCTGGGAAAACAGAAAAAAGGAAGGAAATTGCAGTGTCTTCAAAAGACAGGGCAGTTTAGGACAAAGTTGAAAATTACACGCAATGATATAAACCATGGATCTTTGCAAAGTGTCCTTCTCAGGCTGCACTTGGCCTAGAGACAAGTCTACGCTATGCTTTGGCCCAGTGCGACAGTTTCTTCTTAAAGGTGAAATTGTTGCCGCCACACGAAAGTCAGAAAATTTCATACAAAAATGCTGGATCGCCCCCATCTCAAAAAAATAGCAGAAAATCTGGCTGTACTCCTTTGTGTAGGTCTCCCAATTCTAGCCAGCTGCCTTGTTTTATGCGACCCACCAGACCTCAGCAAGCATTTGAGTTTGCAAGCCCTAATTTAAGCAAACCCTGAGTTTATACTGTTTAGTGTCTAAAACCCAAATTGGTTTTAGTCTTAAGTTGCAGTAGAATTATTGTCTCCCAGGCAGTTGCTTTCCAGTGAGCGATTGGCTTTGAGACATGGGTATAAAATTGGAACTTTTTGAAGCCAGTACATGTAGAAGTCTAAAATCGATGACCAAAGAGGTCTTCATGTGCCCTGTTAACAAAATCAAATGAAAAATGTAATAATCTATACAATGACAGTTATTAAGATGAAGAAAGTGAGGCCAGAAGCATCGCATCACTGGCCAAACATCACAAAATTTACACACAGTAGAACTGGGGCTAGAACCAACCATGTCTTCTAGGCCGAGTGTAATGGTTGAACAAGAACGATCAGGAAAATGAGATACTGTTATAGATGTGCTATGTGAAGGCTGGGGGCGGTAGGGGGTGGTTCAGTAAACCACAGTACCAGGCAGGATACGCCACAATAAAGAGGAGAGAGCAGGCTGCCCTGAGCTTGTGGCAAGCCATGAGCAGGATAAGAGAGGAGAGATGAGAGCACAGGACCCAGGTAAAGGCCATTCACAAGGTGATTCGGGGAGGGGGGGGGTTCCAGAAATGTCAAGTGGGAAGGCAATCTCTGCTTGAGTGAAGATGCTGGCAGATATAAGAAGGGACAGAGGAGTTGAGACCTTGAAGGCTGAGCTAAGGACTTAAACTTCTCATTTTTTTTCCTAAACAATTGGAAGCCCAGGAGTTTTTCTTAGTGGAGAGAACTTGGGTATTCGAGGTAGTGAGACCTGGTTTCAAATCCTGCAGCTGCCTTGATCTGTTTGCAAATCTCGATTTCTTATTGGTTTGGCTGATTTGAGGCTGGACAGAGAGTATGTCTGAAAACTCCAGAGCCTGGCACTCAACACACAACTGGGACCGGGAGCCAGGAGAGGCAGGCAGAGGAGATGAGAGGCTCTGAGATGCCCAACTGTGAATTCATCAGTGATGTGAAAGGAGCATGATTTCCCTCCTCCAGTTTCTGCTGAAATACAGAAGCATCTCAATCAGGCGGGGCAGGGGGTTGGCGGGGGAAGGGTTCAGGCTCCGGTGTTGATTTGCGTTCCAGTGTTTCATACAAAGAGCTCTCTTCAGACTTGCACCAGGCCCATAACTGGGGAAACGCTGCGATGGGCTCTCTCCCCCCGTTCATTATTCCAACCTTCGCATCATCTTTCAAGTGTGTCTTTGAGGCTCCCCTTCCCAGATAGTACAGGGGAGTCTTGTGTGAATTGATAATTGCCTCGCCAGCACAGTACTGGCCGTATTTCCCTTCCACGCAGTTTGCAAAGCTGCCTCCATCATCAGTCTTCTGACGTGGAAAGGCCGGCTTTATTGATATTATTATTTTTTGAGAGCGATAGTCTAGGAAACTGATTTATTCAAGGGGAAACAGGCAGCTACTAGGCATTAGAGGGAAGGAAATAAATAATTGCTTTTTAATCCATTATTTATCACCTATTCAATTCTAACATCTTTCTTGTGGCTCAGGACTTCAGCCACATTAAAGGTAGCTCTTATTTACTTACCGTTGTATAAATATAGACAATAAAAGTGTATTGCTATTGGTGGCAAAAGTGGGGATGATTTAAGAAATTTTTGTTCTGCTGTAGAAATTTTCCATACTGCTCTGATTTGAACATTTTCTTTTTGTGTCACGTCATTTCACAGGTGGTAGAAAATAACCTCTCTCTGGGCTCAAACACAGTCCTTAATAAAGAGCATTTTCATTCTCGTGTGTTTGTGGGATGTGTGTTTGCACATGGATGTTCGTGTCTAACTGTCCAGCGGGGGTTGGTGACTTTGCTGGGGTACAACTGGGGTCTGAACGTGTGGGAAGTTGGCTTCACTGAGCTTCCTCTATGGGGTTGAAAATTCTCCAATACCCCATGAGGATGAGGTTGGAAGGAAACTCACTGGGAGACGTGCTGGCTGCCCAGGCTTTGTGTCTGTGAAGCAGCGCCAAACTCGTGCCCTGCCATTTTGAAAGTTCTCTCAAGGACCTAAATGGACATGTCTCCAAAGAGGACGTACAAATGGCCAATAGACATATGGAAAGATACTGAATGTCGCTAATTATCAGAGAAATGCAAATTAAAACCACAACGAGATACCACCTCACCCCTGTCAGAATGGTTATCATCAGTAAATCAACAAACAACAAGTGCTGGCACGGATGTGCAGAAAAGGGAACCCTCGTGCACTGTTGGTGGGATTGCAAATTGGTGCGGCCACTATGGAAAATGGTTTGGAGGTTCCTCAAAAAATTAAAAATAGAGCTGCCTTATGACCCAGCAATTCCACTTCTGGGCGTTTATCCGAAGAAATCCAAAACACTAATTCGAAAAGATAGATCCACCTCTATGTCCATTGCAGCATTATTTACAATAGCCAAAATATGGAAACAACCTAAGCGTCCACTAATAGATGATTGGATAAAGAAGATGTGGTACATGTATACAATGGAATATTACTCAGCCATAAAAAAGAATGAACTCTTACCATTTACAACAACATGGATGGACTTGGAGGGTATTATGCTAAGTGAATTAAGTCAGACTGGGAAAGACCAATACCATGTGATTTCACTTATATGTGGAATCTAAAGAACAGAATAAATGAACAAACAAAACAGAAACAGACTCATAGCCGCAGAGAACAAACTCATGGTTGCCAGATGGCAGGTGGGTTGTTGGGCTGGGTGAAAATGGTGAAGGGATTAAGAAGTACAAATTGGTAGTTACAAAATAGTCATGGGGATGTAAAGTACAGCATAGAGAATCTAATCAGTGATATTGCAACAGGTGGGTACTAGACTAATGGGGGAATCACTTCGTAAATTATATAAATATCTAACCACTGTGCTGTACACCTGAAACCAATATAATATTGAATGTCAACTGTAATTGAATAAATAAATAAAATGGCTTTCTACGGTTAAAAAACAAGCTCTCTCACATTCAATTCTTCATTTCATCCTCACACCCACTATAGGGCAGGATGGTGATCGTCCCCATTTCATAAATGAGGAAACTGAGGCTGGCCTCAGGCCAAGCATCCCATGCTTACAAAAGCCCACTGCTTTTTCCATTTACCATGGTGGCTGGCTGGAGCCATGACTGTCTCACTGGACAGAGCCACTATGTGCAGAGTCACCTGTACCAACCCGGAATAGACCTACCGTGTGCATGCAAATACATATGCAGTGGCTGCAAGGATCCCAGGCAGAGGGTCCTGAAAGCTGAAAGGAGATTTCATAATTGCTGAATACGGCACTACAAACTGGATGCCAGGAACCAATGCGGGCCCCAGCCTTTTCGGACCCACGGTGTTTTGTTTTGCTTAGGACAGTTTTAACCAGTTGCCAACACTGAAGCATCAGAAGGGTTCACGTTAAAATGTGAATCTCTTTCTCTTGAGAAGTCAGCTCTGGCCACGCTGGCCCCCTGTCCCGTGGCCATGGTTGAGTGGGGCTGAGTGACAGCTGTCCCTTTTGTAGGGAACTTGAGCACCCAGTTCACCAACAACCCGACTGTTCCCTGTTGTTTCACACCCAGCCCATTTCTGTCACTGATGTTACCTATCTGATACTATAGGCATTTAAAACATTTTTAAATTCAATTAATTTATTTAACCATGCACGTGGGAAAAAAAACTTCAAATCATACCAAAGGAACATATATAGTGCAAAGGAAACCTCTCTCCCACTTTGTCCTGCAGGCTTCCTGGACAACCACTGTTGCCAGTGTCTTGTGTCTCTTTCTAGAGGTAACAATAAGCATATGCAAGCATAATGTGGCATCACCTTTTAAAAAAACACACAATGCACACAGTACTTTGCTGTTTTATATAACAATTTATTTTAGGCATCACGCCTTATCCATACATATCGATCTACCTTGTTCTTTTCAAAAGCTGCATAATATTCCTTTGTATGGATGCACCATAATGTATATAACCAGTTCCCTGTTGATGGACATCTAGGTTGTTTCTAATCCTTCGCCATGACAAACTGCTAGTATGAATATCTTTGCGCCTACCTATCTGTTCAAATGTGCGAGTGCGCCTGGAAGAAAGATTCTTAGGGGGGGGAACTGCTGGATCAAAGCGAATGTGCTTTTAAAATGGTGATATTGTCAAATGACCCTACAAGAAGGTGTACCAATTGACACTCCCACTAATTAGTAGATAAAGATGCCTCCTAGATCTGGGGCCCCAGAGTCCATCCAATCCATTTGACAGTTGAGGAAACTGAGGCCCAGAGAAAGCAATTGATGTGGTTTGTAAATAGCACGGCCCAGGCTTGAACAGATCCAGGATCTGTGATGTTGCTGACCACCCCTCCACTAGGCCCCAGCTATTCTGCTGTCCGCTGTCCAGTCCCCCTTCGTAGGAAATGAAACCAAGGGACCCTGGGATGAGCTCTGGGGTTTGGCAGCTCAACCCGGGCCAGTTCTGGGGCAGCAGATGTTCTGCTAACAAACACGTCCATCGTGACTGGCACACCCTGTCACCCTGCTCAGCAGCCAGGGCCAAAGAGTAAATGGACCATGGACGCTGAATTACCAGCCCAGCCCTTGGTGGTTTTTAAATTATAGATTTTGAAGCAAAGCTAAATATAGAGCCATTAAGAAATGGCTCCATGTTCTACCCCAAAGAACAAAAGAGCTGAACTGGAGCTAACGCAGTGCAGGCACGTGCATGAGAAATGGGAGATGAACACTGGGCGGGGCTGGGAGTACAATCCAAACTTTCCCTGGGTTTCTCTGGCATAGCCCACACATTCCTGCCTCGGGCCTTTGAACATGCAGTTCCCACCGCCTGATTCCCCCTCTGCATTCCAGTCTTCTCTTAGACAGCTCTTTTCCTTTCTTTAGAATACAGTCCTCCTTAGATTTTTACCACTCTCCCAATTCCATTCTCAGTCCCATTTTATCCTTTCTCGTGGCTTTTATGACACCGGGACATTTCTTTTCACTTATTTACATGTTTTTAGTCTAATTGCCCAACTAGAGCGTCCGTTTCTTCCTGTGTACCGTTATTATAATAGTTCCGCGCTGCCTATTACTCTGAGGACGATTGAGACACCGAAGGCCAACCACCCTCAGGGGTCTTCTCTTGGAATATAATAGGATCTCCAGTCTGTGGCATGAAATTTAAATCTTCATTTTGTCACAGCAATTCTCTAAGTATACCCAGACGTCGTCACGTGGGACATGGAGACACTTTTAAAATCTCTCTCTTATGGCATCTACCCCCTACTGCCACTCTGGTCAAAATGCCATAATTTCTGGGATTATTGCATCATTTCTGTCTCCTCACTGGTATCACTGCCTACCTACCTTGCCTCTTGTTGTCTGTTCTCCCCTCAGAAGCCAGAGGGATACTGTTAAAGAAGCCTGATCACGCCACTCCTCTGCTCAAGTCAGACCCCTCCCACAGCTCCCATCTCCCTCAGGGAAAAATCTCAAGTCTTTACAATGATCTTGTGACCCTACACAGTCACCACCACCTCCACCCATTCCTACCCCTTGGGCCTCATCTGTTATCCTCCCCTAGGCTCAACTCATCTCTAGGCTCAACTCACATTGGCTCCCTCAAATATGCCAGACGCACCTCGTCTCAGCACCATGCTGGACCCTATGTCTACACCCTCTTTTCTCCCAGTTATCTTGCGTGGGTTGTATTCTCCACTCGTACAAGGCTTTCCTCAACCAGCAATTTCTCCTGTGGCCTTCCCAGATCACTTTATTTAAAATTGCTACCCACGCACCCCCACTTCCTGTCCCTTTTCTCTGCTTCATTTTTCTCCAAAGCACTTCCGCCTTTCCATGTTCCATCTATCTTCCTTATTTCTTTTCTGCATTGTCTGTCTCCCCTACTAGAAAGTGAGCTCCAGGAATTCAAAAATTTTCTGTTTTGTTCGCAGCTGCATTCCTCATGCCTAGAACAATACATTCATAGGAGCTCAATAATTATTGTCAAATGAAAGAATGAATCTGGATCTTTGAGAGTGAGCAACGGAAACTGACTCTGGAGAGTGTAAACAGATGCTGTTAGTTCCCAGGAAAGTTGTTGGGGTTCGGAGTCTGAACCAGAGCCAGGAATAGTGGACTCGGAACCAGCAGGAACCCAGCAATCTCAGGAGAGCCGGGCCACAAAACCGTAGCAGAGCTTCCTGGCAGAAATGATAGAAGAGTCATTGCTACTGGTGACAAATGACTTACTTCCTTGAGGTGTAGAGTCACCTGCTCGAGTTTCAGAGTCCAGGGAGCTGTGCCTGACTGCCTAGGTCTGTTTGTGTTCACCACTATCCTGGCCAGGGAAGGTGGACAAGGCCCGCTCAGCTTCCACACAGTGAGACATTCCCTAAAAGGGAGATCGCAATGCTTTTAGGAAGGAGGAAGTTGGATGCTGGACAGAAAAAATAAATAACAACAATAAATAATTTGGATATTTATTCCTTATGTTGTCTATTGATAGCAAGCATAGCTGTCAAGAGTGTAGTCTCTGCTCTAAGAATTATGGGAGAAAAAGATGAAAACCTCCAAAATGGGTAAATCTACTTTGTTGTTCACAGGAAAAGGTATACAAATGGTCTCTAAACGTATGAAAAGTTGCTCAACTGAACTCATAATAATAGAAATAATAATTGGAACTAGACCTAGATATTGTTTCTCACCTATCACATCACCAAAAATTCATAAATTCCTCAACACACTTTGCTGGAGGTGCTGCCGGGATATGGGCACTCGCAGGGATTGCTAGAGGAAACGCAAGAAGGCGTGACTCATACGGAGGGAATGTGGTACTATCTAACAGAATTATATATGCCTCTACCCTTTGCCACAGCCACCCTCTTATAGAAATATAGCCCCAAAAATGCACCTTTACAAATATAAATACCGAGTTTCTCTGAAAATAAGACCTAGCCAGACAATCAACTCTAATGCATCTTTTGGAGCAAAAATTAATATAAGACCCAGTCTTATTTTACTATAATATAAGACTGGGTCTTATATAATATGACATAATATAATATAATATAATATAATATAATATAATATAATATAATATAATACCAAGTCTTATATTAACTTTTGCTCCAAAAGATTCGTTAGAGCTGATTGTCCAGCTAGGTCTTATTTTCGGGGAAATATGGTAACATTTATCCACTGTGACATTTTTTGTTTTAGTCAAATATTGAAAACAACCTAAATGCCCATCCACAGAAGACTGGTTGAATAAATTATTGTATAGCCATACAACAGAGTACTATGCAACCACAAAAAAAGAATGAGCGAGACCTCTGTTTACTAATATGGAATAACTTCCAGCAACTATTGTTAAGTCATGTAACAAGGTACAAATAAATGTATATAACCTTGAGGGCACTATGCTAAGTGAAATAAACCAGTCGTAAAAAGAGAAATACTGTATGATTCCACTTCTATGACCTATCTAAAGTAGTCAAATTCATAGTAACAATAATTGTGGTGGTTTTCAGGGGTTGGTGGGAGAGAGAAATGGAGCATTGTTGTTTAATGGTATAGACTTTTAGTTTGGCAAGATGAAAAAGTTCTAGAGATCTGTTCCACAATACTTAGTATTACTGAACGGTACACTTAAAATAGTTAGGATGATAAGTTTTATGTTAGGTGTTTTTTACCACGATTAAACATTTTTTAAATGTATGTAATTTGCTATATTATATGTATATAATATGAGGGAATAAGAACATATATCATATTTGCTTATTTCTGTCAAAAGAAACTCAGGAGAGAACAGTTTCCCATGGGGATGGGCTGGAAAAAGGGAAAATGGAGGGGCACGGGAGGAAAACTTCACTAAATAGATCCTTTTAAATAAGGCTCTGACTTATGAACCTTGGGACTATTTTAAAAGAACAAAATTAAATTTCAAAAGGTCTAGAAAGCAAACCCTAACATTGAACTCAAATAGAAATGAACTCAAATGTATATAGGCACACGCCTACAAAAAAACAATTCTAGTAACTTTTGAACACAGTATTCTGACTGTCCATCCACATAGAGTAGAGTACAGTCTAAGAACAAATACAGTATGAAGAAAGCTTGAACTTCACTTAGAGATTTTTATTTTTTTATTTTTAGAGGCATCAATGTAGTAATTCTGAAACTATTTTGTGTGTATTGTAGGATAGGGCAAATGAAGAAATATATCAATATTGTTGCGATCCAGTGTCCTCACTGTGACAGGGGGGAATATATATATATATATATATATATTCTGAACACATATATATTCTGAATATAAATATGTTCGGTGTATATATATATATATATATTCAGTATACATATGTTCAGAATATATATATATATAGAGATAGATAGATCTATATATCTATATCTATCTATATCTATGTCTGTCTATCTATCTATCTATCTATCTATCTATCTATCTATCTATATATATATATATATATATATATATATATACATACAGAGAGAGAGAGAGAGAGAGAGAGAGAGAGAGAAGGACCCGTGATTTGGGGAGTCGAATTGAAGGTATCCTATAAACTCAGGAATTGTAACTGAACAGAAATGACATGAGGTCAAAATTGGTTGGAACTATTCTCCCTAAATATGGTTCCCAGAAGAGGCATTCTGTGTACCCTTGCTACTTGGACTTCGAAAATAGCCTTGGATCCTTTCCATGTGGTTTTTCCTTCATTCTCAGCACTTCTCATGCCCTCCTGTGACGGCCAGTTGTATGTGCCGACTTGGCTAGGCTGTGGTCCCAGTGATCTACTCAAACACTAAGCTCGGCGTGACTGCGAAGGTGTTCTCTAGATGTGATTAAAGTCCCTAATCAGTTGACTTTAAGCTTATCCTCGATGATCTGGGTAGGCCTGATTCAATCGGGTGGAAGGCTTTAAGAGCAGAATGGTGCCTTTCCAGGAGAGAAGAAATTCTGCCCATGCACAGCAGTTCCATGTGGGCCTGAGAGTTCCAGCCTGCCCTCCCTGCCAGCCTATCCCACAAATTTAGGACTTGTCTAGCCAGCCCCACCATTACGTAAGCCAATTCCTTGCAATACACCTCTTCTCCTGGTTCTGTTTCTTTGATTGAACCCTGGTTGATACACCTTCTCACAAACTTCTGTTTCTCCCTTAATTTAGTCAGTTTCTGCTCCTTATCACCAAGTAATAGAACCCCACTTAAACTTCAGTGTTGGGAAGGTCCCCATCACACTTCCTGTAGAGGCTTCTCAGCAGGGAGACGGTCAATCATAACCTCTACCCCATCAGACGTGGGCTCCTTGTTTGCAAAGGCCCCCTTCTTCCAGATTTGGGAGCCCCACTAGGATTCAATGAATAAATAACTAGTTTTATTAGCAACAGGTTGTAAGGTCAGGCGGTTCTGGTTCCTGCCTCTGTGCCCTGCTGGTCAGTCTCAGGATTTGTCAGAGGCCCTGAAATATTCATGAACAACTGCTTCAATGATTTTAACAGCTGCACAAATAGAGAGGGGGCCCACAGGGGAAGCAGGAAGGCAGGGGACCTAGGGTTTTCATGTCATCTTCTCACCTGTTCTCAATCCCATTAGACAAAGAAAGGAACTCTCATAGCCTGACAGTGGAAACTGCTGGAGCCCAGGGGCCAGGGCATCAGCATTCCCTGGGGGTGGGGGGGAACTTGTTAAATACAGGTTGCTGGGTCCCACTGTAGGTAATCTGATTCTGGGGTAGAGCCTGGGGTTTGGCATTTTAACAAGGGGTGCTAATACCTTAACTGCTCTACAGTATTAAAGCAACAGTCCCAAAAGAGAAAAGTGTAGGGAGTCAATGCTTTATCTGTCTAAAGAAAGCCAGCCTGAGTTGGATGCTCTCAGTCTCTTCTCTGAACTGCAGGGTTTGCCTGGAGCTGCTGGAGGTGCCTGGCTGTTCCGGGGTGTGTTCAGAAGCCCCTGAGTCATCAGTCTAAGCACCATGGTCACCCAGACCCATCTCACTGTCTTCAGATACCAGTCACCCTTATGAGACCTGATTTCCACCACTTTCCACCTGTGCATCTTGGCAAATGATTTAACCTCTCTGTCCTTAGTCTCCTCATCTATGAAATGGGTGTAACAATAGTCGCTGCCCCGGGGACTGCTGTAAGGACTCCACGGGTTGATGTGCATATGTGGTGTCTCCTAGTGAGCAGTTGTATCAGTCAGGATCTGGCAGGCAACAGAATTCAACGTGGAGGGGTCAAATGAGAAGGTTGCAATGAAGGAACTACTCAGAGATGTGTGGGCAGGGTTGTAGGAACCAGTGAGGGATGTTCAGGCTTCTGGAGGCTAGCAATAGAGAAAAACCCTTCCATCCCTTACTATGGAAGAGGCCAGGAGAGTTAGTTGCGCTACTGGAGGCCAGAGAGGTCTGGAGCTTGGAGGAAGAAGTGGTAGCTACAGAAGGGAGAAGCCATTGCCAGGGACGCTGTGCCCGTGTAGGGAAGTTGCATGGAAGACATACTCTGGCTTCTCTCTCCTCCTGCCCTCTGGTCTCCTGCTAGGCTTCCCATTGGCTAAAGCCAGAGAGCAATGAAACTGAGAGAGGCAGTGCACAGGAGTTCACTTCCTGGAGCACAGAGTGTGGAGAGAAGGGCAGAGTGAATGGGGGTAGAGCAGTGGCAAACAGAGAATCAGGAACAGTGTTCCATAAATGTGAACTGTCGGTACTGGTGTATGGTTGTTACTGAATGTGCATCCACCCTAGCTTCCTGGGACAATTTCAATGTATGCCTGTTGTACATTTTCACTCCCAAAGGGATGCCAGATAGGAATTATATGGTCACCCTACGTATTAGCCATTCCCAAAGAGAGACTCTGATCTGCAATGGGAAAAGAGTTCCAAAGAAATAATTTGGTCTTTTGCATGTAATGTGTCCAAACTAATGCTCTCTTCATTGATGTCCGTGGTGGTTACATGCGTGTGTTCAACTGGTGAACACACACATGTAGAACAGGGCACATTTATGTTTTACAGAAAATACTTTTCTGTATTAATATACATCCATAAGTAAGTTTATTGTTTTTAAGTATCCAAGCCACACCACTTTTGGAAGCTATCAGCTTAGCTGAGGCAAGAGCACCTGGAATAATTATATCACGAGAGCATTCTAGAATGTTCTGCAAAACCCCTCACACAGGAAACAGGGCGGTAGGTACCCCAGACCCGTGTACAAGAAATTCCCCAAGGAGGCTGTAAGGAGCCAAGATGGAATTAAGTCCCTGCCTCCACATCTGCTACCTGCTGGCTTTGTCTGTTTAGCAAACTACCCCCACGCCTCGTCTCCTCTTTGCGCCTGACATCTAGCAGGATCTTTGAAATTTATTTTCTCCTTTTAGCCTGCTGTATTTTTAATGTCTGAGTGAAAGAACAAAGGAAGGCGAACACCAGACAAGATCGTTTCATTCCTCCAATGAGCTGTTGTGTAGCCCAGCTCAAGCTCAGCCAACATAAATGTTTTAAAATTCCGCCCTTGCACGGAAGAAGTGCTGGTGTACTCATCAACTCCAAAGTCAGGCCCCTGTGTCTGTCTTTCATTTGGTGACATGAAAGGGCCCCGCATCAATCATTAACAACCTATTAACACAAGCAGCCCAGAGAAGTTTTCCTGGTCTGGTCAACCGCAGTGGAAGAAATTTCTGTCGTCCAGCTGGCTGGCCATCCGCGTGAACTGCCCGTGCAGGCTGTTTTCAGCTTTGAAAGGGCCTACTGATTCCCCTTTCATCTCTCTCCGAGTAACAGATACCTGGTCGGCCTGCTTTCCCCCTCCCCCACTGCAAAATTATCCACCTGCCTCCTCGGCTTCTGGCGTTAAGAGATGCTTGCACAAACACCGACGATATTGATTGTGTACAACTGGAATGCAGGGCTGGAAGATGTCCACCCAGCATGTGGGCCAGAACTCAGGGTTGTTTCATCCATGCATGTAAAGGGGAGGCGGGTCTTCAGGGGTCTGGAGAAGGCACTTGTCTGCCTGGTGTTTCTGAGTCTTGTATTTCATTGGTTTTCGTTCGAAGCAACACCAATCAACATGAAGAGGTTTTGTTAGTCAGCCCAAACCTGGTATTTTACAAAGCCCGCGTGGCTTGGACAAGACACATCCAGGAATGTAGCAGACCTGGAGTATTGGATTCTAGTCTTGATTTTAACCCTGATTCACCAAATGACCTTGAGGACAAGTCACTGGGCTGCGCTGAACTGGTTTCTTTGCCCAGAAACCAGAGGGTTGGTCTCTGACTTGAGACACTCTGACCACTAAGTCCCCGTGACAGCTCTGACACAGAGGCTGCCTGAATGTCTCACTCCCTCAGTGCTTCTGTGTCCTCGTCTTGCAAATGGGGACAATAGGACTGGCCTTTCCTTCCTCAAAGGGCTACTGTGCTGGTCAAGGATGGGGAAGCAGATTAAAGGACATTGGAGGAGTAAGAAATGAAAGCAGCAAGGACTTGAGAGCAGAACGCAGAGTTGCGCCACTCCCTCGCTGCGGCCTGGGCCTCGCAGCTTTTACCTGGAGGCTTTCGCCCTATACAATTGTGAGTTTCTTAAAAGATGAGATCACATTGTATCTACCTGGTACCTAACCCAGGAGCTGGCACCCAGTAACTAGTACTCACAATATTTGTGGACTAAATTGCCCTGAGAAATGTGTGACTAGTTAAGAGCAATGGGCAGTAGATAAATTAGCACATTTAAATTAAGCCATGAGAAAGAAGGAAATGGGCGTGGGGGGGAGGAGGCGAATACTATATACACCCCCTGCTGATTCTTCTGCCTCTTGCTATCTCAGCAGTCCAGTAGTAATTCTTTTTTCTGCACTGCTAAAGTCAATATCCTAACAGCGATATTTTAACCTCCAAATCTGCAAATGAGACAGGATTAACAAGAACCAGTATTCCAGTTGGGGAACTAGACATTCTACTTGTACTCCCAACCTACCCTTAGCAATCTTTATTCCCACCCTCTCCCCCTTCCTACTCAGCTGGCTCACACAATAACTGCTCTTTTTGAAGGTAAAGACTCTGTCTTCATTCATTTATTCATTCGGCAACTAATTATCGAAGGCCCACAGTATGTCAGGTACTATACTGGATCCAGGAGCTAGAAGAGTGAATAAGACATGAACGTCAGTCAGGAGAGGCTGGATCATGCTGCAAAGCCAACAAGCTCACCATCTCAGAAAAATAAAACCGTGAGTTAACGTCTCATTCATGCTGCATGTCCATCACCGGTCATCAAGGGGTGCTGCACCTTGGAGCCGCTCTGAGACTCAGGCTGGACAGGGGCGTCTGCATTTCTGCACCAACGGGAAGGGGATGTAGGAAATCATGTACTTGCTCTTTAAGCGTCCTCCTGGAAGGGACACATGTCACTTTGGCTCACATGTTGTTGCCTATGCCTAACTTTACAAGGGGCCTGGCAACGCAATCCTACCATGCACTGGAAGAGGGGAGGAACTGGAGTGTTTGCGATCTGCACTAATGACTCCCTACCCTCTGGGAGGTTACAGCCTGTGAAAGATTCAGGTGTGAAATCTGGAGCCCGGTAAGGGCTGGGCTTGGCAGAGGGCCACCCAGGCAGCCGTGGGAAGAGAGAGAAGAGAGGCCTGGTCCATGTCTCTGCAGCTGCAGAGGGGAAAAAATAATCTTTATCTTTTCCTGTTTAACAAAGATTTCTGAAGTTAAATGGGATAAAATCTATACTAGTCGATGCCAATGAAAGGACATATCGTTTTGGTAATGCAAGCAAAATTTTTAAACACTTTCTCTGTCTTTCTCATTTTGTTTTTCCAATATCTTTTCCCTTTTATCCCAAAGGAAGTAACGCTAAGTTTTCTCTTTCGAGTTTAAAGCACTGAGAAATTTGGAAGGCCTATCTATTGTTCACTTAACAAAGGTATCAGGAGCTCTTACAATATGCTAGGCAGTGTGCTGTGCTGTGCTGTGCTGTGCTAGGAGAATGCAGTGAGCTAAACAAACAAATCACTCCCTGCTTTGCTGCTTGAAGATGAAGACAGATATTAATCAAATAAACATGCAAATAGCCATATGATTGTACATTGTGACAAGTGCTATGTAGGCAAAGAATGGATTCCTGTAAGTTGTGTCAAAGAGATAGATGACAATCTCTACCTGCCAATTTACGAGCTCCCGGAAACCTGATCCAACCTATCATTTATTCATTCAGCCACCAGACATTGAACGTGAACCTCCCGTATGAAAGGCCTTGGAAAGGGCAGGGTGGGGGGGGGGGGGGACTCTAATCGGGAAAGAGTTACCTAAATTCAGTAAAACACAGGTCCTGCTCTGTCCAAGTTCACCAGCTCATTGGGAGGCAGAGAGGTAAATAGATGAATGGTGATACAGTGTGGTTGGTGCTACAATATAGGCATTTAAATCAAATGGGCTGAGTATTTAACACAGAAGGAATTTAATATAGGGAATTGATTTCCCATGGTTGAGGAAATAAGCCAAACATGTGATTGTGCAGAAGCCGAGAGATTGACAAGAGAAGGATGAAACTATCACCCCTAAACTGGAGAGACAAAGGGAGGAGGCAGGCGTGGAAGCCAGGGAGAAGGGTGACCCAGAGAAAGACGGAATTACCACAGGTCTGCTCATTGGGAACTGGAACGGTGGAGGAGACACAGCTGCCCTGCTGCTGCTACTGGAGGCTCCACCAGATGCAGAGAGGAAGGGGAGAAATACCCTGGCTTCTCCCTTCCTGCTGCCCCCCAGGCTCCAACAGTGCCTCTCATTGGTTGCATCCAGCTTGACTCAGGACCTGGGAAACATAGCTTTGGGGCTACGGCCCCTTCTCCCTCTGGCCTGCACTCAGAGTGGGGGAAGGATGGGGAATGGGTCCTCAGCAGCATAGGTGTGAAAAAAAATTCCAGAGAGCCGTGAAGGATGAGGTACATAGGCTGAGAGAGGAAGAAAGACATGGGAAATAATTTAGCTGTAGCAAAGCACTTTTTGCCTGGCCCCATAGCAAAGGCATCCGGTTTGGCCAAGGAGAGGCTACTGTCAGCACACACCCTCACCTCTGGATACTTGCAACACACAGTCACGTACACACATGTACACACCACAGCACTGGGTCCCAGTCTTGCAAGAACATGCTCCCCAATCGCAATCTTCCCTCCACCTAAGTCTGAAGTCTCTTTGGTCCTCACTGGGCTCATCTCTGCTCTCTCTCCTTGTACGGTCTTTGCTGTTTACGGGTCAGGATGGCGGAACAGACAGGGCCCATCCCACCAGCTGGTTCTGTCCAGAGGCCTGCAGCAGGCTCCTAAGGGGTTCTGCCACTTTAGTTGCTGGATCCAGAAGAGGTTCAGGAAATCCAAGGCAGGAGACAAGAAAGCCAGGACATCAGAGGCGTTCAGAGGATGTTGGATGCTGTCCCCCCAAAATTCAAGTTCACCCACAACCTCAGAAAGGTGACCCTATTTGGAAATAAGGTCTTTGTATATGTCATTAGTCAATGATCTCAAGATGAAAGCATTCTGGATTTGGGATGGGCCCTAAATCCAGTGACTGGTGCCCTTATAAGAAGAGGAGGGGACACAGAGAGATACGCAGAGATGGAGGCAGAGATTAGTCATGCTGCCACAAGCCACGGAACATCTGGAGCCCCCGCAAGTGGAAAGAGGCAGGAGAAGACTCTCCCCCAGAACCTTCAGAGGGAGCATGTCCCTGATGACACCTTGATTTTGGACTTCTAGCCTCCAGAACAGTGAGAGAATAAATTTCTGTTGTATTAAGCCACCCACTCTGTGGTTATTTATTATCGCAGCTCTAGAAGACTAATACAGGAGGGGGCTTTTTCCCAACCAGTGATTCAACATTTAAGAATTCGCACAGCAGAATCACAGCATAGCAGCCCGCATCTGGTGTAACCTCCCTGTATTCCTGATGGAAAACTGAAAGCCAGGATTAACAATGGGTCTGAGGGGAAGACACTGAGCATGCAGTGGGGGACGTCGCTTCTTTGTCCCCTGCTCCTTTCCCTGTCCGCTTCCCCATGCCCAGCCCTCTGGTCTGTTTGTCTGTGCTTTCCCAGCCACCCCAGGCCACCCTGCCTTGTTTGACTGCTAGAACCTCTGCCAAAACCCATATTTAGTTGTTGAAAGTTCCTTGCCTGGGCGCCTCTGAAGTTAATGATGGAATCTTTGAAAATGACATTCGAAGCAAAACATAAGCAGCAGAGACATGAAACCACCTCCAGTCCATCTGTTTGAGCGCGATCCACCTCAGAGCTCCCATTTCCCATGTAAAACAGAAGATATGATTTATAATTCATATCTCACCGGTACAACCCTGATTGAAGCAAACCACTTTGATGAAATGTTGGTTTCATGCTAGTGGAACACCATTCCAAATCAGAGAATATTTAGAACTCTAACTCCTCTGCTGCCACTTTGAAGTAGAAAGATTTGTATTTTATGTGCTTTTTCTAAAAAAAAGAAAAGAAAAATATGTACATGCCAATATGCATGTGGTGGAAATATAAAAACATTTACGTGTGAATCAGCCCCAGAATGTAATTACTGCTTTAAGCACTGAAAATATTTATAGACTCGTATCTCGTGCTGAAGACCTGGTTCCAATAATTCTCAGAAAACTGCAAAATTCATACTTTGTTTTCTTGGGACTAATTTAATTTATTTGAAATCTACAGCACATGAAGAACCAAATCAAAGAGCGTCAACTTTCCATCACCTCAGCTAATGAGCTAATAAAGTTGTTCTGAGTAGATGTATTATATGTGTATACTCGTGTATGTAGGACTCTGGTTAGCTGAGAAAGTGAGAGACGGAGTCAGAGAGACAGAAATGGAATGAGAACTAGATAGAAATTTGGAAGACAATTCCTCCTATTCTTATGGGAACAGCTAGAAAAATACCTATTACAATACACCTAAAATATCAGGCAATCAAGTTAAATTTCTTGCTTCCCCCAGTGACAAAAAGCAGCCAGTTTGCTGACATCATAATCAATAACTATTCATTCCCAGGTGTTCACTGAGCCCCTTCATGCCAGGCATTATTCTAGGGCCTAAGAGGCTGAAGATTCTGTGGTAAGCAAGACAGCTGGCTCCTCCCCTCATACAACATGTATTTCAGCGAAGGGTCAGAAAATAAACAACTGCATATGTAACATGCCTTTATAAAATCCATAATGAACAATTTAAAAAGCAGAGAACAATATAAAAATAGAGAGGAAAAAGGGTATGCTATTTTCAACTGGGAAGACCTTTCTGGAGAGATGACATTTGAACAGTTGCCTGAATTAAGTGAGAGAGACGATCATGCAAAGACCTGAGGGAAGAGCATTCCAGGCAGAAGAAACAAGAAGTGCAAAGGGCCTGAGGTTGAAACAAGCTTGCATCGTTTGAGGCAGAGTAAGAAGGCTGTGGTGGCCACATACACATTCGGTGTCCCTTGTACAGAGGAGATACGGAGTAGAGCGCCAGCGGACCTACTGGATTTGTAGCATGAGTCAGAAATCCACTTCTGACATCTTGACCCTCTGAGATCAGGAAATTGCTTGTTACTGCAGCGTAACCTAGCTTATCCTGCCCCTCCCAACCCTCGCAAAAAAAAAAAAAAGAAGAAAGAAAGAAAGAAAGAAAGAAAGAAAGAAAGGAAGGAAGGAAGGAAGGAAGGAAGGAAGGAAGGAAGGAAGGAAGGAAGGAAGGAAGGAAGGAAGGAAAGAAAGAAAGAAAGAAAGAAAGAAAGAAAGAAAGAAAAAGGAAGGAAGAAAGAAAGAAAGAAAGAAAGGGAGAAAGAAAAGAAAGGGAGAAGGAGGGCATGACTGGGACACAATTGGGAGGAATTGGAATGGAAATGACAATTCTCCTGAGATCTTTCTGGTGCTTCTTTGCAGACTGTTTCCAAGCACAACTCAGCACTCCCAGGGAGTCTGCTCTTGTCCCCTCCAAAAGCAATCTGATGCGATTCCATGTAATAGGAAGGGAAGCGAATCTATCTTCAGCGAATGTGGCCTGTAATGGTAGCAAAGTGCTTTGAAGATGAAAAGTTCCCTGTGAGTGCTAAGCATTATTATTCTGTATGAGATGTCAGTAGGCACTTGAAAGAAAAAAAGATTCAATTAAACTGCCGTGCCATTGTTTTATGATACAACCATCAGACATTTTCAAAAGGGTCAAGTCATGACAGGAATATTTAACTCCTAGTAGGAGCAGAGAGTAATTGGAGTGAACTGGAGGATGAGCCAGGAAAGACCGGGTGCTAATTTAGCAGTGGGATTTGTGGGCAAAAGAGTAATGGAGTCAGTGTACTCGCTGAAGGGGCCTGAGAGTACAGAACTGGGGGGGATGGATTGAAGGGAACCTGGGCCCTAGCCTCTGTACGTGGTCAGGTAAGACTGAGATAACCCATCTTGGACATAAAGAAGCGTGATGGGTGCAGACAGACACAGCAGGATCACTGGTGTTTTCTGTGCATCAATGTCTCTGATATAAGAAGCTGGGAAGCTAAGCTGGAACGCTAGGAAACTTACCACCTCAGCCCCATGCCCCATTTTGTGTTTGCTACTGGACTCCTGTAGTCATTCCGTGCTGGGCTTTTCATTACAAATGTGATGGAAGAGGGTGTGGAGGAAAATTACAACATGGAGGAGAAAGCACTCTTGAGACTGTTGGGTGGCTGGAGGGCGCCAAGAGGTGTAACAGTCTGAGCCTAAGGTTCTACCATTACAGGGTGTGAAGGGAGCCCGTGGCGATTTCGATCATACTCCTACCGTACAAAGAAAATGTACCTGCTTTATTCTGCATGATCGGCTTGATTGCCTGTCCAAGCCTCTTCCTGCGGGGGATGTGTGTTGGGTGGTAGGTCCAGGAATGCATATGTTAAGCTTTCTAATTAAAGATGATGCCTCAGTTTGCAGCATCTCCTCTCAGTTAAGACAGTCCCTCTAGTCCTCATGTTTATGACAGTATTTATCCACACTGTGCCCTCAAGGACTCCCCAGTGCCAGCTGCAAAATGGCTGCCGGTGTCTGCTTTGCTCCCAGCGATCTATGCCATCTGGCCATGTGAGCTGTTGCTCATGTGGAGATCGTGGCCCCCACGTTCCCCCCACCCTAGGAGGGTGGTCAACACTCCCGTGGCACATGGCTTGCTTCCCTACATGTCCAAGCCCTTTATTGTCCTCTTCTCACCTGGCAGGAAGGGGGCGCTCCACTTCCTCTTCCTGTCTCGCATGGACTTCCCCTGCCTCACACAATATTCCTTCCCAAGGTGCCATTCACCCTTCATTGGAGCAATCATGGTGGAACGGCTGCAGACAACGTTATTTATAGGGGAACTGGATGAAAACCACAGGCATTTAATATTTTAAAAATAATTTCTCCATTACAAGAGGTGCATTCCTTTAGCCTGTGCTCAAAGACCCCTTCTTGCTTGAACCTGCGGCAAGAAAAATGAAGCTCTACCCACAACCGAGCTCTCATCCAGGCTGCAGATTTATAACAGGAATAATCATCTTTATTAAGTGCTAAGTATTACATATGCTAAGTGTTGTGTCTGTATGTGTAATTCTTACAGAACCGAGATGAAAAGGGGAGTTATCAGCCCCATTTGGTAGATAAAGCAAATGATGATCAGAGAGGTTAAATGACTTGCCCAATGTCACACACTAGATAAGTGACCAAGCTGGGATTTGAACCCAAACAATCTAACTCTAGAATGGGGGTTGGCAAACTATGGCCCACTCCAACCCACTACATGTTTTGCACAGCCTGCAAGCTAAGAATTTCTAATACTTGGGGAAGGAGGGGGAATACGCAACAGAGACCATACACAGCCCACGAAGCCTAAGATGTTTACTGGAACAAATATATCAAATCACAAACGCCCTGGGCACGCCCCATGTGCACACAGCAGGTGAGGAGAAGAGAGGCATATTTAAGTAGCATCTACCGGGCTCCTCTTACGTTCCAGGCACCAGCTAAGCCCCTGTGTGGTTATTATCTTGTTGGATCATATCACAGCCTCCACCATAGAGACGAGAAGGAAAAAGAGGCCCAGAGAGTAAGTGACGTGGCCAAGGCCATTTTCTGAGTCACAGACTGGGTCTCTAAAGCTCATCTGTTTCAAGCTCCTTGCTTTATGGATTCAAAACAGAGAGCAGCCTCTTGGGGAGGCCAGGAGCAGCCCTTATCCTGTCCCTTGACCAGAAGTTTACCCCAATTCTGTTGGTCCTCCCCTCCCCCTCACTTCCAAATCCTTCTGTGTCTACCTTTGGCACAGCCCATTTCCTCTCCCCTCCTGACCTTCCTTCTCACCCACCACTGCTGTGCCTGTGTGGACAACTCCAACTACAAATTAAGTGAAGGGGAAACTGAATTGATATGATCTGAGCGAGGGAAGCACAAGGCCCCAATTTCCTCTCCACATTATACGGGAAGCTCTGGGCTCTGGGCTGTGTGGGGTGCCGGCGTGGGGCCTTTTGATGTTTGCCTTCCTGCAAGTAACAAGCAGGAGCACACAAGACACCTTCACCTCCTCCATGCAAACTCTCAACAGCAGGTTTCCAATCATGCTTGAAACAAATCCAGAGATGAAAAAACGAAGAAAGGAAGCGAAGAAGGAAGAGAGAGAGACGATTGTTGTCTCCCTTAAGGACAATGAGACCCTTTAAAACTAACTATAGGACACGTTAAAGAGCTTACAAACACCCCCAATGCAGCCCTGGGCTGAGCTCCTGTATCAGCAGAGGAATCAGCTTGAGCCAGGGCCAGGCTAGGCTCATTCAGGTTGGGGACGTGAGACCCTTCTCTACACACCTGAGCTGGGAATTCTGAAAACCAGGACCAGGATGCTGCCACCTGCCACAGACAGACTCCAGCTCTTAGTAGCTGGGGCACCAGTGTGTGAATATCCTTTGAGACCCTTATACCCAACTTGGGTATTAGTGGTTCAATTTGTAATGTGCCAGAAGTCATGGTGACATTTAGGCCCGAAGGGAAAGAACCAGTGAATATCTCTCTCTCTCTCTCTCTCTCTCTCTCTCTCTCTCTCTCTCTCTCTCTCTCTTCCTCTCTCCTTCCCTCCCTCCCTCCCTCTAACTTTTAATTGCAATGAGGTGGAGGAAGGTTAATGTGTGGCTCTCTGAGATTTTTGTCAAAACCACATTGAGCTTATGCTGTAGCACCAGAAGTTCTGGAACTTTCCAAGGTGCCAACTTAAGATCAAAGCTCTTACGTCATTGCAATACCTTCCTGTCTTCACTCACCACATTGACACCAAAATTTATTCAGGAACCCTGGAAAAAAATACATACAGACACGAAATAGCAGCAGTATTTTCCATTCGAAGAGAGGGGGGAATTAAGTAACATTCATTAGTCCCTTCTCTTAGTTGAATCCTTGATGGCATGATTTTTTTAAAAGATTTTTATTAAAAATACAGCTAACATACAATATTATATTAGTTTCAGGGGTACACCATACTTATTCAACATTTATATACCCGAAGAAGTGATGACTATGACAAGCCCAGCAACCATGTGACAATGTACCAGCTACCACAGTATTACAGACTACATTCCCTGTGCTGTACCTTACATCCCCATGACTTATGTGTTTGAGACCTGGAAATGTGAACCTCTTATTCCCCTTCACCTTTTCCCCCGTTTTAATTTTTCAATTACAGTTGATATTCAATATTATTTTATATTAGTTTCAGGTGTACAGTATAGTGGTTAGACATTTATATAATTTAAGAAATTATAGTTCAGTACTTGACTAGTCCAGTACCCACCTGGCACTATACACAGTTATTACCATATCATTGACTATATTCTCTGTGCTTTACTTTACATCCCCATGACTATTTTATAACTACCAATTTGTACTTGTTAATCCCTTCACATTTTTCATGCTGCCCCCTAATCCCTTCCCATCTATCACCCCCACAAATCCAGTACTCGTCTGACACCATACGTAGTTAGTACAATATTATTGACTATATTCCTTATGCTATACCCTACATCCCCATAACCACTTTGTAACAACCAATTTGTACTTCTTAATCCCTTCCCCTTTTTTCACCTACACCCTCAACCTCCCACCCTTCTGGTAATCATCAAAATGTTTTCTGTATCTATGAGTTTGTTTCTGTTTTGTTTGTTAATTGGTTCTTTGATTACACATATAACTGAAATCTCATTGTAACTGTCTTTCTCTATCTGACATACTCCCCTCAGACCCATCCATGCCACTGCAGAAGGCAAGAACACATTCCCTTCCCTGGCTGAGCAATATCCCATCGTATATATGTACCAACTCTTTATCCATTCTTTCATTGATGGACACCCAGGCTACCTCCATATCTTGGCCATTATAAACAATGCTGCAATGAACATATGATGCATATGTCCTCTGGAAGTTGCATTTTGGGTTTCTTTGTATAAATACCCAGAAGTGGGATTACTGGGTCCTTCATTGTCTTTTCTTATAGACTTTGTTTTAAATTCTGTTTTGTCTGGTATAAGTATTGCTACCCAGTTTCTTCTTCTTCTTCTTCTTCTTCTTCTTCTTCTTCTTCTTCTTCTTCTTCTTCTTCTTCTTCTTCTTCTTCCTTTTCTTTTCATTTCCATTTTCATGAAATATGTTTTTCCATCTCCATTCCTTTACTTTCTGTCTGTGTGTGTCTTTCAATCTGAAGTGAGTCTCTTGTAGGCAGCATATGTAAGGGTCTTATTTTCTTATCCATTTGGCCCTGCTATGTCTTTTGATTGGAGCATTTAATACATTTACGTTGAAAGCAATTGTTGATAGATATATAGCTATTGCCATTTTATTACTCATAATTTTGAAATTTTTTTCCCCGTCTTAAAGAAGTCTCTCTAACATTCCTTGTGACACTGGTTTGGCAGTGATGAACTCCTTTAGCTTTTTCTTGTCTAGCAAGCTCTTCATCTGTCATTCGATTCTAAATGATAACCTTGGTGGGTAGAGCAGTCTTGGTTGTAGGTCCTTATTTATCACCATGTTGAATTGTCCATGCCAATTCCTTCTGGTCTGCAAAGTTTCTGTTGAGAAATTAGCTGACAGTCTTATGGGAGCTCCCTTACAGGTTACTAGTTGCCTTTCTCTTGCTGCTTTTAGGATTCTCTCTTTGTCTTTAACCTTTGCCGTTTTAATTATAATGTGTCTAGGTTTGGGCCTGTTTGGGTTCATCTTGTTTGGGACTCTCTGTGCTTCCTGGACTTGTGTATCTATTTCCTTCACCAGATTAGGAAAGTTTTCAGCCATTATTTCTTCAAATAGGTTCTCAATCTCTTGTTTTCTATCTTCTCCTTCTGGTACCTCTATGATGCAAATGTTGTTATGTTTGATATTGGGCCAGAGGTCTCTTAAACGATCCTCATTTTTTTTTTTTTCTTTTTTGCTGTTTTGATTGGGTGTCTTGTGCTACCTTATCTTCCAAATTGCTGGTTTGATCCTCTGCTTCTAGTCTGCTGGAGATTCCTTCTCATGCATCCTTCATTTCAGTATTGTATTCTTCACTTCTGACTGGATCTTTTTTTTTATGGTTTCTATGTGTTTTTTTATGCTTTCAATCTCTTTATTGAAGTTCTCACTAAGTTCCTTGAGCCATCAAATAACCATTGTTTTGAACTCTGTCTCTGGTAGGTTGCTTGCCTCCATTTTGTTTAGTTCTTTTTCTGGATTTTTCTTCTGTTCTTTCATTTGGGATGCATTTCTTTGTTTTCTCATTTTGGCTGCCTCTCTGTGTTTATTTCTATGCATTATATAGATCTGCTATGTCTCCCAGTCTTGGCTGGGTGGCCTTATGTAGCAGGTGTCCTATGGGGCCCAGTGGCACAGTCTCCCTGGTCACCTGAGCCAGTGCTCCAGGAGTGTCCCTTCTGTGGGTTGTGCTCTCCTGTTATAGTTGAGCCTTGATTGCTGTTGGCATGTCAGTGGGTGGGATTGACCCTCAGGCTGACTGGCTGTGGGGTTTGTCCATGTTCACAGTTTATGGGTTGCTGTGTGGGAGGCTTACCCCACTGAGTGGGATTTGCCCCAGTGGGCTCTGGATCCTGTTGAGACCACCCTTTGTGTGTGCTGCTTGTGAGACTAATTGGGTGGTGCTCTGCTATGGTCTGAAGCCAACCTTCAAGTATCTTGGCTCTGGGGCCTCTTGGGAGGGGATCCGGTGCAAGCCCAAGTCAGCCATTGCCAGTGACTAGCCAAGGGCTACCTGGTAGGAGCTACAAAGTGATCTGCAGTTGTTTGCTGCCTGTGTTAAACCTGGAGGTGTGTGGGAGAGGCCACACTGCAAACTGAGGATGGCTGCCATCAGTACGAGGCCTGGGGTAACTCCACAAAAAGCCAGGACACCCGGACGCCTGCTGCCACCTACCAGCTCTTTTAAGGTCCAGCACTGATAAAGCCTCATGTAGCACGTGAGTTGGGTGAGGCAGAGTCTCAGGAAGTTACTAGAGTGGGAAGAGTTGTGGTCACCAGATTAATGTAAACTCCGGTTTGGTACCAGTTCTGAGCCTGGAGCAACTCAGCCAAAGTCTCAGAGCACACCGAGGCCCGTCGCTGCTCGCCTGAGGCCCATGGATTCCCATAGTTTTCTAAGAAAGTGTGCAATATGGGACGGGCTGGCTGCTCGCAGAGAAAGTGCCTCCAGCAGTGTGTGAGTTGGGTTGAGTGGGTCCAGCTGAGTCAGCAGGGCAGAGCAGTGGAGCTCACCAGACCAATCACATTCAGATTTGGCCTGTGGGGGTGGGCTCAACACAGGAAAGATGGTGTCTACCTGCTGGCTGCACAGGAGAAGGACCTCTCACTAGGAAAATACTGTCTGTCCTCCAGTCCTTCCCCTGGAACCACACACCTCAGTCTGCCCCCTGTATGTCTCCAATGACCCCAAGTTACCATCCCTCCGCTGGAGCCCAAGGTGAGTGCCTGCAAGCGAGTGAGTCTGTGCACAGGCCCTTTAAGAGGACGTCTGGGTTTCCCGCAGCCTTTCGTCCCACCCAATGGTCCGAATCTTCACTGTTTTTCACAGACAAATATTGTGGGGGCTCGTCTTCCTGGCATCAGTATTCCAGGCTGGGGAGCCTGATGCAGGGGCTGGAGACCCTCGCTCCTCCAGGGGGAACCAAGATGGCTGAGATATCCCTCCTGATTCTCAACCATCACCAGTAGGTTTGGGGCCGGGCCATGTCTCCACCCCTCCTACCAGTCTCGATGTGGCCCCTTCTTTGTATTTTCAGTCATAGGACTTCTGTTCAGCCAGACTTCAGATGGTTCTCCAGGTTGGTTGTTCTATAATTTAGTTGTAATTTAATGTCTTCAAGGCAGGCACAGTATTTTTCTGCTCTGCCATCTTGGATCTCCCTTCAGTGGGATTTTTTTTTAATCTTAGTATCCCTACAAATTCTGTTGTCATTATTTTATAAGTGGTGGAAGTAAGGCTCAGAGAAGTTAATTGACTTGTCCAAGAACAACATGTTATTAAGTGATGGAGCCAGACACCCAGCAAAGGCCTGCCTGATTTTAAAGCCTGAGCTTTTTCAGATAATATCCACTTGTATCCATTTTAAAATGGCCATTTGGCCCCTTCACTTTTGCATATTGTGAAAGCAAGGTCCTGTTGAGCCTGAATGTTCCTGAAAATGATATCAAAATTACTTAGACTTGGCACCTGCCTAGATTTATACTTGTCAGCATTGTCCACTCTGCCAGCAAAGTTGGAAGGCTCAGCTGGGGCTAAAGAATGCACTTCCAGACTTACTTACATGGTTGTTGGCAGACCTCATCTCCTCACTCACTGTTGGCTGGAGGCTTCAGTTGTTTGCAATCTCTCTGTAGGGCTGCTCACAACATAGCATCTTGCTTTCTGCAGAGCACAAGAGCCAAAGGAGAGAGGCCTGGAAGAAAGGTAGAGAGAGGGAGTGTGGGGGTGGTAAAAACCAAGATGGAAGTCACATTCTCAGATAAGACACACCATCACATCTTCCATTTTCTTTTGGTCACACAGACCAACCGTGGTGCAATGCGGGAGAGGACTACACACGCATGTGAATACGAGGAGGTTATATTGAATATGTATGGGCCATCTTGAAGGCTAGCTACCAACCATGGGTAGGCAAAGGAGAGCCAGGGTTTGGACGCAGATCATCAGTAGAAAGAGTTCCTTGAATTCAGGAAGACTGCACAGGTTTAGGAAGGCGGGCTGGCCCTAGACAGCAGCAGAGAAAAAGTTAAGGAATGTAACAGAATGTCCCTTGTGATCGCCTCCTGGTACCTACCCTGAGGGATAAATCTTTTTACCAATGGAGAGAGAGAGAGAGAGAGAGAGAGAGAGAGAGAGAGAGAGAGAGAGAGAGAGAGAGAGAGAGATTTACAAGCATGTAGTAATTAGCACTCCTACCCACAATACACACAGCTCAAGCCTCCCCAGATGTGCAAGGCGAAGTCCACTGAACAGATAAACATCCCGGCTAAGTATGGGCGCAGGGCATAATCAGGGAAGTGAACATACACAGGACTTTGCCAACTTCTCAAAGACTACTGCTTGTCTTTGAAAGTCACTGATATGGACAAGCCGGTCATTCCAAAGACTGACAGTCTCCACTGGCCTGTTACCTGAAACTGGGGGCCCAATACCATGTGGATGGTCTAAGTTATTATGAAGGTAATTAAGTGATCACCTCCATAGCCAGATGCCAACATGCAAGCCTTCATGCATGGCTGACTTGGCTCTTTCTGCAGGGAAAAAATCTTTAGTCTTATTTTCTCCCAAGCCTCGAGGTTACTTAGGAAGCCAGCTTCGATGACTTGTACACAGAGGCTAATTTGTACGGCCATTGCCCAAAAACTGGGGGACGCAATGACACGCAAAGAACACTGCTCGAGACAGTCAGCCATTGAATTCGATCTTAGTATTCCAGTCCATGAGCCAGCAGTTGTACTAGAGCCTGGTTTAAAAAAAAAAAAAAGAAAAAGGAAAAAAAAGAAAAAAAAAAAACAGGCAGGAAAAACCCACACACATTCTTTCAATTTCTAAAGGGAAATTTGACTCGAGCTGTAGAACAAAGGACGAAGAAATAGAAGTAAAAGAAAATCAAAGAAAAAGTGATTTGGATTCAAGGGGATCAGATGTTTTATTTATTGCAGGTTGGAGACCTTCAATCAGTCAAATGAAAGGAACATTTGTATTAAAATACCTACGAGGCAGAGAGAAAGGCTTGACCGGGTGTGGGAGAGTTAAGTTACAGCAATGTTGCTGAGAGATATGAACCCACCTTCGAGGCTATCTGTTCCCAATATTGAAGGTTTTCTGTGTTACAAACCTGAGATGAAAGGTAGTTGTTTTGACGTCTGGGTCTGGAAGCCAGACGCTGAAATTAGCAGCGATCTCGAAGTATGTGTTGCAGGGATGGGGAGCCCAGGACGGGGTGAAAATGTAGCTGCTTTATTAAAATGAAAAGACGTTAATGTAACACCGAGGGCCCAAGTCACCCATGCGGGCAGGGTGTGGATAGGGATATGAAAACACCTTCCACCAGATGGGAAGGGGCAGGAAAGGAGCAGTAGATGGGGTCAGGGTACCTGGGGTACAGTCCCTCCTCTGCCCCTGGGATGGTCACTGCTTGATGACCGGGACTTGGGTGTGTGGTGCCAGGCTTACAGGAGATGTTCCGTAGAGAGATGGCAAATGAACGCGTGAATGAATGCATGAAAGGGACCTTGGGTAAGCCCTCCTCCTCTTTGGGCCTAAGTCTTATAACATGAAGGGGTTGGATAGCTGAGGATTTCCCCGGGAGGTTGAGTACCGTATCGATGGGTTTGGGTGATAAACATGGATATAGCATGAAATCATGCTGGTACATACAGGGCGAAAGGCATCACTTCTGAACTCTCTTTCAAGATTTCTGGTTCCCTTTAAGAGACAGTCCAACGTGAGTATTGTCTTGAACAACCTCTCCCATAAACCTTGCTTCATAATAATAAGAGTGGAGGGCTCAGGTTCCCATCACTTCACAGACAATGGCATCCAGCTAAATTTCGTAACGTGATGTCTTTCCTTTGTACTGATTTTCACCATGACCTATTTATGGCAAATGATAGTTTTTCCTTTACAGAACTTATTTTTTAAGGTTTCATTGTCAGACAAATGTATATAAGTAAACACACGTTAATGTTAAAAAATAGTTCAAGAGGGATGTAGATATGGCAAACGTCTTGCTGGTGAGACCCAAACGCCTTTGGCTTGGGAAACTGTCCTAGAGGACCTCCAAGGTACCTTCTGGAAACACTGATCATCTGAAGTTTAGGAATACATACCCCTGATTTGTGTAGTGCAGACTCAGCCGTCCAGCAGAGGCAGCTCTATAGCCTGGACCTTAGGAGATAGGGTTCCTTCATCCATCCACTCACCCATTGTTTCAGAAAATATTTATCGAGGATATACTGTGTGCTCACTGCTGTTGCATGTACTGGGGGGGAGGACAGCTGGGGGGAAACAAACAAACAAATCTCTGTTCTCCAGACGTGTCTGAGGCAACGCAGGGACTGGGTGAAGCATCAGGGCACAAAAGGTAAGGAGGTCCCCACTCTCAGTGGCTGCACAGCCTGGCTCTGGCTTAAGGACAGAACCCCACCCTGACCGTAAGCTGACATAGCTGTCATCATTATGGGACCCATGGGCTCTGCTTCCAGAGGTTCCCGTGTAATTGGTCTTGGGTGGGCTCCCAGAATCAGTATTTTCCCAGAGTTCTCCAGGTGATTCTGATGTCCGTCATGGTAGTGAACCACTGAGTGAAGACCAAGGGGTTTTAGACCTTTAAAGTGTGTGGTCTGGCATTTTTTCAGTGGCATCTACCTTCTTAATCAGTAAGTCAAAAATTATTTACCAAATGAATTAATGAGTGAATAAGTCAATATGTTGTCACTCACCATAATGACAAAAATAGCTTCTTTCCTCTGTGTACTTACAAAGTACCAGGAGTTGATCTGAGCTGTTCATGCTTCTTGCCTCATTTAATCCTCATAACCCCTTACAAGACAGGTATTATTATTATTATCATCATCCCATTTTGCAGATGAGGAAAACAGAGGCAGAGAGAGGTTAAGAAACTTGCCCAAGGTCATCTAGAAAGCCCACTGTTTCTGTGGGATGAGCTTTGATGCCTGAGTCCTTGGGCACAGGAATCACCGTGAAAATGAGTAAAGTAGGTGGTCATTTGCACTGTAAAGACGGCATGTCAGAGTAGTCATGACTTCCACTAAAAAATACATGCTCCCTCATTCTCTAAATATGAGGCCCACTCCAGCTTCACTTTGCATCCATGTTTGTTAAAGCCATCACTATGCAACAATGTTTCTCTCTGTAGGAAAAACAGTGCCAGCACAAAAATACATAGCAACTGTCCTTCCTGCCAGTGTTAGGGGGACTTTCGGGAATGGTGGGTCGTGTGGAAAATTAGGAAGAGGAGCCTGTCCAATATCTCCAGATCGGACTTATCAGAAGCAACAAGAAATTCAGACTTCGTTGTTAAGACTCCCAATTTTCACATGGGCTCTAACTTACAAATAACGGTGTGGAGCAAATATGTGTTTTGCAAAACATGAATGAGGTCTCTTGGGAAAGGCAAAGCTGGGGAAAAGTGCTTCGGGTCCTGGCCTAAGATCATTGTGCGATCAGGGTAAAGCTCTTGGGTTTCTCTGTGCCTTGAATCTAAAGCTGTAAAAAGGATATAAAAGTATTATTTATTTGTTCTTCAAGTGTTAGTGACAATTTCTATATATTAAACACTGTGCCAGATGGCGGATTTAAAGATTAAATCAATATGCTTATCATTGAGAGAGAGACAGGAACAGTGAACTCTAGGTTTACAGGACAAGGGCTGCTGTGAAATAAGAGCGTGGGAGCAAGGGGGTGGGGGTGGAGGGAAAGTCAGTTGTTCTGCCTGGAGGAGATGACATTTCCACCAGACCTGGACGGCTGATGGGGACTGTCCCTACCAGCAAGGGCAGGAAGACAATGACTCTTCCTTGATACCAAAGTGTTCTATACACCAACACAGCGTGAATCTTTTCTGAGCTCAAATGCATGCATGCACACCCACTAGTAGTCTGCAGTGTGCAAATCGAGACTCCAAACTGCCTCTCTGTCTTGCATATCAATGATTAGGTTGGTGCAAAAGTAATTGCAGTTTTTGCAATTATTTTTAACCTTTTAAACTTTTGCACCAACCTAATACTTATCTACCTGTAAAAGCAGACCCATTGGTTTTTCCCCTGAGCTGTCCCCCTTCCTTTGTCTTACTGGACTCAGGTTAGACATTTTAGTGTCATCTCCAATTCTTTCCCTCTCTTACCCTCCACATGCAAACCAGAGACGGGTCCCTCAGGTTAAGTGGGTGTCCTCACCCAGCCCCCGCAGTCATGCTACCACCATTTATTGTTCAGCCACTTGTCTCCTGGGTGGACTCTCGCTGCCGTCTTCTCTCTGCTCCTCTGGTCTCTCTTCCAGTCAAACCACTGCTGTTCTCCCACCCAGATGTGACTACATTGGTCTCTGTAAACACCCAATGGCTCCCGCTGATCTTAGGACAAGGTCTAGCATGACAGCCACAGCCCTTGGCCCTCTGGGCCCCCCCCCCAGTCATCCTTCCTCACTGTCCTTTAGTCAGCACCCCTAAAACAGACGCCTTACCCTCCTGCCTGCCAGATGCTCCCAAAAGTGCCTGCCACAGGCTCTTCTCTCTTCCTTGTGTGACTTTTCTAACATGTTTAGCTGTAGACCCATGGTCATGTTCAAGCATTCCCTCCTCTGGAAGCTTTCTCTGGCTATAGCCCCCCACTCCATTGTCCCCCGCTTGCCCTCACTGAGGCCCAGCAAGCTGGGGATACGAGTTGGACAGTTAAGAGGGTAAGGTAGGCAGGGTCTTGAAAATCTGGGAGGGAAAAGTCTTTCTGAAAAGTCATTTTTGCAAAAGCCTCAACCCAGAAAGTCATTTTTGCAAAAGCCTCAACCCGCAGAACCCTTTCACCAAGCATGGAGACCCACCCACAGAAAGAAAGAGAAAGCAATTTCACACGTTGGAAAAAGGCCCGGGGCAGAAGAAATGAAAAGCCACCAGTTGGCAGTAGGTGCTGTGGAGGTTGAGCAGGAAAGCCAGATCAAATGGGAGGTGGGGACGTTTCTGAGAAGCATATGGACCCCAGCCCTGCACAGGCTGACACTGGCTTCCGAGGGGCGGGGCAGCCAGGCCTCCATAAAGCTCCAACAGCCTCCAGTCCTCGGGCTTGTTCAAGGCCAGCAATGGGGAGGGGTCGCTGCCAAGGCCGTTCTGAGCGGAGGCAAGTAGGCTGACCATTTGAAGGCAGAGCAGGCTGTGTCTGCATCAATCACCAGCAGGAGAATAATACTTCCAACAGGACCTCTCCCTTCCTGCCTTGAACATCCAGACATTCTACGTGTAAAGCAAAGCCTCAAACAACACCTGGGCTGGGGGCAGGTGACGAGAGAATAATGTCACCTAGCAGGGACTAGGACGCGCACACTATGGCCGTGAAGGGCTGGTGCCCTCTGCTCAGCTCCCTCTGATTGTCACCAACTCCGCTGATTTTTCTATAGACGTCAGATATTGGAATTTTCATGGGAAATCTGTTATTAAAAATCTGCTATTTAAAAAGCCTGTACAGTTCAAAGAAAGGCCACCAGTGTCCGAATGCTGATGTATAGGTGCAGGTTAAGCTCATTATTGGGAACAAATAAACATGGCCTTTCGGTCTGCATGACTCCATCTCTTTAGCTGAAAACCGAGATTCTGTCATCGAACTAGACGTTTCTTAATATCTAGGTATTTGGCCCTACAGGGCTTCAGTGTGCAATTTTATTCACAAGTACTTCTCTGTGTGATCCCTGTGTATCTGTATTTCTATGTGAGGGCAGCGTCCATATCATTGTTATTATTTTTAAGTTTGAGAACAAGAAGAGCTCTTGGACACCCAGTAGCCTTGTCTCCCTCCGCCATTCCCCCCAGTCCACCCCCCCTCGGCCACCACTGCTCCGCACACACAGTTTTAAAGTGCAGGCAACTGAGGTCCAGGGAGGCGACAAGCTTGTTCAGGCCCAAAGAGCAAGTTAGGACGTCCACTCTCAGGCTCCTCCCCCACCCTGTCTTCGCGCACCTCGGGTGTATTTATACAGCGTGCGCACCCACGCGCTGCTGTGTTTGTGTTTTCTCTGGTGCTGGAGAAAAAGCCCACCAGGTTGCCAGATGTGCTGAGCTCAAGGGAGCCTCAGGAAGTGGTTTGCCAGCGATGAGAAGCAGGCTGGTCTGGGATGTAATCTGGCCTTCCCATCAGCCTCGCCTTTCCGCCCACAGGAGATAAGAAGCCAGAGTGGAGGAAACTGACGCACAGTCACGCGCCACAGGAATGGTTTCCTTGGCGTCCTTTCATCTGGGCGCTTTGGAAGGCTTCCCCTCCCCCTCTTAGGCATGTAGGAAGCCCCAGGACCTCTCAGTCCTGGTGTGAGAGAGAGGCATCTACCTCTGGTGAGTCCTGTCCTTTTACCCTTCCGTCTGTTTCTCAGGGTCCCCCCTTTCCTGATGTCCTTGTTGAAAGAAAGCCCCTGAAACATGCATCTCTACTTTATGAGTCAGCCCTTGCATTTCTTCGAGAACTTGCAGAAAAGAGGGCCATCCCTAACTCAAAGGCATGAGGTTCTAGTGGCAGAATCTCAGCGGTTTGGCTGTGAGGGACTTCCCGGTACATGTCAGATGATACCTCTTGAGGGACCCTGTGCTTCAGCTTCTGGTAAGATGCCCTGAAGCTCCAAGGGCTCCATCTGTCTCTGCCTTTCTTGTCCCACGTGTCCCACTTATTTTCACGTGACTGCAGACCTCGGCTACAAACTCCCTGTTTTCACCTTAAATAATACACACATCAGTGTGTGTTTGTGTGTATGTATGAGAGAGGGAAGGCGAGGAAAGGAGAGGGAGAGTGAAGCACCTACTATGTGTTCAAATCCTCCCAATTCATCCTGTGAGGCAGGTTTTATAACCCCCATTTTCCAGATGCCCCCAAGGTGTGTCAATACCATCTTCCTTGGCTAAGTCCAAGTTGATCCAATGTTGCCGGCTGTGTGCACATTACTGTCACACGATGTGGGGCTGCAAGCCTAGAGTGCATCTCACCATGGGGTTTCATACCAGGAAGTTTGTACCTGGATGGATGTCTGGTCTTGGAAGACCACAGGGATTCACAGGTTGCTGCAAAATACTCTCTTCCTGGGAAGATGTGGCCACAGAACCGAATACCACTGTGGTCAAGCCGCCTGAGGATGGGAGCTCCAAGTCTGGGTCGAAGAAAACAGGGTGTCCCTGATGGCTGTGCCACCTCAGGCTAATGGAGCAGCCTCTCTGTACGCCTCAAATGGGGCAGTACTAACTAGGACAAGTACTAACTAGTACAAGTACTAACTAGGACAAGTACTAACTAGTACAAGTACTAACTAATACAAGTACTGACTAGGACTAGGACTAACTGCATAGGGTGGTTATGAGGATGAACTGACATAATAGTGTTTTGAGACTAACAGAGATCACAGATGATACAAAATGATTTTAAATGCTGCTCAGACAGGGCATTAAATAACATTGACTCACACAGTAAGTACATTATGTTCTTTCTAACTCTCTCTGGACCCTCCTAATTACATCAAGAAAGTCTCTGTTTGATGCCAGTGTGTCTTGAAGAGGTTCAGAACAGACCTCTCCAAGAGGAGCTACTTTGGCGTGTGGATTATTTTAAACTGAAGGCAATTGAGATCCTGTAGGCTCAAGAGAAACTTTTACCTCTTTCTGAAAGAATTTAAATTTGGGGCCTTGCCCATAATAAGAGTTATCACCAAAAATAACTTTTTATGGCCTATCTATAGGACACGGAAAACTTCTAATTATTGAACATCTGCTCTTCTTATCGTCCTGCAAATTACCCTTCTCCCCTCTGAAGCTGCGAGGCCCCTTACCTCATCCTTAGCTCAGAATGCCACGTATGTCTTATTTTCCTTTCTGTCTCTGAAGCGCGCCTGTATATTGGGTTCCTGTATGTACATATGTAATTAAACTTGGTTATTTTTTTCACTTGTTACTGTGTCTCATGTAGATTGATTTTTATTTTTTTTAGATTGTATTTTTAGACTTTCCTAGAATTGGAATCACGTAATGTTTGTCCTTTTGTGATGGGCTTTTATTTCACTTAGCACACTGTCTTCAAGGTTCATGACAGAATGTTTTTACAGGCATAAAATAAAGAGAATAGGATTACAAAGTAAACAACTGATAATAAATGATTATCCAAATAATTTTAAAAGATATAGTAATTCATGGGTTTTTATTAACCTTTAAATAACAACATATAGAGGTGTATCTAATAGTTATAATTTCAAGATAGTGAGTCTATTTTAAGATCTCTGATAGCAACTATAATGTGATATGAAATATCTGTGTTTTCTGTTGATGACAAAGCTATAAAAGTCATCCAGATGTAGTGCTGACACAGTTGTGGTTTGTTGCCTGCATTCAGAATGGAAGAAAATGCTAACTTTCAGATAGAAATTAGTACACAAAAAAAAAGTGTGTGTGTGTGTGTATGCGTGTGTATGTGCGTGTATGTGTGTATGCGATATATATATGTATACATTCTCCCCATGCAAACTCACAGACTCTCTGAATTCTTCCCATGGATCTTTCAGGGGTGCCCTGTGCTCCATGGACCCCAAGTTAAGGAGCCCCACCCCAGAGAAGAGACATTTTGATTCTCCAGCAGCTTATTTTAGTCTTGGCTCACAGGTGGGGCAAAGGCCAGAGACACTGACCCATTGGCATGGACAGTAGGCGGGTTTCTGGAGACCAAACAACCTTCACTAACCCCCATCCCCACCCCTGGCGTTGTGTTCTTGCAGCAGCCTATGAAAGGGAGTAACTAAAATAGAGAACAAGCCTAATTTTCTCTGAGAGCTGTTCCTTGTGGCTCATTTCTATTTGTGGTACCACAAAGTACTCAGATGAAGATGATGGGATGGCCTGAAACACAGGAGACCCTCAACATATGTAGACAGTGGTTTTCTAACCAACAGAGGAGACCCAGTAGTTAATTTTTCTCATCTGCAAACCCGCTTTGGATAACCAATCTTTAATTAAGATGCAGTTTTGTTTTGTTTTGTTTTCAAAAGCAATGTGTTCTAATAAATACCATCTGAACCGGGGTGGGGGTGCCACAGAAATTATAACTGCAGCTGAAAAACCATGAGACTTGCTAACCATGGAGGCCTTCTGGAAGGGAATAGTTTCCATGTGCTTCAGAAATGAGGACATGCCTCATGGACCACGTTCCCTGGCTTCAAAGCCAAGCCACCGTGCGGTGGGTTCTGCCTTCGTGTGGGGAGGGAGGAGAGGAAGAAGCAGGGCATTGGCTTAGATGACCTCTGCCCTGGCGTTTTATGACTTGAGAATCAAGAAAGTACAGGAGGTGAAGTTGGAAGTATTCTTTCTGTGGGTGAAACTTACCAGCTTTGGGAAAAGGAATTCCTTGAAAAGAAAGTGTTTCTGCAGTATGAAGTGGCTTGGTGTCCCTGCGACCTCTTCATACCCCCTACTTAAAGTGGCCAAAGAACGTGAACTTTGGAATCGTAAAGATGGAAAGTGGCTGCCAATTCGGGCCTGTCACTTCCGAGGGGGTTGACCTTGAAAAGGTTCCTTGGCCTCACAGAGACTCATCTTCGTTCTCTGCAGAATGGGGAGACTCCATCACGACGAATGTTCAGCCATAGTCAATGGTACAGCCTGTGCTGCTTGTTTAAAAAGTCAGGTACTTCCCAGGCAAATTTGTAAAGAGACCCCCAAGGCCCCCTCCACCTTACCAGCCACGCTGGCTCCTCCTCTAGTCCCCCCAACCCGCTCTGGTCTTCCTCTTGCAACGAGTCCCTGGCACAGACAAGGGCTTCCAGTGCTCTGCCTGGTGCCCTTCCTGATTGGCAGGTATCATGGTTTATTGATAGTTACATTGACTATCACTCCTGTTAGGAATACCCACTTTAAACGGTTGTTGTAAGGGTTAAATGAAATGATGCAGAACTGTGTGATATAAGAACGGGCCCACAGATGACACATGTACACACAAACACACACCCCAGGAATGAATGAATCCATATGCTACTTATAAGGAAAAGCCTTGGTTTTCTTGTAGATAGTGACGTTCTCTCAATACAGATACAGATACAGCTATAGATCCGGGCATACCTCATTGTATTACACTTTGCTTTATTGCTCTTCGCAGATAGGCATTTTCATCAACATCGAGGCAAGACCCTCCTCCAGCAAAAAGATTATGAGTCACTGAAGACTCAGAAGGTGGTTAGCAACTTTTAGCAAGAAAATATTATTAAATTAAGGTATATACCTTATTTTTTAGACACAATGCTGTTGCACACTGAATAGACTACAGGGTCACGTAAACATAACTTTTCTATGCAGCAGGAAACCAACAAATTTGTGTGACTCACTTTATTGTGATACTCTGGAACCAAACCTGCAATATCTCTGAGAAATGCCTGTAGAGATACAGATAGAGATACAGATTATGCATATACACACGCATGTATATGTGTATGTGTGTGTGTAAGAAGCAGTCATTATACCGGCTTTAAGAAATCTTAAAACTCATCCTAGTTACAGTTCAGTGCCTTCCACTTTACACAGAGGAAAACTGAGATCTGGCTTAATGTACTGACTTGTCTAAACAAGGCCATCTCTATGCATTGGAGGAGACTTGGCTTGAAGAATTGCTAGAAAGATTTTTGCTCAAAAATATCCCTTTCATCCAACTGCAACAAGCCTGAAATTCCACCATTCGCATTTTAGCCGTCTTTTAAAACTGAACTAAAGCTTGCCAAGGTGTTTCTGAAAGCCCACTGTCTTTAAGCTAGAAATGACCCAGGGCCATCCTGAGAGACTTAAGCACTGGGCTAGAGGCGTGGTGGAGAGGAGATTTAAAAAAGAAGCCGAAAGGACACCTACGACTTGCCAGAGATACATGTGGCCAACATTAAAACTTTGTGACAGGCTGGCTATGGATTATATTGTCCCACTGTGACAGTTGTACATTTATGCTACTGCATAATACAGAAGAACAAAATGCATAAATACTAACTGATCATTTCATTCAAAAAAACTTTGAGAAGAAAGCCGGACCCCTTGATGCTGTCGTTTGCTAAACAAAGCTAAAAGTCTTGCTTATATTGTTGGTCAAGGGTGCTTCAACTGGGTGGATGAAAATCTTTTTCACAGATCTACAAAGCGTGGATGGTAAAGCAAAGCCTCAAAATATCCAGGGGCAAAAATGTAGCTGAGACTGTTTCTGTTCACAGATGCAGATTGTTTCTCCCACCTGCGTAAATGCTAACTGTGGGAGTTCAGACACATTTGGATGTGTCTTATCTGCTGTCATTTAATTCAGTCCACCTACATGTTATACTGGGGATAGCTATAGATTAGACTATAGATTAGAGCTATAGATTAGACTGATCTCTACAAAACATAACAAATATAACCTCTAATAATTTGATGGGTGTAGTTTGGAAGGTTAGAATCTAAGGAAATAAAGAAGGGAACTTCTAGAAAACTAAGGGCTAAAATCCTGTCATTTTCTTCCAATATGAATATTTGTGATTTACTCATTACCAATAGACGGTCACTAAACAAGGTAGGCCTTTCCCATCAGCATCTAGTTTCATTGTCTTTTTTTCCGAATCCTGTTGTATTCCACTCTACCCGCCGGATGCCTGTTTTAATTAATTTTGCGCAGCATTCAAAGGTTTTGCTTTTGTGCCTCTCTGTTTGATTTAAATTCCTTTTTGCAAATAAATAAATAAATATCAAAGCTAATGAGGCTCTGAAGATTTGAGATGTAAATATCATATGCAGATTCTTTTTGGGGTCCCAGCTCAGCGGAAGACCAAAAATAAAACTTGGAAGTTTGATTAAGAAATCTCAGGCATGTCTCCCTCTAGACAATCCTTCTGCTGGCAATTTCAGTTATTTGACAAAAAATCATGCCCCACACACTCAAAGCCCCGGAAGCAAGTTCCTTTCAAGAGCATCTCAGACGGGCCCAAGACTGGGCTGAGCTGCTGTTTCTGATCCATCTTCAACTGACTGACTCATGTTTATCTTGAGAGGTTTCCTTCTATGTGTGTGTCTATATGTACACACTCACACACTCAATACAACTCACCTTCTATACACACACTTTCTCACCGGCACTCACACACACACACTAACTCATACAGGCACAATCTATATACACACTTTCACATACCTTGTTTCGCCGAAAATAAGACCTAGCCGTACAATCAGCTCTAATGCGTCTTTTGGAGCAAAAATTAATATAAGACCTGGTCTTATTTTACAACAATATAAGACTGGGTCTTATCTAACATAATATAATATAAAACCAGGTCTCATATTAATTTTTGCTCCAAAAGACGCATTAGGGCTGATTGTACGGCTAGGTCTTATTTTCGGGGAAACACGGTATATACACCAAACATGTGTACACACACATGCAAAATCATACACAGTTACACTCAAGCTCCCCCATATTCATACACACAGACACTCACACACAAACTCACAACATGCACATTTACACACACAGTCGCACACTCTTCATTCACTCATACCCATGTGCACATTCACACACAAATTCACACACACACACACATTCTCTCACACACCCAACACATGTAGCATTCTTTGACCAGTCAAGGTTCTCTGTCTCAAACCTATGCCATGTAAGTTTTAACCAGATTTCCCACAAGACATCCCTGCCATCCCAGGGCCCCTCCTGTCTGTGTGTCGTAGGGCTGCTGGGGGCACAGTTATTAAGCAATTGCAGAGTGCTTCCATGGGGCAATCTACTTTTGCCCGGGATATTTGTATCCTTTGCTGAGAAAGTCTGATTCATTTCCCAGAAATTTTCATCTGCTATTAATCTTACAGGATATGGTTAGTGTTGTGATATTTCAGATATTGTTTTCTTGTGGCGGGGGGCGGGGAGGGTGGATTTCACATGTCTGTCCCCTGGCAGCCTCTGAGATTACTCAGTGCTTATAAGCAGCTCAGAATTGTGTGACAGCATTTCCATGCAAGGGACTTACAATCATGTTTCATTAATTCGACGTGAATGAAGCCTCATTTCTGGCCTTGAGGAGCTTAAGATTTATGTGAAATTAATAACAGAACAGATGTCTTCACAATTTGGTTCCTCTGGAAAGAAAAAAAAAAAGGACCTGATTACTTTGAAAACTTCAATGCTTTAAAATGCAGACCCAGGGAGTTTTTACTCCAGGGTAAAGAGTTATGCCTTGATATCATCCACATCTCAGAACTAAGTGGAATTTAAATGTCAGATTTATATTAAATAGTCATATTCCCCATTATGACATATATAAACAACAGCTTATTACTTTCATTAATAAGACGTGTTGGACATTTAAACTAAAGCTTCCGAGCTAAAGCTGGTACCTCATAAGAAGGGGACACTGGGGAGGTGTGGGGAGATCTGCAAGCAGCCTGCTTTTTAGTTTAGTTTCTGATAATTTAATCATTGGTTCCTCATAGGAAAACAAAATGCATCTGTGCTCACACAAAACTCACCACTTTATAAAGCAGTTGAGTCATCTCCCGCAGATGTGTGTGCTGTGCTCTCCATTTCATGGGGCATTTTAAGTCCTGCCTCTTTGTTTTATGTTTTCCTCCTGCCTGAAATCCCTTTTCTTTATCTAAGCTTCTGTCGCACTAGGTGCCTCTCTAGCTAAATTTTAACTCTCCTCCAGTCTCCAGGGTGGCTGCACACCAGTGGGGGCTGGGTGTTTCCTTCTCAAAGTCCAAAGAAGGGAAGTGTTGTGGAAAGGTCACCCGTGGACATGTTCTGGAGGAAGGGCTGAGAAAACAAAGACCCCCCCAGGCCGGGCCAGGAGTACCCATCCCTCTGGCTAAGCAAGTTAATGAGCGTGTTTTGTTTTTTTTTTGGTGGGGGGGTTGGACATTAAATGGCAAAGCCCAGAGCTAAGGTGTTAGGTTCCAGAATCAGGTCCCTGCAAGCACTATGATGATCCTTTTCTCTGTTGCAACCTACTGTGTGCCCTTGAACTTCTCACCCTCCTCGTTTCCCTCATGGAGAACACAAGAGCATTGATCCAATCATCGGAAAGCTCCTCGATGTCACATTCCCTATTTCCTCCAAACTTGGGCTTTCCTGATACTTCTCCTCTCCACCTCCCTCCTTTCAAAGCCAGGCGGGGTTGGGGGGTCCCATGCTCCAGTCACCTCTGCTGATTGACCCACAGATGGTGGTCAACGGAAGCTTTCAGGTCCGGCCCTAAGGGTGTGGCCTTGGGCAGGACACAGAGTATGTTGGACCCTCTGTCTCCTCATCTGAAAGCGGACAGAATAACCCTCACCCAGGGGTGTTGTACAGAGGGTGCTGAAAAAGGAGGAGGTGAGGAGAGCCAGTACTCTAATAAGCAGACACACACACACACACACACACACACACACACACGTGTGCCCCATGAATGAGGGTCAGAGCCCTCCGTCAGCAGGTTTATTCTGAAGAACCCATCATGTATCTTTCCTTTTTCTCTTCTCTCTCACACCTCAGGACAGGCCTCTACTGATGCTGGCAGAGAGTTAGCACTGAACACATGTCACCAAGATTATTGTTGTTAGTTATTATTTCTAGTACTATTATGTACGTATCCTCACCCACACTCTCCTTGGCCAAACCTATTCATTTACCCCAAGGTACAAATGATTGAAAGCAGAGGGAGCACGAATAGCTGAGAAGAAGGACCAGAGTTGATCTTTTTTATAGGGGCCAAAGCTTGATTTCAGCAAAAGGCATGAAAGCCCTAATAATCACGAATGTGCTTAGCTCTTTCCAGTGTGCAGACCGCTTTCTTTTCATCACCTCGTCTGATTCTTAAAAAAAACAATGAAACCCAATTCTAGGAGTGAAATCAGGAAGGGAAGGTTATCTTCAATCACAAGTGAAAACATGGGGCCCCTGCCCCCTAAAGAAGCATTTACCTGAGGTTTCCCAGGTCCTAAATAGTGGAATTGGGGGAGAACCTGAGTCTTAGTTCAGACGTTTTTCTACTGAATGCACATGTGTATGCGTGGAACACATACGCTGAAAGAGCTACGCACATGCAGAATAACTAAGGTTTTCATGCCTTTTGCTGAATTCATGTCCATACATACACTAGTGGAAATACAGAGAAATAGAGAAACAAATTAACTGATGGGTCAAAAAGCCTAGCAAATCACAAACACTCATAGGGCCTTACATGACCCAGGTCTTGAGTCAACTTTACATACAAGTAGCAAAAGCTCCCTGGGCCGGAAATCTTTCAGCCTTGTGTCAAACCAACCTCAATATCAAATTCCCCAACATTTCTCTTCTCTGCTCTTCTTCCGTCACCCAAGGTAGGGCCACTGCACTGATGCTTTTTCTTATTTCCACCCTGATTTATCTCAGTCATGACCAAGAGGTTTCTCTTCCCTTGGCTGATAAGAACTCTATTCATTCAGTTAGCATTTTCTGATCTCCTGGGAGGTAGTTCTTATTATCTCTATATTACTGACCGGGAAACAGACTTGAAGCATTTAAGTAACTTGTTCCGAGCTGTACATCTGGACCCAACCATTTCCTCCTGTCATCCTAGGGCCCAGGTGGGATGTCACCGATTCTACCCAACTTTCCTCTATTTGAAACTGGAAAGAATGAGCGTTTGGGACCTACCCTTGAAAAAAGTGGAAAGGCAGTGGTGAAGCATGTGTCAATGAGACTACTTATTTCTCCAGAACCTTCCCCAATGTATTATCAAACTTTGTCATGTTTGCCACCCTGATCAATGAAAAACAGTATTTCATTTATCTTGAATTGCCTGTTCATAGTCTTAGAACATTTATCTGTTTAGTTTTTCTTACTAATTTATAGGAACTCTTTACATATTCGATAAATTCAACTTTGTATGATATAAACTGCAAATATTTTTCCATATTTAGATTGCTTTTAATGTTTTTTTGTTAGGCAGCCTTAAAAATATTTCTTTGTGGGCAAATTGATCAATATTTTCTTTTACGGCTTCTGGTGTTTCAGTCATAGTTTAAAAACTCCTACCCATTTTGAGATTATTTTAAAGTTCTCCAATACTTTCTTCCCATTCTTTTATGTTTTATTGAATGTATAAAAATGTTAATTTATCTGGAACTTATTTTGCTATAAATTGTGAGGTAGGGATCCAACTTTATATTTTTTCCAGATGAGTCCCCAGTTATTCCAAAGACATTTACTAAATCAACCAAGGCTATAGAGTTGTTTCAGATTGATAATATCACTCCCAATGCTTGTGAAAACCATTTTGCACAAAATTTAGGTGATACAAACAAAACGGCTTGTAAACAACAAGAGCTGTAAGCACACACGCGTCAGAGGGCTGCCTCGGACTGACGCGATGAAAGCTTGGTGGGAACACTTCATATCATGAACTTTGGATTGTGTTCAGGTTTCAGCCACCCAGAGAAAAACTTTGGATACATAATGAGATATGACAGTCCATAGCTCTGTAAACAAAAACTTGTCAGGTGAGGGTTGAGGAGGTTCTTGTGTGAGGTGCACGTTGGCTGCCATGTGGACACAGCCCCAGCTACGACAGCTTCTGGAACATGCTGTTAAGGTTGTGATTCCGCAGCCATGAGCACACCGCTGCCCCCCTCCCCAGGAGCCCACCTCACCCTTGACAACAACCATTTTAATGATTGGGTCCTACCTTGACCTTGAGGTGATCCTGAGACTTCTTCCCACAGGAGAAGGCCTGAGTGCCCTTTAATCTTCTTAGAGCAAAATTAGAATTTGATATGGCTACGCTCAGCCAATGGAAACGCATAAACTGTCTCACCATCATCATGCATTGTGCAAAAGAATCGCCGAGCACCATGAAACATATGAGAACCCCAGGCTTCCATTCATCTCTCGCTTGATGCTAAGGCAGCATATTAAAGTGATTTCAACTTCAGAGCAGAGCTCCCCAAAGAGTGCTCCTGTCTTAATTAAAATGTCAATGAAATACAAACGTGCGTGAGGGACATTTTCAGAAATCATTCCCTCTTAACTTCCCATAGCTGGCTGCTCCTCCCCCAAAGCCTGCCTGCTGGTCCACTCAGTGGAAGCACTGGACCCACCGCCTTCTCTGCCTTGGGAGAGCCCTGTCCAGACACTTGACCATGTCCATGGGAGACAGGAGGGAGGGAGCTGCAGACACCTGCTTGAGGCTTCCTGTACCTTGAGCTGCCTGAATTATAAAGCGAGAGTTAGCAGCACCTGGGGACACAGCCCAGAACTGCAGGGTGACACGTGGGGTGGAAAAATAAGGGGATGTTCCAGGAGAAGACGTGGGGCTCAGACGGGCTAGAGCCAGCATCCGTGAACCGAGGGACACAGGAGTGACACGGGAATGTTTTGAACTCAGGAGTTGAAAACGCACATGCCTATAAGGCTAGACACCTAACGTAACTGAAGAAGTGGGGAGGTGCCGGGTCGTAGGGAGGGGCGGGGCTTGTGCTAAACTAGAAATCATTCTCCCCTCAAAAGGGGCAGTTGTTACTCAGCTTCAAAAAGCTTTACATGTGGGGATGCAAGCCTGGTATTCCTGTCTTCTGAGTTTTTTCAAGAAAATCCAGAAATCTGATTTTTTTTTAAATGTGAAATCTCCTGATTTTGTAGTGGCTCCTTATTAACTATTTAAAACCCTTGTGTGGGATGAGTCTGTGACCAAAATAAACTGCGGATGTAGATGAACTCTGGCTGTCAGTCCTGGGAGGGGACTATTAGACTTCAGGCTTGTTCCTTCCTTAAGTTTAACATCCATCCATCCATCCATCCATCCATCCATCCATCCATCCATCCATCCACTGAATATTAATTAATGCCTTCAGGTGCAAGGAAATGTAATAGAAGCCAGAATGAGTCTAACTCAAGTTCAATCTTATCTCTAGCCCCATTCTGGTCTTCTCTTGACTTTAGTGAGGGAGGTAGGCAGACACAGTTTTTAAATAATACTGTGTGTATGTGTTTTAAGCACAAACCAGGAATCAAAAGTCAAGGTCGTTAGCCCTATCTTGGCTTCTAGATTGCATGTGACCTTGGGCTAATGTCTTCTTTTCTTTAGGCTTCTCTTTTCCCATAGCACTTGCCGGAGAAGCTTTCATGAGACTTTAAGCTGTCACAGTGACATTTCTGGTCTGGTTCTTAACCTCATTTCAGGCCCCAGGCTAATGCTAACCTGTGTGCTGACATCCCCTCGGTTTGGTGAGCTCGTCTTCACAGATTCTTCTGCCTGAATCTGCCATGACTTCCTCCCTGCATCCTGCGGGGACCATAACCACAAGAAACGCCTCCAGCATTGCTGAATTATATGTTAGCCGCAGGAGGACATAGGAACGTGGCATCCATTCTCTCAGAGACGGGTGACTGCTGGGACTGTAGTCGGAAGAACTCCTGCTAAGAGGGGGGACTTCCTCCTCTGTCCCCCAAACTCCCACCTGTCCTCGTGCGTGGTAGGTGGGGGTGCTGGAGTCTTTTACAACACATGCAAGGCAGGCCCTCTTTTATGGTGGTGGCCTTCCTTGTTGCAGGTGTAAGGACCCTAGCGTGATGCCAGCCCTGAACTATCCCCTACCTGAGGCCACTGATCCCTTGTGAAGACAAGACCTTGACTTCTGCCTTCTGTATCCCCAGTGCCTAGCACAGAAGCTGCACATAGTAGGTGCAACATTTGTAGATCAACTGCTCACTATCTTCACACACCCATGCACTCGTGGCACACATACATGTCCTCACAATCTCTGCCCCACCTTTGGCTCCTGGAGGCCACTTCTGCAACCCACCCCCAGGTCCCCTACTCACACTCACCTCCCAAGTGCAGAGGCTGCGCTTTCTCTCACACCTCTGTCAAAAGGTGCCCATGTTCATGCTAAATATTTGACTCTCATTCATGGGGCCCTCCCAGGAAAAGTTGTCAGGTTAGCAGGGAACTCCTAGGCCTCAGGCAGAGGAATAAATCTGGAAGGACATTTCTGCTGATAGGCAGAAAATTCCCCATCGTTCTCAAAATCCCGTCTTTGAGGAAGTGTTTACTTTTCTTGAGGCCCGTGGAGGGAACACACCCGTTTGTGGTGTGTCCAGCCCTGACTTTAACAGGAGTATAAAGCATTCGCTCATTCACGTCCAGAGTTACAGAACTGCAGCTGGCGTCTAGGCTATTCTGTACTAAAAGCTCAGGGTGGTACACTTAGACCAGGAATGCCTGCTCTCAAGTGTGTCTGTTTGTTCGAGTTCAAGGTTTCCACTTCCCTTACTTGCTTATCTTTTCTTTTACATCCCAGGGCGTGGGTCTCTATGCAGGAGATTGACAGTTAAGTTTGTGAACTTGTTACAACAATGTTGCTAACCTTTTTTTTTTGTATATCAGAGGGATTATTCCATAAGGAATTTGTACCAACTGGACAAACTTTAACCAAGTTAACCAAGTTTACTCTTTGGAAGTGCTGAAAAAGCTGTGTGAAAAAAATTAGACAACCTGAACTTTTCGCCAACAGTTCATGGCTCTTACATCACGACAAGGCACCAGCTCACACGGCCCTGTCTGTGAGGGAGTTTTTAGCCAGTAAACAAATAACTGTATTGGAACACCCTCCCTACTCACCTGATCTGGCTCCCAATGCCTTCTTTCTTTACCCAAAGATAAAGGAAATATTGAAAGGAAGGCATTTTGATGACATTCAGGACATCAAGGGTAATATGACGACAGCTCTGATGGCCATTCCAGAAAAAGAGTTCCAAAATTGCTTTGAAGGGTGGACTAGCATAGCTTCCCAAGGGGAGTACTTCGAAGATGACCATAGTGATATTCAGCAAGGAGTTATGTAGCACTTTTTCTAGGATGAGTTTGCGAACTTAATTGTCAGAGCTCATAAGTCTCCCGCACGTATTCACTGATTTGGGGCTGTTCAGGGCCTGTTTTCTACTTATCCAGCCTGGGGCCTGTACTCAACTGCTTTTCAAAATTTATGGGTCTGCGTCTTCTCCAGCAGATAATTTGGCCATAACTTAACATTTGTGTTTTTTCAACTATTTCAAAAAATTCTTCTTCCAAGGTGCTCGCTGCCCTCTTTGAAAGGCAGGAATGGGAGAGACATGCTCAGGTTTGCTCTGTCTTTGTTTAAGCCTGTTGCTGAGAAAGCGTATATATTTTGTTCATCTTATCTGTCTTTCCAGCTCTTGATCAATAGCAGAGTGTGTGTTTTTTTGTGTAAGAACTAACCAAATATATTCAACAGATTATACATTCATTTTACCATTATGACATCTTACAAACAGATAATCCACAAAAAATACGCTTTGGATTTCTTAAAAGTGAATTTAATTATAAGCAGTAATATGTGCTAGAGAATTATAATTATGAAAAGTCATGTTCTATAAGTCTGAAATGACGGATTATATTTCAAAGGCTTATTGCAGAGGAATTAAAGGACCCAATTTATTAGTTGTAAATGTATGATTATTGCAGCTTTGCTCAAAACACATACACAGACACACAGACACACATGCATACACTCAAGATCACAGTATATTCTAGCTGGATTTAGTCTAATCCTTTCAACAAGAATCGTATTTTGCACCAAAAGCTGCCATTCCATTAATTTGTTTGTGAGACAGAGACGAGCAACTGATCTTTGTCTTCTGATCCCGAATGGCAATAATTTCAAGTACTTTGCAGGCGTGTTTTGCATCCCTCCCGTCCTTGCAAAGAGCTTAAGAAGTGGACATGGATCAAAGAACAGAAATATTATTGTTGTGGAAAAAAATGGAAATATTTGCTGAGCACCTACTATATTCCAGGCATCGTACTAAGCACATTCTATGTGCTGTCTCGAGTAAGCCTCCCACAACAACCCCCTGAGGTAGATATATTGTGAATTTATTTTACAGATGGGGAAACTGAGGCTCCGAGAGGTCATCCAGCAACTTGCCCGGAGGAACGGTTCATGAGCGCTGGAGCCAGGGTTTGACTGCAGGCCTGTCTGGCCCCAAAGCCTATGTTCTCACCGTGGCCTCCTGAGCTTCTTGAAACCATACGTGACCCACCCAGGTGGGACTCACAGCCTCACTGGAGAGAAAAAAAGTGGTGGGCAGCCGGCATGTACGTGGTAAGAAGGGTGAGAGGGCTGTGTTTACAGCACTTTCGAAGGCAAAGGGAGAGCATTAACTGGGCTGGGTCGGGATGGGGACGGTGGCATTGGGGGAGGCCCACAAGGACGAAGCAAGACTTTGTGTGACACTGAACTGGGCCCTGGGGGGAGGAAGGATCCAGATGGAGGAAGAGCATGCCCAGAGGAGGAATCAGCCTGTGAACCAGACAGATTCCGAGGTGAACAAAGAAAGTGTCTCGTGTTTGCAAATATGTGACAAGAGCTTAGGGTGTGAGGGGAAGCAGGGGAGAGGGATGGAGAGCAGAGCAGGAAGTAGGCCTGGAATAGTCACAGTGAAAAGCTGTTAATGCCGCACTACGGAGCTTCGACTTTCCCCTGTAGACGATGGTGAGCCATCGATGGTGAATGAGCATGAGTTGGTAGCATTCGGGGAAGAGGTTGCCAATTCACTTATTTAACAGGGGCCGGGCAGGTAACGGATATGGGTGACGCAGGCCTGGAGAGGACACCTATTTAAAGGGTGGCCCCCCTTGGCTCCAGTCCACTGAGGACAGTGACAATCCACATCTTACAACGCGTTAAGAGAAGCTAGAAGAATAAGCAATTTAGGAAACTGATAACAAAACTAGTGCACGTCTGTCTTTATCCGTGCCCCGTACAACGTGGTGTCCTAGCTCTGCCTGTCACGCACTGCAGTCTGTGTTCTCACCCACTGAATCTGCTTTGACCCACTGAATGGGACAGAGGTCAAAGTGTGCCTGTTCTGAGCCTGGGCTTCACGTAGCCTTGACGCATCCACCATCCCCCTGACCCCCTCCCTCGACTGAGGTACTCATCCCTCCTGAGCTTCCTGAAACCATAAGTGACCTCTCATCAGTTTCTGCCTTGTCCTGGGGGGTTTCCAGCACCTGTTAGTCACCCCAGCAGACATCAGGCTCCTTTGTGGGCAGGGAGGGGTGCTCACTTGTGATTCATGGGGGGGGGGTGCCCATGGGCTGTGTGGCAGGAGCCTAGGGAGAGAGGTGGCATCTCGGAAGGAAGGTGCTGGAAGGACCCCTCCCTTTGCCATCACACTTATCACCACCCCCACTCCACTGCAGAGGAGCCAGTGAGGGGCCCTGGGCTGGGTCCTCTGGGACTCTGAATCAAGAGGCTTACAAAGGAGGCCAGCTTCTCTCGCCCCCACTTTGCACGGCTTGGGGTGATGTGCCTGATGAATAGTCCCTCGGGAGGCTGGGCCCCCCACAGCACTTTGGGAACCCCAATCTCTTCCCCAGTCCTCCCCCACGCCCCCCAGCTACCCGCCTGCAAGTCCATCAGAAGTCCCTCTTGGGTTCTAGACAGAGCTCTTATGTCAGTGAGGCTCCACGAGGTGCAGGAAGGGCAGTGCCTGCTGTGCTGGCCGCCCTTAGTGCTGCTCTCTGACCTGGAAGGCAAGGACCAGCTGAGTTTGATGAGCGTGGGCATAGGACAGAGAGAAAGTTCCAGAGTTGGAGACTAGGGCACACAGTTGGGCCTCCAGGAGGTGCCAGCCTTTCGTGGCAGTCTGTGGTCCCTGGGCTGTGGCTGGGCAGGCAGTGGACTCAGTCAAGCGGTCGCTTTCCTGTTGGAAAGGAAAAAGGGGAGGAGGGAGGCTGACGCTCTGGGCAGCAACAAGGAGGCAGGCAGTGTGTGCAGTGACCTCCGTGGGGGGAGGATGGGTGGTGCTTTCAGGAAAAGGGATTGACTGGATTCTTAGAAAAGCAATAGCCAGCGCTTCTTGCTGACAGAAGGATTGGGGTCAACAGCTGGATAGTGTGATTGGTTCCTGATGCTTTGGAATTCAAGGGCGGGAGGCGCTTGGGGCACCTGCTAACCCTTGGGCCCCCCTCCTGGTCCCACGCTATGTAGGAAGTTCTGATTGTCCATTTCTCCTTCTCACTTTACTCTTCTTTCGCTGGAGTGTGTTGTGGGGATAAAGTCTGAGGCATTGCTCTGAGCTATGCAGAGACCTCATGGAAGTGCCCAGGAAACAGACAAATCATCTCATGCTCAAAGCCACTGGCTTCCTGGTCTTTGCCTGGGTGCCTTTGGAGGGCAGTCACTTGCCCGTCTCAGAGTCGGGCCTGGCTTGGCTGGGAAGGGAGACATCCTGGACAGGGGCTGGTAGGGTAAAGGTCATCCCTACAAGTCAGAAGCTACCGACACACATCATGGGATCTCAGAAGGGCTGTGCCAGGAGAAGTCACAGGGACCCCGTTGTCCTCAGGACACCATCCAACTCCTTAGCTTGGCCAACCAGCACGATGTGGCCCCACTGACACCCCAACTTCATCTTTCTTTATTCCTGCTTCCTTTATTGCCTGGCTCTCTTCACTCTACTCCCATATGCAAGCACCGTGAGAGCAAGGGCTGTAGTTAATAACTGCTGCATATTCAGTGCCCAGCACAGGGCTTAATAAACATTTACCAGGTCAATAAACAAATAGGGAAAAGAGATCCAGACGGGGAGGGAGGCGTGGCCACGGAGGCCCAAAGAGGGAACCGAGAGGTCATCGACAGTGCAGAAGCCAAGCCTTGTCTGCTCTGGGGCACTGAGTGGCAGTTGGCTAAGAGCGCCGACTCGGAGAACATTGCTTCAACACTCACTAACTGTGCCTCAGTTTCCTCATGTGTAAAGGGATAGTCATCATACTAATATATTCTCAGGAGCTTGTTTATAGGATCAGAGGAACTAATACATATAAAATGCTTGGAATAGGGCCTGACAATAGCATAACACGTGCCAACAAATGTCAGTTATTATTATTCTAAACCTCCATGTCCTTACCTTTGATTGACAGGTCAGGGCCCACCCCAACCCAACTGGGATGAAAGACGGGCAAGCAAGATCATTATATTAATAATCAGACAGACAAACGGGTAAACTGCAGCATCATGTGACCAGAGGCCAGGAGGTCCTATCCTAGTGACACCATCTCACCTTTGCAGAGCCTCTGATTTGCAGAGTGCAGGTAGGGGAACCTGGGTCTCTGTCCTTTCAACTCTACCACATGCCACAGAGCTAGGAGGGAAGGTGCCTGCGGGCTCGCTGTGTGGCAGTGGGTGAGTGACGGCTGCTCTCTGGGCCTCAGTCTTCTCACCTTTAGATTGGAAATGAGAATCTCAGGTGTGAAGTGGGTGGCGATTTTTTATTACTGAACAGGTGGGGAGTGGGTACAAACACATTGGCCGAAGTCCCTTTTAAGGTCATACTTCTCAAACTTAACTTTCCCAGAAGTAAGAATCACCTGGGAATATTGTGTAAAATGCAGGTTCTAAAGATGCGCCGCTCCAAAATTCTGATTCAGTAGCTGTCAAGTGGAGTCCTGGAATGGCAAGAACGCCTCAGATGAAGTTAAAACAGATAGGCTGTGATTGCGCATGATTGCCGCTAAAGGGAGCTATGAGCCCAGAAAATGGTCTGATTCGGGCGTCTCTGAGCCTTGAGGCTGCTTTGCCAAGAGTGGCCACCAGGTGACGCAGTCTATCTGCAGAAGGAGCCGCTCATCTGACATGGAGCGGGGAGGGATAACTCCGCCGTACAAAATCAGCATTCTGAGGGGCACACGCATCCTTCTCTGCTGAGGTGGTTCTAGCCCTCAGGAGGAGGAGCCCTGAAGCAGGAGGAGGGGCAGTTATATTTCAAGGTGATGGGTGTCCAAACCCCTGTCCCCAGTAGAGCCCCATCTTCCAGTGGTCTTGGCACTTGCCCCCAGTGTAAAGGCCTTGCATTCAGCAGGTGCTCAGCAGAGACTTTTGATGATTTGAACAGATAGGCGCGTGTGCGCACACATGCACACACACCTGTTTGGTGAGCCCTGTGGGGAACACCATTATTATAAAGATAATGATCAATTAATTATTAAGTGCCTACTGCATGCGTGCCAGGCACTGTTAAGTGTTAATAAACATTAACAGATTCTCACCCCAGCCCTGAGGGATGGTTATCATGATTGTTGGACTAATAAAACCTCCATGAGGTGAAGTCACCAGGGGTCGCAGTCAGTGAGCCATGGCCAGTACGCGAACGTGTTTGCAGAAGGGCTCTGAATCAAGGTGGGCTCCCTGGGGGTGAGTTCTGAGCTGGCTTCTAAGTAGGGTAGAGTCATGGATCAGCCAAAGCCGGGGCTGGGGGCATTTGGAGAACATCCCAGAGCAAAGGAGAAACCAGTGAGCTGAGGGGGGATGTTTGGCTGCAGGGGTGCTGGGAGGGGTAGAAGTCAGGGGAGAAGATAGTGGTATTCGGGACCTGGCTGACAGAAGACCCCCCACAATTGAGGAGGTACCAGCTGCTGGGTGGGGGAAAGAATCAACTCGGTTCCGGCACTGCACTTCCGTGCTGTGTGTCCTTGGTCGAGCTACTTAACTTCTCTGGGCTCACTTTCCCTCACATCCACAGCCTAGTCACAGGGTCATTGAGAGGACTGCATGAAGGCGACTGCCACAGTTCCCGGTTCAGAGTGTGCCCCTGGAGCTTGCTTGTTTTGTTTTCCAGGGAAATCCTTCTCTGTGCCTCAGTTTCCCCATCTCTCCAGGGTGGCCATGTAGTGTGGTGGTGGGGTACAAGGGCTCTGGTGTCGGAGAGCCCCGAGGGGTATCCTGCTTCTGATGCTGGGTGTATGACCTTGAGCAAGTCCTCCTCTCTGTGCCTCAGTTTCCTCAACTATAAAACAGAGATGCTAACCATCCCACCTGCTTCAAAGGAGCACGGCTGGAATCCAACCTCCATAAAAGACCCGGCATAGTGCGTGCCCTGCGATCAGTGCTCAGACTCTTCCAGCAGTGACCTTCATTACACAGAGGTGTGATTGAATCATCTCTAGGATCCATCCAACTCTGACATGCTAGATTGTCTTTTGTTAGTGGCCTCTTACTTCCTATTTCCTTCCTTCCTGACCACACCTGCCTCTCATCCAGGGTCCCGAGTGCTTGGACAAGCCCTATAACCTCTGGCAATGACCCAGAGTTGGGCCACCCCCTCCCCAGACCATGTGTAGCTTCCCATCCTCCTGGAAGGCCAACCTACAACACAACATACACAGTACAACAAATGAATGGGCTATCCCTTCCCTGGAAAAGCATTTTCCCCAACCCTGCCCACATAAGGGACAGTGTCTTAACCCAAAGGAGCCCACGACTCTGTGGAGGGATTGTCACCGGATGGATAGCCTGGGAAGCCCAGAATCTGAGATGAAGATTCGTGAGCGGGAGGTTAACGAGGGATGCTATCAGGACCACCCCCATGGGACGGCAGGAAAGGAGGCAGGATGGGGCCGTGTGATCTCAGCAAGGCCTCATCCAGGCTCCTGTGGAAACTCTAAAACTGGGATGCCCTTCAGAGGTATTCAACTGGGGCAAGGAGATGGAGGCTTTATTTATACTGCTGCACCAACCCGTCATGGGTGCCGGCTGCTCCAGGAAGGGGACGTGACCTTGGAGGCAGGGGGCAGTGCTCTCCTGCCAAAGCAATTCCCTATTGCCTGCAGCATACCAGCAGCCAAGGAAAAAGGTCTTCCAGTCCAAGGGGGCCTTGGCAGCCCATCGCTGCCCCCACTGCAGAGGTCATTTCACGGAGGCCCAGCTTGTTTGAACATGTCCAAGTCCGGGGAGCGCACTGCCTGCTTTCCATCAGCCTTGCAGTAACCTGCGCCTGTCAGGGCCACTCAGACAGCAGCGGGAATGTGGTCCTTTCCTCGCTGATGCCCTGAGCCCATGGGGGCTGCATCTCTACTCTGACAGCTCTTCCACCTCGTGATGCCCAGACAGGAAGACCCACCCCCAGGAGCAGAGGAAGGGGTGGTTCTCTGCTACAGACAGACAGACTGACATTGTCACAGACTGGCACAGCCTCATCCACTGGGGACTCCTACCCCCCGGGTGGCATTGAAAATGTACCCCCAAATTGGACAAAGGCTCATGAAACTGAGAAATCCAAGGCATCTGGTTTTAGGGGTAGTGGCATCCAGGGTCTCAGTGCCCCCCAAGTCTGACTTTTGCTTCCTTATCCACTCTACGGGGCAAACTTTACCCCCCAGACAAACTCTGTCAAGTAGCTGCAGTGCCCCCAGGGCTCTGACTGGCCAGGCCAGGGCCACCTGGCAGGGAAGTGTGATTTCCCAAGGGTAGCTGAGTGTGCTGTGAACAGAAGAATGGAGAAGAGAGGTGCAGAGCAAGCACGAACAACAGCTGCCCCAGCACTACTCCTGTCCTGAGCGTCCCAGCCACAGGCCACACATCTGGACAAACACAAAGGCAGAGGCTGCAGCGGAGCACAGCAGGGAGAGAAAGGGGAGGTGCCTGGGGCAGAGCCCTAGGGGAGGCAGTGACCCAGGGACTCAGAGACCCGACTGGGCATGGTAGGGAGAGAATGGAGGGCCAATGGGCAAAGTGGGGTGGCAAGGAGAGATGTCAATGGCCTACTTGTTCTTCCCAGCCCAGCCAAGATCTTTAAGCTGTCCAAAGGTCCTTGTGTCCGCCCAACTAGTCTGGGCTAAGCCAAACATGGCTTTGCCTATCCTTTGTCTCCCTTAGGGAGTCAGTTATCTCAGCCTAACTTATGGACCTTCTAAGGCCTCATTTCACTGTTGGGAAGTCCCATCTGAAGTCTCCCCTAAGCTCTTCCTGCTGTTGATCACAAATTAACAACTCTGCTCCCAGACTCCCCAAAGTCTAAAGTGGTCTGTTCTTACCCGACCTCCACATGGCAGAAAGGGAGGACCTAGGATGGAGTCTGAGCCTTTATAAGACAAGAGAAGCCCCAGAGTCCTGAGTCATCCGAAATGACTCCTAGATAACCCAGCTCGTGACATTCTAACATGGAGTTAGGACTTCTATTTGTTTATCCAGATGGTATTCCACTTCCTTCCCTCCCTTGGATGGCATCGCCCAGCTCCTGTGTCCCTGGCTTTGGTCTGGGGAATCCCAGCAAAAGATCAGAGGGAGGGAAGAGAAAAATGCCAGGACATTTATTCCTGGATCCCTCCTTGGGAGGTCTCTTGGGCTGGCTGCTTCATTCAAGGTACCTGCTCTGTGCAATTCCCTCTCCTTCTGGGTTCCTGTAACTGCCCTCTTCTGTCAGCCCTCAGGGCCGGAGATGGTCACAGTCCTGGAGCTTCTAGCTTGGGTCCCTGCACCACAGGTTGGTTCCCCCTACACCCCACTCACACACTTCGGATTTAATCCCTTTGCTAGTAAGCTCTCCTCAAATTACATTTATCCAGCAGTGCCATCTGCTGCCTCCTGGGCTCCTGACAGTTCTGGAGAGGTCATGGAAGGTTATATAGGGTCTGCTGTCCATGGCAAAGAAATGGGGTTTATTCTAAGAGTGAGATGAAGTCAGGGAAGGGTTTTAAGCAGAGAGTAGCCAGACCTGCTGAGCCTCTGAGCCTGGAATCCACAAGCCTGGGCCTGGGTTTGGGGTCCTGGCAGGAAACCCAAAGGTTCCTGGGACTCCCCGGTCCCAGAGAAGGTTCTGTCTCCACCCCTCTCGGGCTGTGTGTGCTGGCACACTGGTGTGTCCTGAGAGTGCTGCTCAGATGTCCCTGGGACCTGAGGCAGAGACAAAATGAGGGAGGGCCGTGACCTCAGGCAGCAGGTCTGACTGGTCCTGCGTTCTCAGCTAAGTCTTTCACTAGGTCAGTTAGGGCTCTCTGGTTGCAAGCGACAGAAATTCAATCCACACAGGCCTAAATGAAACAAAACAAGAGTGAAAGGGATTAAGAAGTACAAATTGCTGGTTATAAAAACAGTCATGGGGATGTTCAGTACAGCACAGGGAATATAGTCAACAGTATTGTAAAAACTAGGTATGGTGTCACGTGGGTACAAGACTCGTTAGGATTAGCACTTTGTAACGTATATAAATGTCGAATCACTATGTTGTAACCCTGAAACTAATATAATATTGCATGTCAACTGTAATTGAAAATTTTTAAAAAGAAGAAAGGAAAAAACCCCCACACAAAACATGAAGTTGGGAGGAGGGGATGTATTGGCTCTGGCTGCAGGCCAAGCTGGATTCAGGAATTCAGCCCGTGGGCAGCGGGAGCTCAGTGTCACCATTGCCACTATCTGTGGTGTGACTGCACCTCAGGAAGCCTCTGTCCTTAGGGCACCTCCACCCTTGCACCACACCAACTTCATTTACAGCTGAAGGTATAGGCCGCATCCCAGATACCTCCATCGAAAATCCTGGAATTAATTAATCGATTAATTAGAATTAGTCAATTAATTAAATTGATTAATTAAAATTAATTTTCATTGGCACCAATGGACTCACAAGCCCAGCTGTGAGACATCGCCCAGCCAGCAGTATTAGATCCACTTTTCAGCCAGGCCTGGGTCACATGGACCCAGGAGCCAGGAGAGAGGCCACATCCTCTGAGCCTCACAGACCAAGAGTTGAACACAGGAGGTTCCCCAAAGGAAAAGTAAGGGGCATCTTCCAAAAGCAGGAAGATGGGCTCTTGGGAAGGCATGAATATGGGGACCACTACCTCCCATAGCTCCGTGTCTTCCTACGCTTGGCATCTTGCGTATTGTTTTTCTTCTTCATCAATACAAGCTTGATCTTGAGGCTGCTGGGCCCCAGCATCTGGAATACTGTTCACTAATGTTTTCCTGAATGAATGAATGAATGAATGAATGAATGAATGAATGAATGACAGAAATGTATGCCATGTCCTGGTGTCTCTTAATTATAATCTGTATTAATTTCCTCCGGCTGCCGTAATCAAGTAGCACAAACCTGGTGCCTTAAAACATCAGAAATTTATTCTCTCACCTATGTGGAGACCAGAAGTCCAAAATCAAGGTGTCAGCAGTGCCATGTTCCCTGTGAAGGTTCTAGGGAAGAATCCTCCCATATCTCTTCCAGCTTCTGGGGGCTCCTAACAATCCTTGGCATTCCCTGTCTTTCACCTGCAAGACAGAGATTCCGAGCGCTGCCTCTGTGGTCACGTGATCTCACTGTCTATATCTGTGTGCAAAGTCCATCTTCTTACAAGGACACCAGTCATTGGGTTAGAGCCCACCCTAACCCAGTACGACCTCATCTTAACTAGATTATATTTGCAAAGACGCTTTCCAAATGAGGACACATTTACAAGTAAGGGGGCGTTAGGACCTGAACTTTTGGGGGGACACAATTCTACCCACTCGATAGCCCCTTACAGCTGTATTAGGACTGACTAAAAGATGTGGCGGTCACAAAGGAATCTAAAGAGCAAAATAAATGAACAAACAAAGCAGAAACAGACTCATAGGTACAGAGAACAAACTGATGGTTGCCAGATGGAAGGGGGGTTAGGGGGGCTGGGTGAAAAAGGTGAAGGGATTAAGAAGTACAAAATGGTTGTTAGAAAGCAGTCATGGGGATGTAAAAAACAGCATAGGGAATATAGTCAATAATATTGTAATAACTATGTACGGTGCCAGGTGGGTACTAGACTTATTATTGGAGCAATCACTTCATAAATTACATAAATGTCTAACCACTATGCTGTACACCTGAAACTAATATCAAATAATATTGAATGTCAGCTGTAATGGAACAAAAAACATATCCCCAAAGTTCAGTGGTTGTTCTGTAAAAAGTTTGTTTTTCACTTACAAAGTTTACACTGGGTCTGGCTTCTTTCAGTCTGGGGTTCTCTGCCACATCAACATAGGGCTCCCAGGGTTATCACGGCATGGCAGAGAGAGCCTGAGGGGTACACAAGGACACTGGGTGTATCGCATGTGCTCCCCAACAGGTCCGTTACCCGTAGGCTCTGCCTGTGCTCTCCAAGTGCCTTGGGCTGTAGTCATTGCTGGGCACTGAGGCTTCTGTCACTGACAGCTGTTTCTGCAGCTGTTCCCATCTCTCAACGGGCACCAAGCAGCTACACTGGACACCGATGCCCTTGGAATGCCAAAGCTATACAGGTTGTGAAGAGCCACCGTCAACGCTGCCTTCTGCCAGAGGAGCCCCAAGCAACGTTGTTTAAGCTCCAACGTCTTGCAAAGACTTCTGGGCAAAGGTTAAACATCAAATGGAGTCTCAACGAAAGAACGTTCAGCTGAAGAAAAACGTCTTATAAGAGTTTATTTGAGCCAAACTGATGACAATTGCCGGGAAACAAAATCTCAACAGACTGAGAAAATGCTCCAGAGAACGGCAGTTTTGCATCTTCTTTTACACATTAGAATCAAAGGAGAGGACATAAGGAGGGTTACGTGAAATCCATTAGTGGTAGGTTAAGGGGGCAGGAGAAAGCAAAGCAGGGAAATCTCTGGGATTGGATAAAAAGTGAAATGGAGAGACAGACACACACTTCTCTTACATCGGTGGATGCAGGATAGTTAATAATAATTAACATTTAGGGCACATAGAGATGGTATTCGGGGAACAAGATAATGATGAGGGGTTCTGTGGTCTCTAGATGGTGCTTACAGTTGTGCCGTGAGGGGTCTGGCAAAGGAGATCATGCTGACATTTCAAAGGTATGTTATCTTACAGGCAAAAAGACCAACAGACAGGCTCACTTATGGCAAAGATTGACCTTTGTCAAGGAAGCCACAGGCCTAGGATGTGACGACCGCCATGACCTGCTTTCAGTTAGGAGTTTTTATGTTCAGACCATCCTCTGTGAAGGGCCCGCCATGCTGGCCTCAGGTTTAATGTGTGGCTCCTTTTTTATCCACAATTCCCCCTTTTTGGTTACATATTAATCCAAAGGGTGCATTGATAACCAGCCTTTTGGTTGGATAATGTGGGGCCACAGTGCCAGGAAGGCTCACTTCTAGGAACTCTCAGTGTTGTCATGTGTCTTGCTGAAGTGGTGGACCATTAGAGATGGGGCAAGACCATGACCTTGGATGGAAATCAAGGTCGAATTTTTCTCAAAAAGGAAAGGGAGGTGAATGGGAGGCAGTCAGACCTAATGGGCCTTCATTAAGAAAAAAACACCAAACCCTCTGGATCATTTCTAACCTGAAAGCTATCATGCAAGTTTTGCTCTGTCTCACTTTTCTGTATTTTGCATCCATTATAACATATAGTTTGAGGGCACACCGTATACCTTTTCAGATTTTATAATCTGACCACGAGATGAGTTCCCATGGACTGGTATTAGTACTATGTTACTTTAATATGGCCAACCTTCTCCCCATTGGAAGCCCTCAGTGTCGTTCATTATTCATCTGATTCCTGCGAGTTGTGCAATTGGGATCTGTTACCTTAAGGTTTAATAGGGGCCACGGCTGTATGAACACAATGGTATAAATTACAATTACCATCTAAAAACGTTCAGAGGACAGGAGGACGGTAAGTGTTTCACAGGTAAACTTGTGGTGCCTTAGCAGCCGCTGTGGAGTGCAATTTTTTTTCCTCTTTTTTTAGCCACTTCAGCTTCCATCTGAATTAATACAGTTAGCAGCAGTCCTTGTTGGGTTAGCGGGTAAGCACGTTCCCATAATTGGGGTCTAGTGTTTACATGTCAAATTCCTTTCTCAATATTCCTTTCCCACTAACCTTCTACAGCTTCCCTTGTTCTTCTCAGTTTGTCTCTTGTTTTACTCATTCGAAAATCACCAACTTATTAGGACAGACTACTTCCTTTTAACTTCTCTGAAAAACCCACACATCCCTTTCCTTCCTTCTGTAATAACATTCCTTCTAAATTTCAAGCGAGAAACTATACATATATATATATATATATATATATATATATATATATATATATATATATATATATATTACAAAAGTTACCTTATATACCCTCAGCAATGATTAATAGTTGGGCTATATAAGAAGAAGGTTTGAGAAAAGCCCAAAGAACAAGTATTATTATGACTAGTAGTTATTAGCAGACAGGTAACGACAATTGCACAAATGGTTCTTCAGGTTCAACATCAATTTGCAGGTATACGGGCCTTGTCTATGTCTTGGGACAGCTGTCTGGCGCTGAGGGCAGCAGCTATTCGTCCTTGGGGACTGTTTCATGTCCTGTAGGCAGAGGCGAGTGTCAGAGGCAGGGGCAGATGTCCGTTCGTGGTCAGGCATCTTTTACTTTTGGTGAGAAATGTGAATCTTTGCGCTAACACCTTTAAGTTTAGCTGCACATGGATTGGTTGGTAATACCAGATAAGGTTCCTTCCAACGAGCTTGGAGAGAATCTTTAACTGATGTCTTTTCCAATGGGCAAAAATCTCCCGGTTGTGAGGCATGGTCTTTGAAGTCTTCCTCTCCCGGAAACACAGTGTGAAGTATATCAGTTACTAATTTATCGATTTCTTTAAGCTGGTTGGTAAGTCCTTGGTAATAATGCAGAATGTCTCCGTTTAGTAAGTTTGGTTCGTATGCCCCTTCATCCAGAGGCATAGAGGGACTGGTGACTGTTTAATGAGGAGAAAGGTTATGTTTACCAAAAGGAGTAGGTCTCAGGTGGAGAAGCACTATAGGGAGAGCTTTTGGCCAAGGGAAATCAAAAGGTTCTGAAATGTTACCTAGTTCAGTTTTAATTGTGCCAGTTGTACGTTCAACCAACCCAGAGGACCGGGGTGACAGGCATAATGAAAATGCTGTAGAAAGGGCCAAATGCTACCGATGGAGTGCATCCTTTGCCCAGTGAAATGAGTCCCTCAGTCACTACCCTGTTTCCCTGAAAATAAGACCTAGCCAGACCATCAGCTCTAATGCATCCTTTGGAGCAAAAAAGTAATATAAGACCCGATCTGATATTATGTTAGATAAGACCTGGTCTTATATTACAGTAAAATAAGACCGGGTCTTACATTAATTTTTGCTCCAAAAGACCCATTAATGCTGATCGTCCAGCTAGGTCTTATTTTCGGGGAAACACGGTATGTAACACAGAAGGAATTCCCCAATTGGAATTTTTCCCCCAATAATAATTTACCTTCCATTAAGGCTGTTGCTCTCCTGAAAGGGAATGCCTCAACCCAGTGAGACAACATACAAATCATAACGAATACACATTTGTATCCTTGAGATGGTGGCATTTGGATAAAATCCAATTACCATACCTCAAATGGACCTAAAGGAAATGGGAAATGTCCTTGGGACCCTTGGAGTGATTTTCCAGGGTTATATTTTGGACAGATAGAACATCTGCTATACACTTTGAGCTACAGTAGGAGAAGGTTTCCAATAATATTCTTTACTCCATGAAATCATCTTTTCAAGACCCCCATGTGTGAGCTCATGCACATGTTGAAGTGTAAGGTAATTAAGTCTCTATAAGTAAGATTGCTTTCTGATTGGGTCCAAGCTACATCTGTTTGTCTGGGTCAATGACTCCCCCTTTTTGTTGCCGTATCCCCTTTTCTTCTTCTGTAGCTGTCTGTTGGAACCCTAAAAGAGAGTCTCTTGTTGATTTACTAGGAAACAAGGAGCATTCTTGGGTCTGGATAATCTGGCTGCTTATTGCTGCTTGTCTAGCTGTACCATCAGCTAAAGTATTTCCTTTTGCTTCCACAGTGGCAACATTAGAATGTCCTGGAATTTTGATAATTGCCAATTGTCTCGGTTGCTGCATGCATCTAATAATTTTGCAACCTGTTTTCCATTCTTTATGGGCTTCCCTGAGAAAGTTAAGAAGGCTCGCTGCTTCCACAACATTCCAAAGTTGTGAGTTTCACCACCCGGACTGTCAGTGTACATATTGGCTATTTGATCTTGGGCCACTGACAAGCTCAAGTTAGAGCAATTAATTTAGCTTGTTGTGCAGATCTTATTCAGATAAATAAAAACCTTCAGTGATGTCCACCATGGATCTTATTGCATGTCCAGCTCAGTAATGTCCCTGTTCATCTTTCAGATAATCTGTAAACCAGATTATGTCAGCATTACTAATAGGCGTTTTCGGTAAATCATTCTAGGCACAAGAAAGGGGGTCAGTAAGCAAAATGCAATTGCGGATGTCTTCATCCTGCAAAGAAGGTAGCAAAGTCGCTGGTTAAGACTGTTACATCAAGTTAAGGTAGCATTAGGCACAGACAGCAAGAGTGCTTCATAAGAAGCCAGTTGACTGACAGAAGGGTTGAGGTGATGAAAATGGGGATTTAACAGAAAGAGGAACATACATAAAGGAGAGCTGATAACTGTTTGTTCTGTTTGTTTGCACAACATGGCTGTAGCACAGATGGCGGTCATGCAGGGACGGGTCCCTTTGACTACTGAGTTTAATTGTTGACTATAATATCCTATAGATCTCAGATGAATGCTATGTTTTTGAGCTAAAACTCCAAAAGCAGTTCCTTTATTTTCATGTAAAAAAGGAAGAAAGTTTATCAGTAAGGTGTCTCAGAGCAGGAGCTTTAGATAATTTTTCCTTGGGAGCTTCACAGCTTGTTTCTCTTTCAGGTTCCATTGAATTGGATCAGGTTGAGCTGGTTTTAATAAGACATATAGAGGATGGGCCATTGACGAAACATTTAGAATCCAACTGTGACAGTAACCAGTCAGACCCAGGAACTCGCTGTTTTTGTTTTTGTTTTTAGAAGAGGAAAGGAAATTATTCCTCTGAGCCTGTCAGGGTTCATTAGGAGCCCATCTTTAGATGTTAGATGACCAAAGTATTTTACTTGGGATAAACAGAGTCAAAGCTTGTCCTTTGAGGCCCTATGTCCCTTTATAGCTAGTAGCTGTTGTAATAGGTAGATAGATTGTGTCCTCTTGGGAAGCTACTATATCCTAGAACATAAAGTAAATCAGCCACATACTGGATTAGAGTGGAATTTCTGGGAAATTCAGTATCATTCAAGTCAGCATTTAGTATCTGAGAGAAATAGGTGGGACTCTCTGTATACCCCTGAGAGTCCCATTACTGGATACCCATTACTGTCCAAGTAAAGCCCCGATCTTCCTAGGTGAAAGCGAAGATGTGTTTACTGTCTTTTTTTTCCTTTTTTTTTTCTGACAGGAATGCTGAAAAAGGTACTACATAAATCCATCACTGAAAAATATTGGCAATCCACAGGAATACCTAATAATAGGGTATGTAGATTTGGACCCACAGGATATCTTTATTTATAGCTCTGAGATCCTGTACAAATCTCTATCTTTTCCCATTAGGTTTCTTTACTGGAAGGATAAGAGAATTACAGGGGCTCATGCATGGAGTTATAAGCCCCCTTTTTTATGTATCTTGTAGAATGGGCTTAATTCCAGCTAGTGCATTAGGTCTTAAAGGATATTGGTGAATATTAGATAGAGGCAAAGTACTGTCAATAGTTATTTTAATAGGAGTGGCTTAGTCTTGCCAATATCTATACCAGAAAAGGCCCCGAGTTGCATCGGAACGTCCTATAACAAACGTTCAGTCAGTCTCAAGACTAGTTTTCTCTTGTGGAGTTTCCTTTAAAGTCATTATTTTCTCAGTTGGTTCAGTACCTGATTCATTTAGTTCTAAATACCTTTCACCCTTTTGGGAAAAGGATATGTGGGTATCATCGGTTTCAAGAAAGTCTCACCATATCAGGTGAATTGGGACAGATTTGACTAGTAAAAAATATATGTATGTTACATATAACATTCCCAAGTTGGAAGGGAACAGGTTCTGACTTAAAAACAGACATTAGTTGATCAGATGTCCCTACCATTTGTAAAGAAGCTCAGTCCAAGGGCTAGGACAGCTTAGTTGGGTAGTGTTAAGAATAGATAAAGTAGCTCCCATTGCTACAGTGGCCTTAGTAATTTCTCTTTTTATGGTAATTTCAATTTCTCCTAAAGTATTTGTAACAAGAAGGGGAAATGCCCTCTCAGTCCTTGGAGCAGCCCAATGCATGCTTCTGTTTCTTTTCTTTTTCTAGATCCCATTTCAGTTTTCTGCAGTCCTTCTGAAGGCAACCTGACTTTTTACGGTAAGAAAAGATTCCTCTCTCCCCTTATCTAAGAGACCTCCAGGGAGGTCTGACCTGATTGTTTAATTGCTGGAGCTGTAAGTTCATGATTTTGGCAGCTTTGTATTTTTGTACCTTTTGAATAGTTTTAGATAGTTGATCAGCCAGAATTGCCAATTCATTAGTACACGTGGTCAGCCAGTTTATGCGGTTTAATCAGAGTTCAAGTTCTTCATCTTGTCGTTCCAAAAAGGCCGAATTTATTATAGTAAGGGATCATTCTGATGACCTTTAAACTGTCTGGAGACAGACCTGTGCATTGTTTGAACGTTTCTTTGTAAAGTTCAAGGAAATCAAACCCTGCTTCATCAGGCTCTCTTTTACATGGCTGGATCTTAATCCTGTCCATTTTCTGGGGCAAAACATCTCAGACATGGCTTGGTAACGCCACTGGGCTAATTCTCTGCATTTTTCCTGGTCTGTCTCTGTTTTAACAAGTCCTCTATAGGGGCTTCTCGGTGCACCTTATTTACCCATTCTGTTGCTTTCCTCTCAGAAACCAGTAGGTATATTAACTGGAAAAGGTCAGAATAGCCAGGATCATATGTTCTAACAGTTAAATCAAATTCCTTTGCAAACTCATATGGTCCCGGAGAGTGAGGGAAATCTTAAGGTAGATTCCTTAATTCTGTTCTAGTCCAAGGAATGTGTACAATCACTGGTTTTCCTTTGCCTGGCTTTTCTCCAAAGGGAGCTGCCAGAATTTCTGTTGGATTTTGTTTTTTTCCCCTAGTCTATCGTGGTCTGGTTTTCTAGTCTGAGTGTCCCCTAGGTCAATAGAGAGCTCTGGTGAAAGAGGTGGAGGAGAGAGAGAGAAGGGGGAGGGGAAAAGAAAGTCCAGACAACGAAGAGCTCCAGCAGAGCAGTTGGAGAAGAGAGAAAAGTGGGGGTGTTGGCATTGAGCAGCGTCAGAAACTTTCCTTACTTAAGAGACAGTCTCTAAAATTTCCTTATTAACTTCTTGGAGGGCAGATAGTATCTCTGTGCTCTGTTTCAGAGGCTTTTGTGTGCCAATTGAGGTAAGCCTCCCATTCATTCTGTTTGATTTTAGAGATGGCTTTTTTCTCCTATGGTGCATGGAAAAAAAAAAATTAATTTAGGTGTAAAAATAACTCCATTTCGGTCATCTTAAGTTGCTATCACTTCTAGTTAAATCTTTTTTCTGTAAGTACTTGCAAGTAGAGTTTATGAATTGTAAGTCTACAGGAATATTAATGGGGCTGGAGGCTGGGGGCTTGTTATTCTGGGAGGGAAAATTTCCCAAGTTAATTTTAGTTTTCTTCCGAGATCTGTAAAGCCTGAACACATTTCTAGGCATATTGTGTAGTGGGTTGAAGTGTACTGCTTATGAGCTCCAAGGCGCTGTCACCTCCCGAGTCACTCCAAACTTCTTATGTGTCTCAGCTTCTTTCCCCACCTTTCTAATAAAACTGTGAGGACCCAGAGCGCGCTAGGTAATAAGCTTGTATATGCGTGTCCCAGGGCAAGTCAATTGTTTAATTGCAGTGGTGTTGGAATTTCCTATGGAGCCCTGCTCATTTTGAGGACTACCCTCAAACACCTCCACATTGTTTCTTAGTCACCTAGTACCCGAAATTTGAGCTGGAGGGAGTAAGTACCCCTTATCTTTGGAGCCGAACAAGTTCAGACTCTCATTGATCCAGCAAATGGTTTTGTTCAGACTCACAGTAAGTAATTTCAGTTGGAAAGCCAAAATTAAAAACCCGGTGGCTCAGGCGGTTGGAGCTCCGTGCTCCTAACTCTGAAGGCTGCTGGTTCGATTCACATTTGGGCCAGTCGGCTCTCAACGACAAGGTTGCCAGGTTCGATTTCCCGCAAGGGATGGTGGATCCTGCAACTAATGATTGAACACGGCACCTTGAGCTGAGCTGCCACTGAGCTCCCAGATGGCTCAGTTGGTTGGAGCGCGTCCTCTCAACCACAAGGTTGCTGGTTCGACTCCCGCAAGGGATGGTGGGCTGCTCCCCCTATAACTAGCAACTGCAACTGGACCTGGAGCTGAGCTGTGCCCTCCACAACTAAGACTGAAAGGACAACAACTTGAAGCTGAACGGCACCCTACACAACTAAGATTGAAAGGACAACAACTTGGGAAAAAAATCCTGGAAAAATACACACTGTTCCCCAATAAAGTCCTGTTCCCCTTCCCCAATAAAATCTTGAAAAAAAAACAACAAAAAAAACCAGCCACCCATTTCTTTTTCTCTGGTCCCTGAGTTATCTCAACCCTTGTCCTTAGCCTGGGTTATTTCAACCCTTAACCTTTAGTGCCACCTTGAGGATTTTTTTTTCCCCTAAGATCAGCTCAAAGTTAGGGCCTTTAAAAACCTACCTTAAAATAGGGAGGTTCAGAATTCCAAAAAAACTCACCCAAGGTCACCTAATGCAAAGTGGGGAGTCCATAGTGCACAGTGGGCCCTGCTGGTACCGAGCACCGGGTCAGGGTCCCCAGGGTGGTCCTGGGTGGGCTTCTTTGGAATCCTGCCAGCTGCACCAAGTAAATGTCAATGAAAGAACAACCAGCCTAAAAAAAAGTTTTATAAGAGTTTATTTGAGCCAAACTGATGACAATTGCTGGGAAGCAAAATCTCAGCAGACTGAGAAAATGCTCCAGAGAATGGCAGTTTTGCAGCTTCTTTTACACTTTAGAATCAAGGGAGAGGACATAAGGAGGGTTACGTGAAATCCACTAGTGGTAGGTTAAGGGGGCGGGAGAAAGCAAAGCAGGGAAATCTCTGGGATTGGATAAAAAGTGAAACGGAGAGACAGACACACACTTCTCTTACATCGGTGGATGCAGGATAGTTAATAATTAACATTTAGGGCACATAGAGATGGTATTCGGGGAACAAGATAATGATGAGGGGTTCTGTGGTCTCTAGATGGTGCTTACAGTTGTGCCGTGAGGGGTCTGGCAGAGATTATGCTGACATTTCAAAGGTATGTTATCTTACAGGCAAAAAGACCAACAGACAGGCTCACTTATGGCAAAGACTGACCTTTGTCAAGGAAGGCACAGGCCTAGGATGTGACTACCCGCCATGACTCGCTTTCAGTTAGAAATTTTTATGTTCAGATCATCCTATGTGGTTACTTTTGGTCTCTGAGTTTGTCGGGCCCACCATGCAGGCCTCCACTGAGCTTGTCAAGTTTAGTGCGTGGCCCCTTTTTCATCCACAGGGGCAAGTGATATCAATGAGCAAAACTAAGCTAAGTGAGTCACATGCAAGGCAATAGAGAATGGTGGGGACTGTGGCAAACCAAAATGCATGCCTCATCTAAAGGGAATAGCAACTATTTAGCTTCAGCTAATTGTTGCCATGTGGAAACTGGATTGCCAGAGCTTTGGGAATTTTTAAAAGGATAGCAAAAAGTCAGATTTTGACATGAAGTTTCCCAAGTTTCAAAATGCTGTTCCGGCTGGATTCAGCCCACAGGCCACGAGTTTGCAAGCCCTGCTTTAGTGAGACAACTTTTTCCATTTTCACTCCCAGCTCTGGCCTCTCCAACTTGGCTCTCTGACTCTCCACAGGCCATGGACTTGGGCCAAGTGGGGCCCAGACAGGAGGCAACCCCCTCCCCACTGACCTCAGACTCACCCTCTCCCAAACAGCCAAGGCTTCTCCCTAATCAGGCTGATAGGCCAGCCTCGCTCTTGCAGGGCAAAGTCCCTCCCAAGTGGCTCCTTTCAGACTGACCTCTTGCAGGACAGGAGAACATGCCTGCCAGGCAAGCCTGTACTTGTCTTAAGGCCACTGAGATCCAAGCTGCAGAGGCTTTTTCTGATATTAAGATAAAGGCCAGGTTCATCACCATGACCCCCAAAGCCCTCACAGGCAGATTGTTGCTGACCCTTTCAATCCATGGTTTTCTTCCTCAAATTGGACCCTGCTGACCGCCAGGCCCATCTCATCACCCTGCCCCCTACCTTTCTCAGATAAAGGGAACTCCCTTCTCCAGTGCATCCTGCTGTCTTTCATCTCTGGACCTTTGTATGTGTTGCCCCAGACTGTGCCTGAAACATCCCTTTCAACCCCACCCAACAATCCTTTGTTTTGTAGCTCTTCAGGTCTCAGCTCAGAAGTCGCTTCTTCCAGGAAGCCTTCCCTGACCATCTATACTAGTTTAGAGGCTGAGGTAAGGTGTTGCCAGGGCCCGCTGGAGTTCCCCAATCACAGCTTAGCACTTAATTATTCTTCCTGAGAGAGGGAGGGGACATTCCTGAGAGACAGGTAGCAGGACTTCTATGTTTCCAAGTGTATATCTATTAGGTTGGTGCAAAAGTCATTGCGGTTTAAAAGGTTAAAAATAATTGCAATAACCGCAATTACTTTTGCACCAACCTAACAGAACCTAACATTATGCCTGAGGCCCGGTAAATGCTTAAATATTTGCAGAAGGAAGAAAGAAAGGAGGCAAAGAAGGAAGGCAGGAAGGGAGGAAGGAAAGAAGGGAGGAAGGAGAGTGGGACACTCCAGTTTATCTGTTCTCATCTCTCGCTTTCCATTTTGTCCATCTCTCTCTACCTTCATCTCTAAACATCTACAATCTCTTTCTCCATCACGTAGCTGACGTCTGCTTCTGACCCTCGCTTCCCATCGCTGACCCATGTCCCTGGAAGTGCAGACATTCTTGCCCCCCGGGCGTCGTTCCAAGAACTGCTGTTCTCCGATATCGTGAGTCTACAGTGGTCGTGGCAGATGTTTCCCCGCAGGGGGTCTCGGGCTTTGTGCCCGGATTGGTGTGTTGGGGTAAAAATGTCGCGCGCTGCGGCTACACGCAGAGGCCTGGGGCAGAAGGCGGCAGGGAAAAGAGGCGGAGAAAGGCAAAGAGGATAAAAGAGGAGGGCGAGTGGGGGAGTGGTGCCGAGAGAGGCGGGCCTGAGCGCGCCCCCCCACCTCCCTACATTGCCAGCGCCCTCCCAGCCCAGCCGGCCACATCTGGCGGCTGCCCTCCCTTGTTTCCGCTGCATCCAGACTTCCTCCGGCAGTGGCTGGAGGCTGCGCATCTGGGGCTTTAAACATACAAAGGGACTCCAAGACCGGCAAGCACAGGCGGTGGTGGCACGGGCCGGGGCGCGGGGGCCGGACCATGCGCGGCTGAGCCGGGCAAAGCAGAGGCCACCGAGTCTAGTGGTCCCTTGGAGCGCAGCGCTGCGCGGCGGAGCAAGCGCCAGCCAGGAGGCGACTCAGCCACACGCGCAGAGCCAGTGACCCCTGGGCGACGTGTGGGCCCGGGAGAGCAATGACCGATGCGCGAGTGGCCCGGGGCGCGCTTGCCGGCCCCCTACGGGCGCTTTGCGTCCTGGGCTGCCTGTTGGGCCGGGCCGCCACCCGGCCATCTCCCATCATCAAGTTCCCCGGAGATGTCGCCCCCAAAACGGACAAAGAGTTGGCTGTGGTGAGTTGCTCCGCGGGCCTCAGCAAGCCAACTTTATAAAAACTAGGAGGCGGAGGGTGGAGGTCCCCCAGCCATACCTCCTCCCTACCCCTGGAGACACACAACATGGGGGAGGGGCTTCAGTAAACAGCCTGGTGGGGGTGGGGGTGGGGGTAAAGTCGGCCTGCTGGAGGAGGGATCTGTTTTGGAAACCATAGGGGATCTTTGGTAAGTGGAGAAGGTCTTTGATAAACAACTTGGCAACTTTCAGGACACAGCAGGGAGGAGAGAAACACTCAGGGAAGGGAAGGAGGTGCTTTGGCAAACAGCTGGAAAAGGCCCCTTTTGTAAATAACGGGGACATTGTATAGTATCTGGGGGATTTGGCAAGGGGGACGGCTTTGTAAACAACTTTTGGACACATCTGTAGGGTTGGCTCACCAGGCCTTTGGCAAGCGTCTTGGTAGGCCTTTGGCAAAAGGCCCAAAGGGGTCCCTTTTGTAAACGGTGGAGGATCTTTTTAACTCCCTGCAGCACTTTGGGAAGGGGATTCTTTGACGTACAATTTGGATAAACTCTTGCACACATTAGGTTGGGAGTTCCAGGCCAAGCAGGACTTGGCAAACATCTGGTAACCTTTGGCACACATCTGGAGAGGGGCCTTGGACAAACCTGCGTGAGGGGACCTTTGGGCAAATATTCAGGGCAGGAAGGAAAAGGAGAGCGCATCTTTTTTGCCTGGCTCAGTGGACAAGTTGGCCTGGAGGGTCAAGGGTTGGACCTCAGAAAGTTTCCTCGAACTTCTGCAAAGAGGTCGGAGGGCGGGAGAGAGGTGGCCAGTGGGGTGGGGATGGAGAGAGGGGCAGGCGCAGGAGGCCTGGCGCGTGGGGCGGGGGCGGTGGAACCCGCGGGTGGGAGAGTGGCCAGCCAGCCCTCCCTCCTGGCGGGACTCCCGAGCTGCGGCTCAGATGTTGTTCTGAGAGCGAGCGCGCCTGGCTCCAGGGGCACCCAGGCCTCAGCGGGATTCCGGGGCAGCGGAAGGGCACTACCCCTCACCCTGTCAGTGCCTCAAGCAGAAGACCCCTCAAAATGTTCCTTCTAGCCCACACGACATCTGCCCCTTATTGCTTTAACTCCCTAGAAATCCCCTATGCTCCATCAGCCTGATCCCCAACCTGCCCAAGACAGCACTTGTATGCCCCAGGTCACCCTGGGCACCCCTTCTCAGGATGTGACCCCCCCCCCTTTTCCTGCATCTAAGCCTCTGTCCCCTCTGCATAAATGGGTTGGGAGACCTTACATTTTTAGGAGGCTACTTTTCTCACGGGTCTGGAGCTGGCTGGCATTGTGATGTGGCTCTTGGTTGGGGGTGAGGGTAGAATTTTGGAGCATTGACAAAGCTACCTTGGTCCCCACACCTTCCACAGCGTGTGGAAGTCTATGTTGCCTATAGGTCATGCAGTGGGAGGTTTGAGAAGTGGGCTTCAAATGCCGGAGTGCACTCACCAGCTGGCCTAGTAAGTGTGGGCAAATGACAACCTCTCAGTCTCAGCTTCTTGTGCAAAGGGAGGATGATAATGGTACCTCTTGGACACTTTGAAGTAGCACATGGTAAGCCCTCCATAAGTATTACTCATTATTGTTATTATGATGATGATTATTATTATACCCTGTATCTTTCCTTTTCTAACTATCCCGCCAAACAAGGTTATGGCCCCTGTGATAAGGTCTCCTGGCTCCTTTCCCCATTCCAATGCAGCATCCATCACATATTTAATTTGGCATTTATTTCTGGTCCATCAGCCTTCTCACATTGGGGTTTGAACCCTACAGACTAGAAACATCTGTCGTGTTCACCAGTTTATCCCAACACTAGCACCAGGCCTAGAACATGGGACATACCAAAAAGGATTTGTTGACCAAATAAATGAGCTGGTTGGTGCCTGACTCTTTGTAGGGGCCTGTTTGGTTTCGGCCTCGGTTTCGGCAGAGCCACTGCACAGCCCCTGAAGGGCAGGACTATTTTCTTTTTGACAATGATCATTCCAGGATTTGAACCCAGGTCTCTGCTGCTGGAGCCCATGCACATAGCCCCTGAATCTCTATAAGAAAAGTGAGAAAAATAATCCTTATGTCATCAGCAATTAGGTGGATTAAAAGAGATGATGGAGGTAAAGAAGGGTGGTGGAGCGTTACAGTTCTGGTCATGGCTCTGGAGCCAGATTGCTGGGGTCCAAATCCAGCTCTGCCATTTGTGAGCTGTGTGATCTTAGGCTAGTTTCTTAACCTCTCTGTACTTTAGTTTCTTCCTCTGTATGACGGGGAGAGTAATAATAACTACATTATAGAGTTACTGTGAGCATTACAGTTACATGCTAGCTTCAGTGCTTAGGCATACAGTAAGCACCCAGTGCATGGTAGCCGTGCTCTCTGTGGCTGGTAAGTCTCTCAGCTAGTGGGTATCAGAACCCAGGTGGGTTTGGGAACCCAGGACTCTACCTCGTGCCCTTCGGCCCCTGGGTTATGTCCTCTCTGAGCTATGGGGCTGGACTGGGGACTAGTTATTGTAGTGCTTTGGTCAGTACTATGCCATCCTAATTGTGGCTGCTTGCCTGTTGCCCATTTCTTCCAGCAATACCTGAATACCTTCTATGGCTGCCCCAAGGAGAGGTGCAACCTGTTTGTGCTGAAGGACACACTGAAGAAGATGCAGAAGTTCTTTGGACTACCTCAGACAGGTGCCCTTGACCAGCGTACCATCGAGACCATGCGGAAGCCACGCTGCGGGAACCCCGACGTGGCCAACTACAACTTCTTCCCCCGCAAGCCCAAGTGGGACAAGAACCAGATCACGTACAGGTGCCGAGGCAGGGCTGGGGCAGCGGGGCCTCTGGGCTACGGGACACAGGGTCTCCTTGGGCCTCTCCCCACTCCGGGCAGCCAGGAGGTGACTCAGGAGGACTTAGCATCTTAAGAAGTTTGCATACAAAGTTCTTAGGAACCGGAGTCAGACAGACCTGTGCTAGAATCTCACACTTACTAGGTGTGGGGCATCGGGGCTACTTATTTTTCAGTGCCCTAAGCCTTGACTTTCCAATCTACAAAATGGGACTAAAACAAAACCTTCCTCATAGGTTGGTTGGGAACGAAGCTAGATCACATTTATAAAGGGCTTTCACAGTGTCCAGAGTATAGTAACAGTGTAATACCTGCTAGCCACCATTGTTACTAGATGCGGTCATTGGTGTAGGTGGAGGGAACTGGATGCTTGGTTGCTAATTGGTTTTATATTACAGTATAGAGTGGTTATAATTGGCTGTTGATCGAGCTAAGAGCTCTGTTCTGTACAGCTCATGCTGGATTTCAAGGATGAGGTCTCTGTCCTGTGTCCCATAGGCACTATGCATGTCCCTGTGTGTCCCCGCAGCAAGAAGTAAGGGATAGGAGTGCTGAGACAGGGCCTGAAGATGTTGGCTAATCTAGGACTGCACAGAGCCTCAAGGCATTCTGGGCAGGCCGTTCTCCCCGTGAGCTCTGCTCAGCACACACGTATACCTGCACAAGCATGGACACTCACAGGCACACACCTGTGCACACTCCAGCGCCTGCACCCCTCCTGCTTATGCACACACCCACACACCTGTGCACATACACCCACGCTTGCACACATTCATGCACTCACACAGTTGCATATACACACACTTGTACACATGCATATATGCTTGCATGCGTGTGTATACACATGTTCCTTTGCACACACGTACACATTCATATGCATTTCTCCTACCTCCAGGATCATTGGCTACACACCTGACCTTGACTCTGAGACGGTGGATGATGCCTTTGCTCGTGCCTTCCAAGTCTGGAGCGATGTGACCCCCCTGCGGTTTTCTCGTATCCACGATGGAGAGGCTGACATAATGATTAACTTCGGCCGCTGGGGTAGGAGAACTGGGGCCAGCAGGGGTTCAGTATGGAGAGGGGGTGATCTCGCCATTTGAGCGGCACGGGGTCCTGAGGGCAGCTGAGCGAGGAGAGGAGGTGTAGACACTGGAGCGGCTTAGATGGGCCATGTGGGTGTGAGGGCAGATGACCTGACACTGGGCATCCCTGGAGGCCGTGTAACCCTGAAAGCAAGTACTCTCCTGCTGTCCAGCCTGGCAGCCCTGAGACACATAGGGCTGTTTGATTTAAGTGAGTTACAATCAAATGGAACGTAGAATTCAGTTTCTCTAGCCACATTGCCGGTGCTCAGTAGCCCTACGGGCCAGTTGTGATGGACTCACACAGCACAAAGAACATTCCCGTCATCGCAGAAAGTGCAGTTGGGTGACACTGGGAGACACTGAGGACCTCTAGGTGTGAGAGTGGATCCGAAACAGCGGAGCAGTGTAAACATGAGAATGAGTGGAATAGAACCTGGGGTTGGTGGTGTGAATACTGGCGGTAGTGGAGGCACGAAGGTAGGTAGTGTAGATGTTGTGAGCCGTATAGTGATGTGGGTAAATAGCACAGCACAGAAAAGAGTGTAGACGTGTGGGTGGGTGGTATGCACCTGGGTGGCACAGTCAGCATGGGGTTGGTGTTATGGATACTCGTGGTGGACTTGCCAGCACAGTGTAGACCTTAGGATGGTAACAATCAAATCAGCAACTCTCTACTGACTTGCTGTGTCCCCGCTTCTGGATAACAGAACAGGGAAGGGGATAGATGCCACGTGGGCTAAAGGGCTCCAACTGTGGATGGGGTGTGGCTGGGTTTCAGGGCCCAGCATGGGCAGCTAGCAGCTGAGACCCAGTGTGTTTCAGAGCATGGAGATGGATACCCCTTTGATGGCAAGGATGGACTCCTGGCTCACGCCTTCGCCCCGGGTCCTGGTGTTGGAGGAGACTCTCACTTTGATGATGATGAGATGTGGACCCTGGGAGAAGGGCAAGGTAAGCAAGTGACCATCCACAGGCCTCCTCTCTGGTCCTCTGCACGGCTCCCTGTAACCTAGTAACAAGGACTGTGCCTCCCTTAGCAATCTTGGGCACCTCCATCTGCTCTGATGGGACCAGAGAGATGGGAAGGGGCGAGGAGTCATGCAGAATTCGAGTCTTCAAGGAAAGGCCTGGAGAGGCTCACCCCCATCCTGTGTCACCCCTCAGTGGTCCGTGTGAAGTACGGGAATGCTGATGGGGAGTTCTGCAAGTTCCCCTTCCTCTTCAATGGCAAGGAGTACACCAGCTGCACCGACACGGGCCGCAGTGACGGCTTCCTCTGGTGTTCCACCACCTACAACTTCGACAAGGACGGCAAATACGGCTTCTGCCCCCATGAATGTGAGTGCATCTGGCCCCAGGCTTCCCACCTCAGACTCTCGCCTTTCTGGGCTCCCTGCTATCCCCCGCCATCTACACGCCCCAGGTCTGGCACTGCCAGTCAACCAGCATCTCCCCAACTTCCTTCAAACCCCACTGTCCCTCTCACCTGTACAATTATTTACGTAATGTTGTCACTAAATCAATACTGTTTTAAGTGTCACCAGGAACAATAATATTTGTGAAATCACAGGTTTGATATGCTAAATATTTTTTTTTCTGACATACGTTAGAATGAACTTAGAGCTATTAAAATGCTTAGTGGTTCTCTGTAGACCCACACTCTACCCTCTGGCCGGGATTGGGGGCTCAAAGGCATGAGAACAGGCTTGGGATGGGTCAGAAGTGTAGCAGTAGGATCAGGCGTGAGACAGACACCAAGGCTGGTTGGTACCCAGCCTGGCTTGGGGATACAGACCCCTGGAATTTCAGCCATTACCCCTGGTTCTGATGACAATTCCAGTGGAGTGTGTGTGTGTGTGTGTGTGTGTGTGTGTGTGTGCAAGGGGACAGTTCATCTGCCTCTTTCGATTGCTGTCTGTCTTTGCTTGTGTCTGCATCTCTCGATCTTGGTAAAGGTATTAGACTTGACTCAGTATTTGTGTGTGTGTGTGTGTTTGTCAATGCTCAAGACATAAAATTTTCAGATGTTTTGAAGCCACGTAGAAGGAAAAAAAATTTTAAAGGTGTAAGGGTATTGATATACACACTCAATTCTTTTTAAAAATATCCTTGACACACTTCATGATCAGAAATCATAAAGTGATAGTATGTATAACTTTATACTTGGTCAAGCTGTCATAGTTGATGATTCTGGAGATTGAAAGTCCAGAACATTAGAGGAAAATGGGAGAAAATCCAAACGTTTTTCTAAATACTCCTTTCTCCTCTATCCTATGAAGACTCCTTGATTTATATATTTTACATGTTTGTGAATCTCTCTGACTCCATTGCAACTGAACACTGACCACCAGCCCCAGGATACTTTGTATTAAGTATGAATTCAAGCCATTGACTATTAATAAGTCAGTAATTTTAAATAGAAATATTTTATGTATCTTGAATTTCCAACAGGGATTCAAGCAGCATTAACCCTCCCATGTGTCAACCCCTGTGATTAGAACCAAATGCCTTGATGATAGAAGTGGAAACAGCTGTAATTCATTAGTTTGGGAAGGGTTTTTCCCTGCATTGGACATCAGCCATTTACTTGGTCTTAGCCAGATGCAAGTACGCACAGCATGCACGTGTTTGGGTCTTGGGGCAGAGGTTTTGGTTATTCAGCCCCTCCTGACTGCTGAGTCAGTGTCTGTTTCTCTTCATCCTTGTTGGGGGCAGGATCTGAAAGGATATGGGGGTTCCTGGGTGGCAGAAATGCAGCTGATGGGAGGCCAGAGGCTGGCCTCTGTGGAGGTCAACACTCAACCTTTCCCCCCTCAGAGGCCACCGAGGCATCTGGCCTCAGTTTTGCCTCTTTCCTTAGTTCCGTTGTTTCTGGGATTGTAGGAGAAGGTCCCTTGACTGGGGAGAGGGGAGCGGTGAGGATAAGGGACCCACGTCCTACAATGGGTGGCGGGGCAGGGATTGGGCTCCATTCTGGTTGTGGTGGAGTTAACAGGGGCTGCTGAGGTCACCTCTGGCACAGCTGTACACAGATGGTCCTTGTTACTCACTTGTGGTTTTGCTAGTTGGCAAATCTAGAGACGCACCATTTTGTAGCTTTGGGGTAGATGAGGGCACGGGAGCAGGGGGAGAACTCAAGACAGACGAGCCTCGGCTCTGAATCCCACTCTCTCCCCAAGTTCTCCAGTCACGGCCTCTGTCTTGGGGAGCTCAGAGTGGGGGCCTGAGGTATGTAATAAAAGGTCCCCGAAGACACCACCTCCTCTCCCTCCCCCATCCTCCTCCGCTGCTTCCTGCAGGGACCACAGAAGAGTCATCCAGGAAAGTGCCTGGGGTTTAAAGGAGGTGAAGCTCTGTGTGTGTGTGTGTGTGTGTGTGTGTGTGTGTGTGTGTGTGTCAAAGAGAGTGAGCAAGACAGATTGAGATTGGTGTGTTTTGTAATTTTCAGTTACACCCTTTATCCTACTCTTCCATTTATGGGACCATGAACAGTGCTGAAACCAACTTTCTCTGTGCCTCAGCTTCCCTACCTATCAAATGGAGAGACCCTTGTGGTCCTGCCTTCCATGGATGATATATTTAGCCATCCACACAGTGTGGGCATCAACCAGGCAGCGTGAACAGGGAGCCTGGGGTGGGGGCAGCATTCTGGAGGCTCTGTGCTGTGTGCCCTGTAGTCACCATTTCACTGTGGGTGGAGGGTTTATAAGGTCCCAGGGAAGGATGGGGTTGGCCAGGAAGCCAGGGGTGGTCCCCAGGAGAAGCAGCAATGTGTACATGAGTTTTAACATTTTGACAACCTTGCTGGTGTGAACTGGCGGGTTGGTGGCCAGCCAGCTCTGTGCCCACACAGGTGCCCATCTGATGTTCAGGTGGGCAGGTGGGTGGCGTCCATTCACATCCTCCCCCTCTCTCCCTACTCCTAGCCCTGCTCACCCTGGGTGGCAACGGCGATGGACAGCCCTGCAAGTTCCCGTTCCGGTTCCAGGGCACAAGCTACAACAGCTGCACCACAGAGGGCCGCACGGATGGCTACCGCTGGTGCGGCACCACCGAGGACTATGACCGCGACAAGAAGTACGGCTTCTGCCCCGAGACCGGTGGGTGTCGCTGCCTCTCCCTGCCCCTCAGAGCCAGCACCCTGCCTTCTGATAGAAAGCCCATGAGACCCCCAACCTCCTTTCCCCAGGATGGGATACTGGTTAGAATACTGAACAGCTGGCACAGCAGGGGCACGGAAATCACAATAGACGTTGGGTACCAACAGCCATCACAGCCGTCCTGGTGATGCCTAGTGTCATGCCCACCCAGGACCTGCTCCGAATGACCCACACTCTCTCAGCCTCCCTGTTAATTGTTTCTCTCTCCCTCTGTCTGATCTCGAAGTCTCTCTTTCCTGCCTCCTTTGTCAGTAAGGACTCTCTTCTGCTTTCCGCCCTTCTTCTTTCCTTCCTTCCTCCCTTCCTCCAACAGGTATTTATTGAGCCCTACTTTCTGCAGGAGACACAAATAGGTCTTCTGTAGGACCCTGTGTGGTGAAGCTCATGGTTTAGGGAAGTGTGTTGGCACCACTAGCTCCGCCCTGCCCCCTTTGCCTCTGGACCCTCTGTCCCCCATGCGTGGGAGGCTAATTAAAGCTCTGGGTTCTGGCTGCCTGGGTTTGAACCCCAGCTCTGACCCTCCCTAGCAGTATGTGCTCAGGTAAGTTTCTTAATCTCTCTGAGCTCCGGTTTCCCCATCCATGAAGTGGGGGTAACACACGGTCCCAACTGCACAGGGTTGTTGTGAGGGGGCTGAGGCGTGTATAGAGCACTTAATCCAGTACCCAGGACTGAGCGAGCACTCAGTGAGTGTGGTTGTTACTGTCCAGATCGTGTCGTCGTTACCTGGTGGTGCTGGGCTCGGATCCTCACTGCCCCTGACCCGTGTCCCTAACTCCACAGTCATGTCCACGGTTGGCGGAAACTCGGAAGGGGCCCCTTGTGTTTTCCCCTTCACCTTCCTGGGCAAAAAGCACGAGCGCTGCACCAGCGAAGGCCGCGGTGATGGGAAGATGTGGTGCTCCACCACGGACAGCTACGACGATGACCGCAAGTGGGGCTTCTGCCCTGACCAAGGTAAGAGGCTCTGGCCATGGGGCAGACTCACCACCCCTACCCCCACATCTGGGCTGGAAACCTTCCTGAGTCCCCACCCCCCTCAGGCAGAAACAGTGCCCCCCAGGTACCCACTTACCCTGGTAGAGACATTACTCTGGCTGAAGCCCTGCCCATCTGTGGTGGGGACACTGTCCACTCTAGGTCCACCCACTGCAGAGACACGGCCCATTCCTGGTGGGCGCGGGGCTTAGGCCATCCAGGCAGAGACACAGCCTCTAAAATGAGTCCCTATCCGCCCTGGTACCTGCTTTCACTGAGTCTACCCCAAATGTCATAATACTGGGATCAGGGTACTCCCTGCGAGGCGTTCCCACTTGAATGGACAGCTGCCTCCAAGGAGCTGGGTGGGCAGGAGAAGAGAGGAAAACAGGAGCACTCATCCTGGCTCCAACCCCGCTCTCCATGCAGCACTGGAGAGCCCCAGAGCCTTCCCTGCCCCGGTGGCACCAACCTTTGCCAAGATGTGAATGGGGGGGTCCTCGTCAGCACTGCATGCTGAGGACACAGCCAGGTAGGGCAGCTCTCTGCCCTCTCAGACTTACAGGTGGGATGACAGAGTGACCAGAAGATCGGCCGTGACCTTACTGTGGGGTCAGTGCAGTGAGCAGGGTGCTTGTGCCCTCTCTAGTCTGCAAGGCTCAGGGTCACTGGGCTCATTGATGGACCAAGACGGCCAAGTGAGAGGGCTGGTCCAGGGCCGGCCAGAAATAGGTCTGCCTCCCTTTATGTTACTTGTATTTTTTATTTACAATGAGATGGGACGTGGAGAAGGCCAACGGACAGAGGCTGGAAAGGAGTTTTCTTATCCCCGCCAAATGCCAGGCTAGGACACAGCCTGACTTTACCTGCTCTGCTCCAGTTTCTACCTAATGGTGGGATTCTCCATCTCTCAGATGGTTAGGGCTCCAGGCTGGCGAGGCACACCTGGGCTGTATATTAGTTCCCTATGGCTGCCCTAACAAAGTATCCTAAACTGGGTAGCTTAAAACAACAGAAATGTGCTGTCTTGTGCTTCTGGAAGCTCGAAGTCTAAAACCAAGTAGGGCCACGTTTCCTCTGCAGGCCACCTCACCCCACTCCTGCCTGTCATTACATGGCCTTTTCCCCTCTGTGTTCATCTCTGTGTCTTTCCTTATAAGGATATGAGTGGTACTGGATGAGGGGCCCATCCTACACCCGTATGACCTCATTTTAACTTATATCTTAATTACCTCTGCAAAGAACCTGTTTCCAGATAAGGTCAGCTTCACAGGTATTGGGGGTTAGGACTTGGACATTTTTTGTGGGGACACGATTCAACCCATCAACAGGGTGTGATATAGGGTTTTCCTGCCGTCTGTGGCTGAGTGTGGACAGCCACTCCATGTAGGAATGCCTTCACTACTTTCCCTGGGGCAGGAATGGCAGACCCTCAGGGCCAGCCTGTCCCCGTTCTTACCTATTTGGAGACCCTGCGGAGCAGGTTTTGCTGCTCCTCTGTATAGAGGAACACAAAAAGCCAGGAAGTACAACTTTTAACGAATGGGACTTTAAGTAGAGAATTTGCAGATGTTGCTGCTTCTCCCTTATAGCACATGTACAGCCTGCCCCGGAGAGGAACAACAGGGGACTTTGGCTGACCCTGCGTGAAAAGAATAGGTATGATCTGTTAATCCCAGAATTGTCAGGAGAAGGAAAAATCAATACGTGCCATTTCCAGGGCTGTCAGTCCCACCATGGGATGTCGTCAGAAGTTTCCATTGCTGGGGCCCGGGCCTGACTCCTCCCTTGTCTCTCCTTGTCTTTCTGCCCCCTCCCCTCCCTACGGCCCTCAGGGTACAGCCTGTTCCTGGTGGCAGCCCACGAGTTTGGCCACGCAATGGGCCTGGAGCACTCGGAGGACCCTGGTGCCCTGATGGCACCCATTTACACCTACACCAAGAACTTCCGCCTGTCCCAGGACGACGTCAAGGGCATTCAAGACCTGTATGGTAAGCCCCAGCTTGGGGCTGTGAGGTGGGGTCTGGGATGGAGGCCCAGCGGGTGCAACCAGCAAGGTCCCATCTATCCAGGATTGCAGGACACAAGTGCAGGAGGTGGGAGTGTTGACCTGGTCTAGAGGACCCTGGGATCGTCCCTTGTGTCTCCAAATAACATCAGTGTTGGTGCCCCTGTTGGTTCCCCAGCGCCATGCTGTGAGGCATGTGGGGTAGAAAAGGGGCTGTCCGTCTTCTAAGCAAGTAAACTGAGGCCCGAGAACAGTAACCTTTCTGGCCCAAGGTCACCAGTTTCCATCAACTAAGTTAGGTTTAGAATCCAGAAGAATTAGCTAAATACAGTGTAGAAGTGTTCCCTGTGTGGGGAATGACCTTAATGACACAGGGGTGCAAGTTTCTAGTTTTCATAATGATTCCTTTATTTTAATATGTAATGGGAACAATACACCTCGTACCTGAGACCAGTGATTGATTTATTATTAATGCTTACAATGAGGCTAGAGTTTAAAAAGTAAGTCCATGTTTTAAAAAAAATAGTAGATATATGGTACCTGGACCATGCCAAAATAGTGAAAGTGGCGCTTGAGCCATGAACCTGGGGAAACACTGGATTTGGAAAGAACCCGAGACTGAATGAGAGATGCTAGATTCTAGCGCTGCCTCTGCCACTCACCAGCTGCAAGAGCTGGAGCAGGTCTTTACCTCCCTGGACTCAGTTTCCTCATCTGTGAAATGGGAATAATAATGATGCCGACCTCCCAGGGATCTAGTGCGGACTGATTTGGGTGATGTCAGTGAAGCACGTTATAAAGTGCGAAGGGCCCTGGGATTCTGGTTTCTCTTCAGTCTCCTCTCCACATCCAGGCGTTGTCTCCCTCTCTCACCCAGGCTTACACTAGGCCAGAATAGTCTTTCTTCTGATGCTTAGCAAGGTGGGTGGGCAGCCCTGGGGGGCTCAGCCTGATGGGAGAAGCCATGGAGCTGGGCAGAGTCTGAGGTCAGGTGTCCTCCCCCAGGGGTCTCCCCTGACATTGATCCTGGCACTGGCACCGGCCCCACCCCCACGCTGGGACCTGTCACTCCAAAGCTCTGCACACAGGACTTAATCTTTGATGGCATCTCTCAGATTCGTGGGGAGATCTTCTTCTTCAAGGACCGGTGAGTGCGGGAGCTTGCTTCTTGTCCTCTGCCCTCATTCTTCTTGTGTCCCACCCGTTGCCCAGGGACCGCACTGGGTGCTTTGCAGAATGCCCTGTAGAGACAGTCCCCCCCCCACCCCCACCCCCGATCGCAGTGGCTTACCACCCCAGGCATTTCTTTTGCTCTCTCTTCGTCTGTGGCTCTCCTGGGTGTCTTGGCTTCAGGTTGCAGTTTGGGGTAGGTATGCTTTACCATCACTCATTCTCCTGGGATGAGTGGCTACTCGTGGCAGATGGCAGAAGCCCAAGAGGCCAAATCAAACCACATGAGCACATTAAAGCATCATGTTGCAGAATCTCCCATTGACTGAAGCAAATCACGTGGCCAAGCCCAACACCAACTCTGGGGGTGGAACTGTGAAGTCACATGACAACAGACATGATGTGTGTTTCTAAAAGAGGGACGGAGGGAAGAATTAGAAACAATAATCTGGGCTACCACAGGCCTTCTCCTGGAATGGCCTTGACCTCAAATAGCCCAAGTGCTCTATGTACAGGGAAGAAGTAACCAGAGGGTAGAGAAAGGGGATATCCTTCATGCTATAAAGGCCTGCACTTAATTGACCAAGCTCTGAGACTCACCCAGCTGCCCTTGGCCTTCTGGGTAATGGCAGACAGGATCAGGACTGCATTAAAGGACCCATCCATCATCCAGCTGCACATACATACTTGTACACATATCCATCCATCCATCCTTCCATCCATCTGTCCATTTATCCATTCATAGAGCATGGTAGTTGACAGAATGGGCTCTGGAGCCAAATTGCCTGGGTTAGAATCCTGGACCTACTACTTACTGGTTACATGATCAAAGGCAAGTTAATTACATATCTTCTTTGTGTCTCAGGTTTCTCATCTATAAAATGGGACTAACTTCCCAACCTATCTCACCAGGCTGTTGTGAGAATTAGATGAGCTTAGTGCCTAGAACAATGTCTGACACAGAGCAAGTGTGTTCAGTCCTACTAGCTATTATTACCAACAAATAAGTACTTGGTCTCTGCTGTACCACGTGCTTCACTAGGCTTTAGGGACTGGGGAGGCAGAGGACATGTTTGGGGCACAGGAGCTTCTTAATGCCTAGAGCAGTGTTCTCGAAGAGCGGTCCATGGGCCTCCTACCTCAGCACCCCTTAGGGTGTGAGTGTTAAAAGTGTGGGTTTCTGCTCCCACCCCCAGTCCCTCTGACTGGAACCTCTAGGAGTGGGCCCCAGGAATCTGCATTTTTGCAAATGCCCCTGTTGATTCTGCTGCACATTAGAGTTTGAACATCACCAGTCTGGTTTAGGAAACAGAGGCAGAGAGAACTGACAGTCGTAATACATGGCAGAATGAAAGGAATGTGGTCACAGAAGCATTAACAAAAGCTTTGTGGACACATCCGAGTCAAGGAGCCTCCACAGGTGAGGCAGCACTTGAGGGGCCTGTAAGGAGAAGTGGATTCGGGTGGATAGTGATGGGGCTGACAGGTTGGGAGGGTGTTTGAGACAAGCGGAACTGCAAGGGCAGAGCCATGGAGAGGTGAAAGTTCCTGGCTTAGACGGGGAGGAGCAGAGAGCCTGGTGAGGCTGGAAGCTGTTCCACACACTCTTGGAAAGGGCCTTTTTTACTCCCAGCACTAGATTTGGTGCTGGGGCACAGATGCCAGCAGAGAGATGACGAGAGAGAGACTCGATGCAGAGAGAGAGAGAGAGATGAGACTCAAAATGCAATGAGAAGTCAGGTGCTGTCAGGCCTTGAATGCCCAAACCAGGATGTAACAACAGACGTCCTTGCTGTCCTGCAGCCCCCATTACAGGGACGGGGAAGAAGTGAGTCTGGGGGTCCCGCTTCCCAGCACCATCTTAGCCTGGAATTCTTCCCACGAAGGGGAGCCCTGACCACACATGCTGATCTGAGCTGTGTGGACCTAGGACAGGGTGCAGAACCCAGGCCCAAGGTGCAGCCATCCCTGACCTGACACATCACACTTTCAAAAGGAAGTTGATGAGTGTGTAGTGGGCTCATTAAATTAAGTGGTGAATATTGAAGCCCCGATCAAGTACAAAAATTGGTGCTAGGCCTGGGGTGGAGGGTGGGAAAGGTAGTACTGCAAGATGATTCAACTCGGACTTGGGAGTGAGATCTGAATTCGAATCCTGGGAACCTCTCTGAGCTTCATTTGCCAAACAAGGATCATTGTGATACCTTCCTGTACCAGGATGTTTTGGCTGCAAGTATCAGAGAACCTCAACTCAAACCAGCTTTAACAATGGAGAGAAATTTCTCTCACATGGCATGAAGTCCAGGGTTAGGGCTGCTTCCAGCGACAGAGAGAGGGCCCGTGACTCAGTGATAATTTTGTCCATTGCCGTCCTCTGACTTCATCCTAAGGCCACGTTCCTCATGGGTAGAGTGGCTGCCAGTGGCAAGTTGGGTGACAGGCTTCCTTGCCCACATCCAGCAGGGGAGAGAAGGAGAGAGAGAAAGAGAGAGATCTCCACATATGAAATGCAAGTCAGTCTGTTCAATCTCATTGTGCCAACATAAGTCATATGACAACGGCCAAATCAATAACCATTGCCAGGGAATGCTAAAGCTCTGACAGGCTTAAACCAGTGGTTCTCAAACTTTGGCAAGCATCAGAATCATCAGGAAGGCCCGTTAAAACACAGTGCTGGACCCAAGCCGAGAGAGTGATCCACAGGTCTTGGGTATAGCCTAATTTGCATTTCTAATGAGTTCCCAAGCGATGGTCTGGGGATCACACTTTGAGAACCAGTGGCTTAAACTAATCAGAATGGGGATTCAGTCCACCTGCAAGTGACGATGGATCATAACCGGGGGAGTTCTGTAAGGAAGGATGGTAGGAAAATGAATAGATCATAGATTCTGCATAGATCACCAAGAGTGCATATTATCTTATTGTGAGGATTACAGTTTACAAGACATATAAAGTGCTGGCACTTAGTATGCCCTCAATAAACAATAACTCCTGCCGCAGTGTACAAATCCATTCCGTTTCAGTTCAGGAAATGCTATTGAGTGCCATCAGCCCCTGCCTCAGTTGGCTTCTAATCTAGTAGTAGAAATAGGCTATTTAAAAAAACCCATCAAACTACCATTCCAGGCACTCAGTGTTGATGATTTTGAGAGGCTCGGAAGAGGGGGAATACAGTATGGACAGCAGTAGTTAGGGAAGGCTTCCTGGAGGAGGGAGCAAGTGAGGGAGAGAAAAGGTTGCTTCTCAGTGCCAGCATCTTGCAAAGGGGGCTCTGCCCATTCTGCAGTCCTTCTGCCACCTTCCTTTGATCTTGTTCCCCCCTCTCGGGGCGTGATCTCCAGGATGTTTCTGAAGGGAGTTGGGGAGATAGCTGTACCTGTGGTTACAGCTGCAGAGTGACTGACGGGGTGGTTTCCTGTGTCCCTTTCCTCTCCTCAGGTTCATTTGGCGAACAGTGACGGCCCATGACAAACCCACGGGGCCCCTGCTGGTGGCCACATTCTGGCCTGAGCTCCCAGAAAAGATCGATGCTGTGTACGAGGCCCCACAGGAGGAGAAGGCTGTGTTCTTTGCAGGTGTGTGGGGAAGGTCCTGCCTGGCCCTTGGCTCCACAGATCCCTGCGCCATGGCTCCTGTGTACCTGTGGGTGCTTCCTCCACATTATGGACCCACTCTTTCTGCCATCATTTCCCAAAGGGTGGGATGCATGGGGGTGCAGACACCAAGCATCAAATAGCACTGGCCCATCAAGGGAACGTTTCATTACCTTTTAATTATTTTTCAATCCTTTCGGTTCCCTGTCTAGAAGGAAAATTGCAGTTCAGTGCTTGGTGTCTCTACCACCTTTCTAGAGCTAGGGCCTTTGGCAGGCAACAATTTTAGTTAGAATTTTTTTAAAAAGCCAATTTGTTTTTGTCTTTCAATTTTAAAGTACGCTGTTTCTAAAGATTTCATAATGAACTCCTTGAAAGTAAAATATTAAATAAATCATTGTACAAGGAGTCACCATAAGTGGTAAAAGTCATCAAGGGTCGCATGGCTAACATTTGGGGAACCCTGCTCATTCAGCCTTTATTTGAGCACCTGCCATGTGCCGGGGACCCAGCCCCTGCCCTCACAGAGCTCAGAAGCTAGTTGGGGAAACAGAAGGGCAGGCTGTTGTGGGGAGACCAGTAAGGGCTGTGGCTCAAGAGGAGGACCGTCAGGGTCCCTGCCCTGTCTGAGCTGGGGGCACAGGGACAGCTTCCCAGAGGAGCCGAAGGCTCGACCAACCCTGTGGATGCATGTTCCCCAGTTTGGCTCCCCATTTCCTCCAACCCAGAACCGTCATGGGTCAAGGTCAGGGCAGTACTGGCCCCCCAGGGCATCTTTGTGCAAATTAGGGAAAGGTACCTCTTCATGGCAGGCGTGGCACTTAGAGGGCCTGGCTTGGTGAGGCGAGCCAGGGCCGGGCTCATCCCCCACTCTCCTCCTTGGCCAGGAACATTTTCTAAGCAATTGTAAAACTGTCTATGTGGGCTCTGATCTGGGCTCCGAATCTGAAGTGAGCAGGAACTTGTCTCCCTGTTGAGAACGGCCACAGATGACGGGAGGAACAGGCTGGCCTGGGGCATTTCAGCGCCCGTCACCAACACACCCTTTGCTTCCACCCCAGGGAATGAATACTGGGTGTATTCAGCCAGCACCCTGGAGCCAGGGTACCCCAAGCCACTGACCAACCTGGGGCTGCCCCCTGATGTTGAACGAGTGGACGCTGCCTTTAACTGGAGCAAGAACAAGAAGACATACATCTTTGCTGGAGAGAAGTTCTGGAGGTAAGGGGGTGGGGGGGTGGGAAGGAGGGCAGCATAGCCAGCTGCGTGGACATAGAGGAGACACTCCTGGCTCGAGTTCGGAGGCTGGTGGGTCATGGATGCCCCCTCTCTGGTCTCTAACCTGCTAGGGCTGCAGCGCCGTTGAGAAGTCACCAAAGGACGACCCATCCTTGTGCATATTACGTACAATTCTGGTTAGAACCTCCCTTCCCTTCTCAGAGGTTTTTTGATTGGGCCCATGTCTGTTTGGTCTGGAGTGTCACAATTTGGAATTACTCGCTGAAGAAGGGGATAACAAAAATAAAGATAATAGCTGCTGTTACTAACACTCTTCCAAGGGCTTTATGAGGTGGGTATTATGATTATTAGTCCCATTTGATAGATGAGGACACTTGGGTTCAGAGAGGTTAAATATCTAGCTTAAAGTCACACAGCAGGTAATGGTTGGATTTGAACCCTAGAATTCTGGCTCCGAGAGAACATGCTGTTTCTCACTATTCTACATTGTACCTGAGATAGTGGGGTTCCAAGAAATGGGGGTGGTGGAAGCAGGGATGGCAGAGGGCAAAATAGGATGAAGACTGACAGACAGATGCACCAGTTTCCCTCAGGAGCCAGTGTCCATATCAGGCCCCGTGGAAGCAGCAGGCACCCTCTGGCATGTCTGCAACAGGCCCACTGGCAGTGGGTGCAGGCTGGCAGGGGGCCAGCTCGGAAGCAGGTAGCTCTCTGCTCCGGGTCATCTAACGGGAAGGATTCAACTCTGAGAGACCATGGTCAGGGCTAAGGGTCAGGGAGCCCAATAGCTAGGAATGGTCGGTGAGAAGCAGCCCAGACCTCAGGACTTTGATTAAAAATCTTCATATCCCCAGATAAGGAAACTGCTCCAAAGTGAAATAATATGTCTAAGTTATTAATATGCTGGTGTGTTGGCCACAGAGCCCGGGTGAGAGCTGCTTCTCCTGTCCTCTATCCCCATCCCCCTGCACTGTGCCCTCAGGGTCATTTGGTGGGGGCGGAGAGGTGGTTGGGTGTCTTCAAACACCCTTCCACCTAGTGTCCCCATGTTCTTCCTGTGGCTGCCACTGCATCCGGGCCCTTGTCTCTCACCCCTTAATTGATCCTGCTTTCCTCCTAAGGCCCCTCACTTCTCCCCTTCCCACCACTGCTACCTCCAGCTTCCCTGCATTCAGAAGCTGGTTTTGTCGCAGGTTGCCCGTGTCCAGGTGCAATTCCAGACGTATTGCTAAGATACTTAGCAACGTAGGCTAATTGATATCTCAAGCCTCAAAAATAAATAAATAAATAAATAAAGTCAGGAAACCACAGAGCGGGCTTTCTGCCCATGGGCTCCGGAATACTCCCAGGTACTGCAAATGGTGTCTTGACCTGACAGGCGTTCTGAATCTCCAAATCTTAGAATGTGGATAGTGAGGGCACAGACTCACAGAGATGGGAATTGTACAATCATAGAACCCTAGTGTCTTCAAATCATGGAGGTAGAAGGACTTTTATAATCACCCTCCATCGCATTCTGTGTATGTAAACATATAGGAACAGATGTGTCCATGTGTGACTATGAGTGTGCACACCCACGCATGTACACACACACACACACACACACACACACACACACACACAATCAGGCTATAGCAGTGCTTTGCCGGGTTTCTAGCAGAATTATCCGCCTCCCAGTTCTTTTCCGAAATAAGCTCACCTCCCAAAGCCAAGGTCCAGGACGGACAGCCTGCTTTGTAAAGGAAGCTCCATGAAACTTCCTTAAAGGCGGCAGAGCTGCAGGGCCTGTCAGAAGCTCTGGGCTGGGTTTCCAGAAGAGACAGATGTCTCTCCCAGGAGAGATGCTTCATGAGCTTGAGGCATTGGTCCTAATGCAGCATCTGCAGGGGTCCTAGGACCTCCTTGCTGGAGAAGGAGAGAAAGCCCTAGAGTGATAGAGGACGAGCATCCCCTAGTTCATGCCAGGGAGTGCTCAGCCCCTGCTTCTGGACTCTTCCACTAAACCCTCAAATATCTGTTCAATATCTCCTATGTGCCAGGCACTTAGCTAGGTGCTGGAAGACAGTGATCAAGAAATAGTCACTCCTATTTCATGGAGTTTACAGTAGGGTGAGGGAAAGAGACACATTTGAATAAAATAATAGTAGCTCTCATGATGGGCCCTGTACCACATTCCAGGCTGTGCATTTTACCCGTATATTTCAGTTATGGTAGATACTATTTATTAGCTCCATTTTCCAGGTGTGGAAACTGAGGCTGATGTGCTTCAGAATACACCACTTGGAAAGCTCGGACACAAATGTCTGTGTTCTTAAACACCTGATTTACTGTAATTTCTACAGTCTCAGAGAAGTAGAGAGTGTCACAGAGAAAACTTTCAAAACAGTGTACCAGTGAATGGGAAACACTGTAGGAGGAGACTGTGGGGACAGAGAGGAAAGTGAAGAGAGGGGGTCCCCTTCAGAGCCGGCATCTTCTGATGCCTCAATGTCATGTTCTTCCTGCAGGAAAAGAACTTGGAAGCAAATTGATTCACTTATTTGAGCCTCAGTTTCCTCATCTTTAAAATGGAGTTGATTCCTGCCCTCCCTATCTTCTGTGGGTTGAGTGAGAAAGAACTGAGGACAAGTTCAAGATCACAGAACTTTGAGCCATCATCACTTTAGAGAGTGTAGGTGGAGGTGTCAGTGGAAGTGATGCAGGTGGGATGCTGGGCGTTTGAGGTGGGACACTTGCTTTTCGTATCCCAGGTCATGAGGAGGCACATTAGGTTTTGCAAGAAGAAGTCTTATGATGCAGCTGGGATTAAGGAAGGCTTTTCTGGCAGTTTTCAGGGTACCGGGCAGAGAGGAAACACCCCTGTGGAAGGGAGTTCAGAGGAGAAGCTGTTGTTGGCGTCTGAGGTGGAGCTTGTCGGGCTGGTCATGGGGAAGAAGGGAGTCAGCTATGAGGTGCTGTAGAAGCATGCGTGGCTGTCACCAGGATGGCATTCAAATACAGATGTTATCTTGTTGACTGCAATATCCACAGGCACACAGTGGGGTCTCGTTAAATATTTATAGAATAATGAATAGGTTGAGTGTAAGTGGAGAAACAAAGGAATCAAAAGGACCCCAGCATTTAAAAAGTTCTCCCAAAAATTAAAAAGACACAGGTGTTACTAGCCAGGAAGAAGTATATGCCAACTAATACTCAAGGTATTTACCCGAATTAAAGGCAGAGCCCAGCATAACGATGCAGCCAGGACTGAGGTGGGGGAGGTCCACTTCGTGACCAGCAGGGCTTGGACTCATGCACCAGCTGGCATTGTAACCTCGCTGTCCCAGCTGACGTCATCTCCCAGGACGCAGACTGTCATCTCCACCTGACAGATAAAAAAGTAGTAGTTTGTCCGAGCTACGCAGGAAAAGAATGATGGGGCAAGTCCCGTCCCTGGACTTCTAGTCCTGTGCTCCTCACATTGCACTAGGGATCAAAGTTTGTAAAGGGACTAGTATTTCCCAAATACCCACCAATGACTAGATATGGCGCTAGGCACTCTGTGTGTTATTATATTTCGTATATCAGTATACATTAATACATTAAATGAAATAGAGCCCCAGCTTCCAGCTGGTAAACCTGAGACTCAGAGAACACCTCGCAGCCCTGGGGCCAGAGAGACCTGGGTTGGACCACCACTTCGAAGCTGGGTGTCCTTTTTTAAGGGTCTGGTCTGGAACATGGGTATTGGGGTAAGAAGAGTGTCATGGGATTGCCGTAAGGACTGACTGAGAAAGTAAATGAAAAGTGGTTAACACTCTGCTTAAAGACTAACAATACTCATAAGATTGTTTTTCTGGGCCTGTGAAGGTCCTATAATGACTGAGTGGTGGAGCTGGGATTCAGACCCAGTTCTGACAACGTGTCCTTCCATTCCAGTCAGCAGCTTGCCTCCCTGAAGGGCTAGGTCTGCTTTCCCAGGCCCACCCAGGAGCCATCAGCTGGGCCCTCCCCTCCAGGTCCAGGGAGGGGTGGCTTTTAGGGAGGCCGCACTGCTTCACCATGTCTGGGTCCTTGCAGATACAATGAGGTGAAGAAGAAAATGGATCCTGGCTTCCCCAAGCTCATCGCAGACGCCTGGACCGCCGTCCCTGATAACCTGGACGCCATTCTGGACCTGCAGGGTAGTGGTAAGCTGCCCAGGCCTCTGTCCGCTTTCTAGGACTCCCCGCCCCCAGCCAGGGCCCAGCTCCTGCAAGCACACACTCCTTCATTGTGCGTGGAGGCATGCAGTGCCCGGGAAAACAAACCAGCCCCTTCAGCCCAGTGCTGGGAAGGCATCCAGACCCCTGACCTTTGCTCACTCAGCGGGCTCCAGGCAGTAAGACCCAGAAAGGCCCCTCACAGCTGCAGGGCGTGGAGCCAGGGAAGGGGAGGGCGGGAGGCCTGTGGGGGACGGGGAAAACACGAGCTCTGTGCCCTGGATTCATTCCAGGGTTTCATCCAGGCCCTTTTGGTTTCCACAGGAGGCCTCGTGACCGCCTCCCATTAGCAGAAGGATGGCTCCATTTGAGACAGGACAAACTTTGTCATGGCCTCTTGCTGATGTGGCAAAGATCCCCCACTCATCTCAATTTGCCTCTGGTCCCTTGCTGAATAAAAACAACCAGCATCATCGAGGGATAGAATTTGGAGTTTGAAAACCATATTCCTAAGGAGGCTTCTGTGAGCTCTCTAGGGTGCTGGAAATAGTCCAGTTCGGCTTTTTAGAGGATAATTTAATTAAATTCCACAAAGTTTTTTGTTTTGTTTTTGAGCCCCTATCATACGCTGGCTAAGTACATGGCCCTGACCTCCAGTAGCTAAAGGTCTTACATGTCCAACAAAAAGCAGTATACAGTCAGGTGCTGGGTCAAGGATTATCTTCAGGAATAAACATCTATTAAGCACCTACTGTGTACTAGGGTTTTAAAGGAAGTAAACGAGATCGTGTATGTCAGGAGTCACAATTCCAAAGCCCATAGGGGCCAGGCCAGTAGCACAAATGAGTGAAGTAGGCGAGGCAGACAGTAGGGAGTGGTGGGGTCTGTAGTGAACCAGAGAGCACATGGCTCATTCACAGGGCAAAGCTGCTTCCCTGCTTCTGGTGGCTGCTGTCCTGCAAGAGCTGGGTCCAGTGTTGCTGGCTATTCTGGTCCTTTTAAAAGGAAGCAAAACACCTGTGTTTTCATGTGAAATTTCCAGATGTTTACACATTGGCAACTTTTTCAGAATTTAAAACAACACAAAACAACTTGTGTGAGCCAAATCAAACCCGTCTGTGAGCCAGTAGAATGAGCAGCCCCCTGGTTTGCTGCCTCTGGGATGTGGAACGTGCTCAGTTTGGTGATTATGCGCAGTGAAATACTGTTATTTATGTTAATAATAGCATATATTATCTAACTTCATCCTCACCACAAGCCCTACGAGGTTGCTGTCTTTATAGAGAGTTTACTTCCACAGCCATTTTCCTTTCTCCAGCCTCAGAGGGGTCCTCTCTGGTTTAAAAGCTTCTTCCCTATGGCAGGCAGACTTTCAAAGCTCCCAAGAACCTTCCAGGTGCCAGAATGTCCAAGGATGGGGTGGTCACAGCCTTTCCTCTTTCTCGTCCCAGGTTACACCTACTTCTTCAAGGGTGCCTATTACCTGAAGTTGGATAACCAAAGTCTGAAGAGTGTGAAGTTTGGTGGCATCAGATCTGACTGGCTGGGCTGCTGAGCTGGCCCCTGCTCCCACAGGCCCTGCCTCTCCGTCACTTCTGCACATTGGGCCCTGAGCATCAGGGAAGGACCCAGAAGGGCCTGGCAGCCTTCAGCTCTGTGGTTAATCAGCATTCCTAACCCCACCTGGTAATTTAAGATTCCGGAGAGTGGCTCTGCCCCGTGCAAGGAAAGGTGCTGACTGTACCCCTCCCAGGTTCCCCTTCCCCCTTCCATATCCCACTAGCCCTCCAGAGCCACCCCCAAAGAGATGCTTTGATATCCTCCATGCGGCCCTGCCATGGGCTGCCCTGGTGCTGTTATACTTCCGGCTCCTCTCCCTCCACAACCTTCTGTGGCTTACAGCACCCTCAGAGCCAACAGAGACTGTCTCAAGAGGGCACTGGTGGCCCAACAGCCTGGCCTGGGGCAGTGGGAAAGAGGCATGGCCAGGAGACCTCCCAGACCCCTGGCTTCTTACTGCTGGCTGCCTTAGAACCTTCCCTACATTAGCAGTTTGCTTGGTATGCACTTTGTTCTTTTATGTTGATGGTTTTTATTTTTCCACTTTGAAATTGCGTTTCCTGACAGAAGGACTCAGGCTATCTGAAGCCACTGCACGATGCGTCTCAGCCCACCTAGCAATGGTTTCCTTGTTCACTCTATTTAGTATGCTCCCACCCCGTCACTTCCTCCACTGGATGGAGGAAAACCAAGCCATGGTTTCCCGCTCAGCGCTCCCCTCCTCGCCCTTCAACAATTCCCCATGGGAAATGTCAACAGGTATGAATAAAAACACCAACTGAGTGGCAGTGTTTGCCTCTGTTTCTGCAGAGCCTAGAGAGGGGCTATAGCCCCAGCCATAGAAGGAAACTTACACAGTCTAACTCTCTGCTGGGCACAGGTGACTTGCTGAAAAGGTTAGAACAGCCAAAATAAACAGCATCAGACCCTCAGAGGGGATAAGCTGGAATCTCTCCCATGGAAAAAGCCTGTTACTGTAATTGCAGCGTCTTGTTCAAGGTTCCCTTCCTCTTTGAGTCTCAGGTTCTTCATTAACAATAATCCCAATTCTAATACTACTAATAATACTGAACAACAATGTCCCCCTCCATTAATAGAGGGCTTACTATAATATGTGCTGGGCACTGTGCATGCATTACTTCATTTAACTTTGACAACAACCTAAAGAGAGGGCTGTTATAATTAGCCCAATTTTTACTGATGAGGAAACTGAGGCCCGGAGAAAAGTGATTTGCCCATAGCTGTTAGGTAATAACCCAAGTCAAGGCCAAAGATGACCTAGAGGCAGAGTTTTAGCCCTCAGCCCAGAACCTCCATCAGTAGCCACCTTAAGTAAACAGCTAGGGGACAGATGTGGGTTTGCTTTCTAAGCACAGCTAGCACGGCTTCTATTAATGGATAAGCTCCTTACCCTTCCTTCCCACCAGATTGTCACCCCTAAAATCCTCTTCTCTGTAGAAATTCTGTAGCTGCTGCAAAACAGAAATTTAAGGCCTACAAGTGTTTCAGAGGCCCCGTCTGGCTTCAATAGTCTCTTGCTTCAGACCTCTAATGGTAGGGTTGGAGGGAAAGAGGATGAGGAGTGGACAGGACTCTGGAGGTGACCTTGGTGGGCCTAGAGTCAGCTTTTTTCCTGTGGCCTCCCCAGTGGCTCAGGCCCTTGAGAGCCCTGGGGACACAGCCTTCTGTGCAAGTATCTGGCTACAAGGGTCTGCCAGCCCCATAAGAAGACCCCCGAGGCTGGGGAAGCTTATAGCATGGCTGTAATACACTGTTACTAAGGTTCTCTGTTACACTGAGAAACTTCAACTGCTCCACAACATAATACCTAAAAGGGGCCATTTCTTGATTGCTTTTCTATGAAAACTACACGTGCATTCTTTTAATTGTTATTACAACCCTATGGAGTAGAAATTTATCTTTTACCATTCCTAGATGAGACTACAAGCTCAGAGAAGTTAAGTGAGTAGCTGAAGGCCATATATCTATTGTGGGGTTGGAAGATTCTAGAATTTCCAGTAGATAAGTTTGAAGGAGCAGCTGTCCCAGGGCCCCCCCGACTCAGATTCTCATCATGCGTACAGCCTGCTGTGAGAAGTTGATCAGAAAGGATAAGTCATTGACCCTCTCCATCTGACTCTCAGCCACTCAGGGTTTGACCAACTGGTCTCAGGTTCGCAGAAAACCCCTCTCTGCCCCCTTTCCCCGACCACACATATAGGGCCAGACAGGCAACTAGTGTGGAGGACAGTAGTGGTTTTTGCCTTTTTCTAGTAATAGCGGCTCAATATTCCTTTGGAAAACCATTTCCCCACTGTCAGTCCATGTTTTCAGTGGAACAGATTCCACTCCTGGTATCAATATATTAGGACTCTTTCAGCTATAACATCCAATCAGAAGCCAAAGAAAAACGGACACCAGATGTAAAATCCATCCTGGATATATTATCTTAATGGAACAGCCCAGGGGTTTCTCTTCTAATTGCTGGATTCAGGTTCTGTTTATCGAAGTTCTGCTCATCCCCATTTTACAGGCGGGGGCAACTGAGGATCATAGAGACAGTAATTTGGCCAACATTACAGAGACCTCAAAAGCGATTGGAAGTCCAGGTCTCCCTGACCCTAAAGCAAAGAACTCTACCGAAACTGTCTGTCATTGGGGTGCGTTGCTCTAAAGGAGAAACATTCACTTCCACGGGGCGGAGCTGTATTGCCCAAGAGGAAGAGCCAGATACCTAAGAGGGTGGGGCTGGGGCTCAGGGGGTGGGGCCAGAGCTTGGCCGCGTTCAGAGCCAGGGGGCGGGGCGAGGCCGGATGGCGTTAAGTAACTCGGGCGCCTGCGCGGAGGCCAGGTAGTGGCGCCTCCGGCTGGGACTCCCTTGCGATTCCACTCAGCGTTGGCGGTTTCGCTGGCTCCCGCGTTCCGCGACGGTCGTTTCTGTCCGTTTCGACGCCCGGCTCTGCCATGAGCCGGTGCGGCGAGGCTGCGGCCGTGGCGGCCACGGTGCCGGGCGCGGACGTCGGGAATGCGGGGCTGCGGCCGCCCATGGTGCCCCGCCAAGCGTCGTTCTTCCCGCCGCCCGTGCCCAACCCCTTCGTGCAGCAGACACGGATGGGCGCTGCGAAGCGCGTCCAGGTGAGGGGCGTAGGTCCTAGAGAGGATGCAGGTCAGGTGACGGGCGTGGGTCGTAGAGAGAAGGCGCGTCCAGGTGAGGGGCGTGGGTCGTAGAGGAGGCAGGTCAGGTGACGGGCGTGGGTCGTAGAGAGAAGGCACGTCCAAGTGAGGGGCGTGGGTCGTAGAGGAGGCAGGTCAGGTGAGGGGCGTGGGTCGTAGAGGAGGCAGGTCAGGTGAGGGGCGTGGGTCGTAGGAGGCGCAGAGGAGGCTTATGCAGGTGAGGGGTGTGGGTCGTAGAGGAGGCAGGTCAGGTGAGGGGCGTGGGTCCTAGAGAGGATGCAGGTCAGGTGAGGGGCGTGGGTCATAGGAGGCGCAGAGGAGGCTTATGCAGGTGAGGGGCGTGGGTCCTAGAGAGGAGACAGATCTAGGTGCGGGGTGAGGGCCTGAGAGGAGGTGCATCCAGGTGAGGGATGTGAGCCTGAGAGGAGGCAGATTGAGGTTAGGGGTCTGAGAGAGGACATGTTCTGAGGGGCCCGTGTGTCTGTCAGTGGAAGTGTGTGTGTGTGTGGGGGGGGGGGCGTGAGTCTGAGAAGCAAAGGCTCTGAGGAAGAAAGATGTAGATCTGAGAGGGGAGGGCTTATTCGGGGGCCATGAGCCTGCAAGGGACAGAGATGTGGGGCTGACGATTGAGGGCACATGGAGGGGGGGTGTGAGAAGCTGCAGAGAACATGTGGGTCTGAGAGGAAGGTCCTAAACAGGAGGAGGCTGAGCAGGCCAGTGATAGAGGAAACAGTCTATGCTGAGAAGGGGGAAGGAATCTGTGAGAACTTCAACTTGAGTGAGAATGTAGCGGGAGGCCAGCCTACCACAGGGAAGTCGGGCTCTCTCTCTCTCTCTCTCTCCCTCCCTCTCCCTCTCCCCCCACCCCCCGCCTCCCCTTAGGGAAGGAGAAAAGTCAGTCTGGGTTGGGAAGAGTAAGAGACAAGGCAGAGAACCCAGGTTTGGAATTAGAACAAGTAAGGCTGTGACGATCTACCTGAGCAGGAGCATAAAGAGCAAGAAATCAGAATCTAGGAAAAGGGATAACGGGAGTCAACTTAAGACGTTTCAGAGTTTTTGGTTCTGAATCAGTCTTCACCCAAACCCATCTCCTAGATTCAAGGATAAGAGGTAGCCTAACTTTCTTCCACTGTGAAAAATGGCTATGTACAAAACGGAAGTTTCCTTTCCTTTTTCATGTAAAGTGCTGTAATGGGTTACATTCACTCTTCGGACTTCCTCTTTTGGTGAGGTTAGTGATCAAAGAACAAGATAGACGATGCACGCTACATTTGTCCTGTGTGTTCTGTACGAAAAATGGTTTTGATGTTTTCCATCTCACACATTTCTTTACTTTGGATTTGAAGTAGTGTAATTTTTGCATAGCCTACTTGTATGCACTGAGACCTTTGTTTGCCTTCTACAGTAGAGGCAGGTTAAGTACTGGGCGAAGCAGCATGCGGTGGTGGGTAGAGTGATGACAGATGGGTGTCTGGTGAAAGAAGGGCGTGGGAGAGGAAGAGGAACAGCATGTAGTAATACCTCTTTGTAAAGAACCTACATGTTTAAAACTTAGACCTTCGTGACGTTAACTATCTCAAAACTTTTGAAACACTTCTAAGTACATTGACTATCATTTAAGTTAATTTTCGTCCTTTTTAATCAAATCAGTCATATTTAAATGAAAGTATGTCCATCTATTTGGCTTTATATTTTGGACAGAGGATCAAAGGGACATATGATAAGTATACTACTCCTAGAGTAAATTATTAAGTGTCTTTTTTTTCTTATAGCATGGCCTGTTACTGTTTAGACAGCACTTCCAAATAGCTCTACAAGAGCTGTGATATGATGCAAAGAACACTAGTCTTAGAACATATCTCAGGCCCTGCCATTTATTAGTTGTATGACTTTGGCCGAATCACTTAACCAAGATGATGGACTTCACTTTCATCATCTACTAAATTGGAATAATAATACATTAAAGAAGGGTTAAAATTAAATAAGATAATGTGTGAAAGAATCTGGTATTGTTTGATGATCTTAATATTGATATTTATGTTATTTGTTGTCTACAAATTGTAAAAGTACTTAAAACTAAGTACTACAAATTAAAAAGTACTTAAAATTTGCTACTTGGATTGAATGGAATTGAATATAGTCAGGTATTTTTTAAAAAATTAAAAATCCATACAGATCAGACACAGAACAGGTTTCAATGGCTTAAATGGTCTGGATAAATTGAAAAACAATGTTGGCTACATTATCCAGTTTAAAAGAGGGATATACTTTCATTTGAGTATAACTTAATATTATTAATTCAGACTAACCTGAATTTGAACTCAAATTTATCTTGAATGATGATCAATGTCTTGCTTAAGGACTGTTATTACTTTTGCATCTCATTGTAGGGCTTAGCTTTGCTCCTCTCCTTCTCTTTTTGACTATTTAAGGGTCTGCTACTTAGTGGCATAGAAAAAAGTAGCCTGGCTTTCAATTCCTCCGTAGAAATAGGAATTGAAATGAATGTTTGATAGTAATTGTGTGGTAATTTACCATGTCAAAAATATTTCTTGAATGCCTACTATGTGCCAGACACAATGCTAATCTCTAAAGATACAGCAGTGAACAAGAAAAATAAGGACCTTGCCTATCTAAAGCTTCTATTTCACTGAAAAAAATTAAACAAGTACAAAAATATATAATTTCATGTTTTAGTGCTACGAAGACAAACCAGAGAAGAGGATAACCTTGACAGAGTACTGAAAGAATGCCTCTCTACAGAGGTGACATATTACCAAATGGAAATATAGAAAATCCCCTTAATTTGTCAAAGACTGACTCAAAATTGGTTTACTGTTAAGTACTATTATTTGTTGCAAACCTGGAAATGACACAGAAAAAAAGTTGCCCAACATTTGACAACTTGTCAATTAAAATCCATCATTAGCTGCTCATTGCAAATGTTAGTAAATCTTATATGAATATGTTATTACTTCATTCTAACTCTATCTTCAGTGTCTATGCTATTGTCCTTTCTTACAGTCAAAATTATTTCTTGGTCATTTGCAAGGCTGTCTTTATTTGACCTTGGGGCCTACCCACTGTACTCTTTTCTCTGAGGGTGTTTTTGTCAAAAACAATCAGAGGCAGTTGCTTAACAGCACAGCTGCCTGAAGCAGTGAGTAATTATCAGAGCAAACAATAAGCTGGCCAAAAAGCTTATAAGAAAAAGCTTGTAACTATATGCTATCTAAAAAATACACACTTTTGATTCAAAGACCCAAATAGGTTGAAACTGAAAGGATGGATATGGTATACCCTACAAACAGTAACAAAGAACTAGAGGGGCTCTATTAATATTTGATAAAATAGACTTTAAGACAGAAAACTAGAGATAAAGGAGGCCATTTTATGACTTCTTGATTTATCGAGGAGATATAACAATTGTAACCATATATACACCTAACAACAGAACGACAAATACACAAAGCAAAACTGACAGATTGAAGGGAGAAATAGACAACTCAACAATAGTAGTTAGAGGCTTCAATTCCCCACTTCCAATAATGGTAGAACAATGAAACAGAATATCAACAAGGAAATAGAAGACTTGAGCAACAGTATAACCATCTGCACCTAACAGATTATATTGAACACTCCACCCAACGACAGCAGAAGACACATTCCTCTCAAGGGCCTACGGAACATCCCAAGATAGACAATAATATTAGGCCGTAAAAGAAGTCTCACTAAAGTATTACAATAATACATTGTTCTCCAACCACAATGGATTGAAATTAGAAATTAGAAATCAATAATAAAATTTGGGAAATTTGCAAATGTGTGGAAATTAAATCACATACTCCTAAAATAATCACGGTTCAAAGAAGAAATAAAAAAAGCTAGCAAATACTTTGGCATGAGTGAAAATGAAGACAATATATAAAAAACATGTGGCTAGCATTGTTTCAAAGTCTGAAAAGACATTATAAGAAAAGGAAATTATAGACCAATTTCCCTTATGATCACAGATACAAGAAATTTTGGTGAACTATCAGCAGGTCAAATACCGCAATATGTGGACAGGATAATATATCTTTCCAAGTTTGGTTTATACCAGGAATACGAGGTTGGTTTAACATACAAAAATTTATATTCCAACATAATTCATCATATTAGCATATTAGATAAGAAGCATATGTTCATTTCAGTCGATGCAGAAATTTTGTTAACTTATTTGACAAAATTCAACATCTACTGATGTTTAAAAAAAAATTTCAGTAAAATAGGAACAAAAGGGAACTCTTTCAACCTAATAAAGGGCACCTATTTTTATGTGTGTGGAAACAAATTCATTCTGAAATTTATGTGGAAATGCAAAGGATCTAGGTTAGCCCAAAAAAACTTTGAAGAGGAAAAGTTGGAGGACACACAGTACCTGACCAACAAACACTTGGAAAATGTACTCAGCATCATTTGTTCATCAAGGAAGTGTGAAGTAAAACCACAATGAGGTATCGTTTTTCACCCACTTGAATGGCTGCAAAGACTGACAACACTGAATACTGGTGAGGATGTGGAGCTACAGGAATTTTCGTCCTTTGTTACTGGAGATGTAAAATGGTACAACCACTTTGGAAAACAGTTTGGCAGCTTCTTTATAAAGTTAAGCATACCCTCACCCAACATTTCCACTCCCAATGAAATGAAAATATATGTTCACATGGAGAATTGAACATGAATGTTCATAGGAGCTATGTTCATAGTAGCTCAAAAATTATAATAGCTAAATGTCCATGAACAGTTGAATGGATAAATGAGTTGTAATATATTCACACAGTGGAGTAATACTCCACAATTAAAAGGGCTGTGCTACTGATACATGTAACCGCAAGGTTGAATCGCAAACACATGAAGTGAAAGAAGCCAGACATAAAAGATTTCATTCATATGACAGTCTAGAACAGGCAAAACTATGGTGAAAGAAAGCCTATCAGTGGTGGCCAAGGGCTGGAGAGGGTGTATTGACAGCAAAAAAGCAGGGGGGAGCTTTCTGGGGTGATGGCAATGTTCTATATCTTGATTGTGGTGGTGTTTGCGTCACAGAATACATTTGAAAAAGTCATAATTTGTACATCTACAATAGGCACATTTTATTTTATGTAAACTGTCTTAATAAAGTTGATATTTTAAAAAGACTCCCAACACCAAGTGTTGCCAAAGATGCACAGTGACTGAAGTTCTCATACGTTGCCAGTGACCCTTTAAAATGATACGACCACTTTGGAAAACGGTTTGGCAGTTTCTTATAAAGTTAAACTACGTCTGTCACCCAGCAATTCCACTCTTAGGTATTTACCTAAGAGAAATGAAAGCATATTCACAAAAGGCTTGTATAAGAATGTTTGTGTTGGCTTTATTCATAATAGCCCACAACGGGAAACAACCCAAATGTTCACCAAGAGATTAGGTAAACAAATTGTCATATAGTTATAGAGCAGAGTAAAATTCTGCAATCAAAAAGAATGAATTACTGATATACAAAACAACAGCGTTAAATTTCAGAAACCTTAAGTGGGAGAAGCTAGACACACAAGAATACATAATGTATGATTCCATTTATGTGATATTCAAGAACAGACAAAACTAATCTATGGTGATACAAATCCAGCATTGGTTACCTAAGAGGGTAGTGAGAGACGTAAGGTGACGTTTCTGGGTATGGGTGTGTTCTGTATCTTGATTGGGATGGTGGTTAAAAGAGTATATTTTTACATTTATCAAAACTCATTGAATTATACACTTAAGATGTATATATTTCCTTGCATGTAATTTTTACTCCAGGCACACACACATGTATACAAATAATTTGGCAGAGTGCAAAAATAACTGGAATATTTTTGACATGTCTTTAAATGACATGATCATGCTTAAATTCACATTAAGGGCCTGGAGAGAGAGGAGGACAGCACTGTTTGAGTAGTGTAATGAGCCAATAGAAAAACCGGCAATTTGTTATACAGAAGGACATTTTGTTTCACTTAAAAGGCAATATGGTATAGGGTTAAGAGCAAGGGCTTTGTAACCAAGCCGTGTTCAAATCCTGGTGCTACCACTTAGTTACTGTGTGATCTCAAGCAATTTAACTTAACTCCCTCGGTGTCCTTCCTTCCTTATATGTAAAACAACTTAAGGTTGTAAGAATGAAATAAGTTACTACATGCCAAGTGCTTAAAGTGCCTGGTACATAGTAAGCATTCATATATTATTTGCTATTCTTATTTAGTTTTCATTATTTATTTTATTTTATTTTATTTTTTCCTTCCCCCATCTCCATTGGTGTTATTAGTTAAAAAGGATGGGCCAGTATGTAGAACGGTAACATTTACCTCTTCACACTCTAATCCTTTTCATTAACATTTCTCCAACTTACAACTCTCAAAACCCAATTTGCCGTTTTACCTTGATAGCTTCTGCTTGTCTTTCAAGACTGGAGCTCCAGCCTTGAGCTCCTCCAAGGAAGCTTTCCCTGACTGTTAAGTCAGACACACCTTTTCTCTCTTCCTCCACCATTCTCTATTTCCTTTCCTTGACATCCAGATCAAGTTGTTAATAGTACTTGGTTTTCTTCACTGTTTGTTTTGCTGCCTGTGAGGCTTTGTGGGGTCAGCTCCAATGTCTTATTTTCCTTTGGCTTAGATTCCTCGTCTGCCGTAGGCTAATGCTCAATTCATCCTTGAGTGACTGCAGGAAGAGTATAAAACTTCCCTCTTCCACGTTTCGGTTTGATGCTACAGCATTAAAATAATGTCCATTCATCTATTTTTATCAACTTTCACTTTCAGATGTTCTTTCTTGGAATTATCCTGCTTCCAGTTCGTGCCATATTGGTTGTAGTAACTTTATTACTGTCATGGCCATTTGCTGCAATTTTAACAGCATGCTGTCCTGAAAGGTTGACCCATCCAATAACTGGTTGGAGGAGGTAAGAAATAATTAAATCTAAATGTTGGGTAAATCAAGATGAAGAAGGGTTTATCATAGTTTAGTTGGTGATCCAGTTAGTTTAACTTCTACCTACTCAATTGTAATCATTTATTTTTGTTTCTCAGATGAAACTGTTCTTATTGCATGGAGACATTACTGCCCACGCACATGCGATCATCTGTTGATGTTGTAATTTCCTAATATTAAAATATTTTGTTTTCTGAGTTACTGACAAAAATGATAGACCCCTGCTTCTCAAAGACCCAGTTAATACACCTGCAACCATTGCCGCTGAAAATCCCAGGATTTCTTTTGCTCTTCCTTCCTCAGTTTTCACATTTGCTTTTGTCCCTTTATAATAACTACATACTTTATTCAGTGGTATTATTAAGTGGACCAGGTATAGTATATGTATTCATTACTTCAGTGATTATTAGTCACAATTTAATTATTAATCAAGATAGCCTCGCTTTTTTGAACATTAGCATGGAGGCCGACTGGAAGTGCTTCTGAAGCACTATGTAGTTAGCATGGTGTTAGAGAATTCGACTGAGTATGTATTAATAGTCATTGGAAAAAGTTCATTCCTACTGGGCAGAACCAACTTGTGGCCATAAGTATGTCCCAAAAGTGAAGGCTTTTCACGTGGACTCCTTGGATTTCATAGGAATCCATAGATGGGTTTCAGGGCACTGTTGACATCTCTGAAATTGTGCACTTGTTTTTTTTTTTTTTTTTGTATGCAAGGGTCTATTCCTTCCATCCAACTCTCAAATGAGAATATGTCCTCCCAAAATTTTGAGAAGCACTGTTCTAGAAAGTTTTTAAGAAATATGCAATTTGCTGCTCAATTCATGTTCTAGTGAACAAATGTCACCATTAAGTGCAAGGCTAGTTTGAAGTGGAACTACATCCAAGGCTGGCAATGCCCCCAGGGAAATAATACCACCACAGTCCTTGCAACGCATACGCCCTTGATTTATAACACAAGATTGTGTGTCATTAAAAAGATGCTGCAAGAGACATTTTTTATCACTCACTGATTCCTTTCAATTATCTCTTTGGTTTTTATTGTTAATAGTTTTACGAAAACCTGTGATAGTGGAATAGTCTAAATATCCAGAAAACAGATGTAAATGTTGGAAAAGAAAGTTCTACTTTTGTCAATTAAGGCAGTATGTCTCCCTGCTCTCAAATAGGTAGCATTGGAGTTACCATGCAGCACTAGACTATTAGCCATTTTTTAAAAAACATTTAAATAGAAGCGTCTAATGACTCTGAATATAGGATACTTTGGAATGTCGTTGTCAGAAGCTACATCACTATAAATCGAAATTAGCAGGTGTGGTAACTCCATGAAAGGGTGAGCTTCTGATCTTTACATAAAAGACCTCAATTCTGAACTAAAGTGCAAAAAGGAGAGACACAGTTATTTCTCTGCAGCCTCTGGAAAAGTACTTGGTTTTGTGTGTCTCACGTCTTTTTACTGTGAAATAAAAGTCGGACCAACTTCCTCAGTAGCTACTTAATTGCTCCTTACTAGGTTATTACAAGATTGTTGAGAGAATTAAATAAGACGCCCATCTTTTAAAGTTCTCATTAGCTGTCTATGGGAGAGATGCGTAGTATTTTATATTCACGAAAACACCATATGCTTTATTCACATATTGAGAAGTCCATCCTCTGTTTGCCTTTCTAGGAGTCTGTTTTTGTTTCCCTACTCGCTTGAGCTTATCAAGGACAGAGACTGGACTTGTCTGTGTGTCCAGCACAGTTCCCTGGCACAGTTTGGTGAATTAATTAATCTTTAGTGACAGATTCTTTTTCAAAAGTAAGCAGATAGATTTCTGGCATTGTTTAATTGCATCACTGTTCCAAGGAAGTGAGATGGTGAATTCTCTTGAGTTTCTTGGTGATGTCTAAGAGCTGTCATCATATAGGTAACAAGGCTTACTGTTAAAAAATTCTCCCTAAATCACTTAGAAGACAGTTTCAACATGGGAGTTCTGAAAGTGTTTGGGAGATAGCACCATCTTCCTTAGACAGGTAGAGATCTCCCAAGGTGATTACTTTGAAGGGCAATTCTGATTTGAATTCCTCAGAGAGGATGTGTGTTGAAAATTCACTCTCTTCACTTTATAATCACAGAAGAATGGAGCCATTTATTGGCCACACGCCCTTGGGAAAATTACTTCTCTGTGCCTCAGTTTTCACACCTGTAAAATGGGGGATAATAATAAATAATACCTATTTCATAAAATGGGGCTGAGGATGAAAGACATTAATATATGTAAAGGATTCCGAATAGCGCCTGGCAGGAAGGGCTCCATGGCACTGTTAGCTCTGCTTCTTCACTCATAATTTAAAATGAAGTGTTCTGATATGTTTTGATTTTCGTACTGTGGTTGTTAGCTGCAATGACCAAAGCTAATTCTGTCTTTTTTATACGTATTTTCAAAGGAAAATGGCTCAACCAGCTTTGAAGTTTCTGGGTCATGTCCTGTTCTTTTCAATGGGATTTGTAGTTTCCGTGAAAGGAAAGATCGCAAGCCCTGTGGAAGCACCAATTTTTGTTGTTGCCCCTCATTCAACATTCTTTGATGGAATTGCCTGTGTCGTAGCTGGGTTACCTTCTATGGTATCTCGAAATGAGAATGTGCAGGTCCCTCTGATTGGCAGTAAGTACTTGTAAGATAACACAGGAGAAATATTTTCATGATCATGCTATAAATTTAAGAAAACATGTATAGTTTACTGGTAGACTTCTAAAATACTTTAAAATAACACAATATTTCAAACATATTTCCTTTCTTTTAATGAGGTACTATATTCCTTTCTTTTAATGAGATACTAATGAATTTATGAAAAAAGATTAGAGACTTCCCTATATATGTACCCTTATAATTCTTTTAAAATCTTACCTCAATCACTGTACCATTGCAGCTTTCTGTTCTTGTATATGAAAGAGCAGTTTTTCCCATACCAAACTTGCTTGATTTTTTTTTTTTTTTTTGAGAGAGAGAATTTTACAAAAGAATTTGTGAAAACAATGGTACGTGCTAATTTATGAATTTCTCTTCAGGGTATTAGGCTGATAAACACACTACGTTTTTTTCTCTTAACTCTGTTTTCTTCATTATTGTCCCCAAATGTCCACGAGGGACCCACGTGTAACTCTTTGAAAATTATGATGTGGAACAATAAGTGCTTCCTGCCATAAAAAATAATGAAGCAAGGGCAGTGTTTTTCCCACCAGATGCTTGGGTCTCTCCCTAGGGTATTAGTCTCCATGTAACTGCTCCCAATCGTCCCAAGGTCATAGCAAGCATCAAATGATGAGAGAGTGGGTGTGAAAGTTTCCTGATGTTGCCTTGATACTCTGATGAAATAATAGTTGTTCTTGCAGCTAAGAAAGACACACACTCTTTTCTTTTTTTCAATGGAACTCCCTGCTTTGTGTAATAAGGCGTTTCCCTGAAAAATTGTGTAGCAATAGATTTTTGGTAAATTGAGATTTAGTTTGCAGAGGCTAGGATGTTATGTGTTTAGAAGACTGTTGGGCTGAAAATTTTTATAAAATGAATAATAATTGCTTCCTACTCCTGTGTACTAGGAATTCACATCATCAGTTTTCAGGATATCCCTAAAATAAAACAAGAGAATCATGTAGTACATTCCAAAGGTCTAATGTCAACTGAGGAAGAAGACATTTAGCAGAAAATTGCATTTGCTACTTTTCATATTCCTGCCGCTAACGTCTGTTAAATCAATGAAATATTTTTAGGCATAAATATCCACCTCCCCTTTCGAAACTGGAAGCTTTAAATTAGGGTTGTTTTTCTTTTTTTACGTTGTCATTTTTTTTATATGCTGTCATTTTAATTTTGCATAAAATTTGTTTTATGATTTATTCAGTATTATTTCTTTGGTAGCTTTAGCAAAAAAAAAGAAAGAAAAAGAAAAAACCTGGTTGTGAATTTTCATTTATTTTAAAGGACTGTTACGGGCTGTGCAACCAGTGTTGGTGTCCCGTGTAGATCCGGATTCTCGAAAAAACACAATCAATGAAATAATAAGGCGAGCAACATCAGGAGGGGAATGGCCCCAGGTAAAACACAGTAGGTGTTGATTTAAGATACTGAGAGTTCATTTATTGTACATTTGTAAGTGTATTCATTTAGATCCACAGATAGCAGTGTCTTGGGGACACCTATGCCAGATGTCTGTAGCATAATAAAAGCAGAATAAATGAGTGAGCATTATGAAATCCCCTTCCCATGAGATACTCCATGGAATTAAATGTATCATCCTTTTCTATTCTCTAAACTCTTTGAACCGATTTTTACTTTGTGTTACAAAAAGTCATTCTCTACCTCTAAATTTACCTTTTAGAAGGTGAAATGGTAATGCTCAGTTGTACTCAGCAACATGGTGGGCTTACTGAAGAAATAATTAAGATCTTTAATCTTATCTGAAATGTATTTAGATAGTGCTTTTCAGTTCAGGGGGGCATGTCAGAATGTCAGGCCATGCAGAACATTTTCAAACTTCGCCATCTCACCACCCCTTTCCTCTGCGATGAATGATTTTTGAGGGTGAGAGGGTGGCAACATTTATGGGATAAAGAAAGCCTCATGGGTGATGCCAATTAGTATTCCTCTACCTTTGCCCAGGTGAAAACAAATGATCGCTAGCAGAACTAATGGTCTCACGATGATGTGTAGGTGTTAGAATACCCAGAAGAGTATGACCAACCATTAGGTTTTAGGAACCAAGGCAAGTGAGGAATGGTTAAAAAAGTGACTGGAAAGAAATGGCATTTGGAGTAAGGGTTTTAGATTTTTCTTTTTGGGCCCAAGAAATGTATCTAGGACTGGTAGATGAAAGTTAACACATAGGTAGATTTCAGCCCATTTTACTCATCTCGAGGAACTTTTCTGTCCAGAAGTAGAATGGTCTGCTGGGGAACCCTTTTCTGGAATTTTCAGGCATTAGCTAAGCAACCACTTGGGGGGGATATTGTAGAAAGAATTCAAGCATTAGAAATGCTAGATGCCTTTTCATGCCCCTTCCAGCTGTAACGCTTTATGATTCTTTGTTAATAGAGTCGCTATAGACTTTGCACTGAGTGAATCATATTTGCTATTGTATCTCATTGTCATAGGAAATGGACTTTTTTTAATTGGAAGATGGAATTTCACCTATTCATAATTTTATTTTACAAATAACCCGTTAGGGTGACAATTTGGCCTAATGATGTTTTCTTGCTCTAATTATTATACAACATATGTCACAAACTACTGGGAGTGCAGGAATTTTCTTTTTTGTTTTATGTACTTAGTAATGTATGCATTGCTACATTCTAAATCCTTCTGAAAATCAAGCTATTTATTCAGCTAATGGAAACTACCTGTACTGCATGTCGTTCACATGGAAAACAAAAAGGAGTAGGTAAAAGCTAAAAACACTTTCTCAAAAAAAGATATTAAATTGTGTTTCGTATGTCAACTGATTCAAGGAAGCATAAAGCATGTTATAAACAGTCCCTCCTTTTTCCTCAGTACATAAACTGTATGTTGTGGGACTGAGTATCATTTAATGTGAAAACTGAAGCAAAGAAGTAGGAAATTATTTGGTTAAGGATGTCTGAGCAGTAGAAGGAAGAATTTAATATTGCCCGACTGTACGCCTTGAGCATGACTTAGGTCTACATCTTCTTTTAAGTCTATTCAGATCTTAAATATCATCATTAAGAAACCATGGCTACGTGTATACTGTATTCAAAGCTCTAAGACGTTTTCTAATTATCTTAATGGTCAGACTACACTTGTTTCAGCAAAAAGCCAAATACCTGTAATCTGATTCTGGCTTTCATTAGACTCAAGGGTTAGCCTTTTATTTCGTCTTTGTTATATAAGAATTGGCAGCTATTTGTGAAGCAATAAGAAAGCGAACAACGAGTTAACCTATTAATTAGACTGAAATATTAAATCTATTCCTTTTCTCCCAAGATACTAGTTTTCCCAGAAGGTACTTGTACGAATCGTTCCTGTTTGATTACTTTTAAACCAGGTGAGATAAATTAAATTATGTATTGTGACAAAGCAGTATGAAGATTTCTCAAATGATTTGCTAGAAATATATAAAATAACTATGTTTGCCCTGAGCATTTCTTCTTTTCTGATAGAATGTTCTAAATGTTATGAATCCATAGGACTTACTCCTTTACCTTCTCTTTTGCTATTATAGCCCCTTCTACCTTGGAGTGTCTGTGTCGGGTGTGTGTGTGTGTGTGTGTGTGTGTGTGTTGGAGCAGAACCAATCAATGGCAGATTTTTCTTTTCCTCCAAGGATACTGTCTGAAACACATGGGGTTCTGTGTTATCAAGTAGAAAACCTATTTCAATTATCATTACAATACCTTCAAATGCCTTCCAAGTTTCTCTCTTTTTCTTTTTTTTTTTTTAAATATTATCAAGTCGTGAATTTCACAGTAATGTGTAATTTCATAATAATTGGCACTAATTTACAATGTTTCTGTATTAGCTGCCAGAATACTCAGAGCCAGGTTAGAACTTAGTCTGGCAAGCCTGGACGTTTTGGCCTCAAGCATTTGGTTTCATCTGGATTTTCTTCTCCTTATTTCCTCTTTGTCTTGGTTTTTGTCAGTACTTAAAAAACAAAACAAAAAAAACACCTGTTAAATAATAGGTATCTGGAACATGAAAACAAGTGTTGATGTAAAGAGAAATAAATACTGAATTGCCTTAGGTACATTTACTATTTTGTTCACATAATTCTGAATTTTAAAAATCTCTCATTTTGGTAAACAGTAGGGATTTACTAACGTTTGGCAAATAATTTACGTGTAATTCTTAAGACATTCAGTACATGTGCACCATTTATTATGTTCGCCTTATTTGTAAAACTTGTATTCATAGAAAGAACATGTTATAACATCTCGTTAATGGTTACAGGAGCCTTCATTCCAGGAGTTCCCGTGCAGCCAGTCCTTCTCAGATACCCAAACAAGCTGGTAAGCATCGTGTTTCACTACGGGAAGACTTTCAAACCTTCCAAATATCACACATTCTCTAGGACCCCTTTTACTATTTGAAAAAAGTTATGAATAGACCAATGGTGGAAGCAGGTAGGGAGGACTCACGCTCCTTGCCACATTTAGTTTTTAAAAGTTGGCCAGATGGGCATGCAGTTGTGGATAACAGCATTCCAGGCTGAGTTTGCTCCTGTTGAGCTATAGGAAGACATTTCCTTGGCTCCTCCCCTGTTGTCGCTGTGATGGTATGACTAAGTGTCCGATTCAGGGTCGCATTAGAAAACTTGCATAAATGTGCGATGTTTATTAAGCCTAGAAGGAAACTTTTCCTGATTCAATCAATAATCATTCCTGGTTTAGCAAGACTGAAGTAGCAGGTTAAATTGGGGATAGGCTTGGTGTTTAATGATTGCCTCAGTACTTACGAGTAGCTGTGTGACTCTTGGCAAGTAGCTTAAGTAAGCAAATGTCTGGGAAGCACCTAACATCCTATAGCCAGTCCACAGCTGGCTCAGGAGGTAGTCCCTTCTGCTCCCGCTAGGTGCATTGTTGTCTTCTGGGTATTGATTATGCCACCATTTCCCTAAACGTAGGTTTTTGGAGGATGTTTTGGTTCTAAGAGGAACTTTATTTACTAGGGAATTTATACCAAAAGGCAAGATGTAATTGTTAATTATCTGTGTTATTTCAGATTAAGAGTTCTTGATCAGTTCAGCTTTCGATTCGGTGACTAGTTTGTCGATCGTGGACATCTGTAATTAAAAAATTAAAATCTGCCAAACTTACTTATTATTGTACTTCTGCCTACGGGTTTGCAGTTGTCGTTTATTCAGATTCTTTCACTATGTACTTCTTTCCTCTTTCTTCCCCATAATTTTTTTTGGCAGTGGGGAGAACTGATATAGTCTGTCCTTTCACTATGTAGTACTATAATATTTTCTCCCACATAACCCTATTTTTTGGGTGAGGGGGAGAACTGGTGTATTCTGGTTTTGTAAGTAAATTATCCAGATGTGTTCATAATAGGAGAAAAATCGGTAAGCATGCACAATAGTTTTTTTGTGTGTGTTTCTTTTTTTAAAATTCATATCAACTTAATTCCATAAAAAGATAGGTAGTTACATATGGAAAACAGCTCTTTGCCATGGAGACATAATCCAAGGGCAGTGATGTCTAAGAATGATGATGTGCTTGTTTTACTTTTCAACATACTGCTTTTAATTCAGAAAGGAAATACGTCAATACCAATATTAAAATAGTCTTTGTTTTATGTGGTATTTTTTCCTCTGAACTGACAGTTTAAATATTTTTGTTGTCGTAGGATACTGTGACGTGGACATGGCAAGGATATACATTGTAAGTCGCTCATATCTATTATTTATAAAGTAAAAATTTCTAATCAGATCCTTAAATCTTGTAACTGATAAATATCTATAGAGAACGTAACTATCTTTCCCATTAACACCCAGGGTCTCCCACGTGCAGAATTCTAGTTTGTCTGTCATGTTCTGATCGGTCTAAAAGTGTTGATCTACCAATTCTTAACAAATATTTCAGTGACCTAGTTTGTATCATCCTTAGCTCTGATTCTGTAGTTTCATTTTCATTGCAGATTTAGCATTATCTAGTGTCTCCATCGTTGTGTTACGGTATTGGTTTCAGCAATCTAGAGCAATTTAGTCCTATGGCCTGAAATTGTTGTGATGTGTCTGAGCTGAGTTGAGAAAATGGCTAACCAAGCTTTCAGTTCTGTTCTTGGAAGTGAAAAGCACAGGGCTCAGCAGTTTCTAAAAACCTTTAGGAGAGGAATACAGTTTCACTATTAAGCAAGCTGAAGTGAAATAAGCCTTTAAATAGAACAGAACATGGAGAGTCTTACTTTCTCTCCGGAAGCCTGTTTACATTTTGGTGAGAACCTGGATGTAAGGACTTTAGCCAGGGACTTTCCCAGTAATGCCTTTCGATTCTATTATGTACAGAATCCAGATAACCTTGTCCATGGGTTGCCAGTTAGGTGACAACCACTTGGAAATATTTAAAAGAAATTCATTATTTGCCTTCATGTACACTGTGGCCTTCTTAGATACCTTTTAGACAATCCAAACAACTTCTGAAAGTCAGATTTTTTTGCACTTTCAGAATGCACTCCATTGTGTGTGTGTGTGTATTTCTTTGAAATAATAAATTTAAATCATGATAGGTAACTGATGGGCCAACTGTGTCTGTTAAGTGTTTATTAATGTGTGAGACATTTTATGTTCCTCTTATGCTGTAGTCTTTGGGAGCTGAAGTTAAGTAAACGACACCAAAAATAGCATAAATTTTAAAGGATATCTAGACATTATGTTATCTCTAACTCTTCAGGAAATCAGTTTAGTCATTTGGCAAGAATACATGTTTCATGGCACCACTGGTTTTGGACGACTGTTTTTCAACTTTTATTTAAGGGAAAATTAGGAGAAACAAGTAGTGTGAGGGCATTTTAGAAAAAGACGTGCCTGCAAATTGGGTGGATAAAGTATTTGTATTTCCTAAGATGTCCGTGGAGCTTTTCCAAGGTAAGTTCCTGAAGGAGACAGTGACTTTGGGTTCACTGTTCAGTAAATAGGACTTTTTTTTGGCTTTGCAGCCGTCTGGATAGCTGTGGAGGTGAAACAGGAGAAGGTTTCTGGAAGGGGGATCAGGGTTAGAAAATAGAGGGCTTTCGTTAACCGAGCCTTCTAACTTAGGAAGTGTGTGATAAAGGGGAAAAGACAATAGGAGAGAGAACTCAGAAAAGAAAGAGAGGAAAACAGTATTTTCAGAGTTAAAGATTTCTTAGGACTTAAAAACAAACACAAAATCTTCAAAAGGCACCACTCTGTTTTGTCCAAATACCACGTTGCACTTACCTATGGGAACTCACATTTCTACCTTATCGTCTGGTCTACTTCATGATATATTTAGCGTTGTGTCTGTTACTTCTAAATCAGTTTCTCAATTGCCCTTGCCTCAGGTTCTAAGACATTCTGCACCAAAGCAGATATCCAAAGAGAGAGGAGTAATAAACTTAGGAAATAAACTTAGAGAAGGAGAAGCAAGCTATGGAAAAACTGTTTTATGTTGCTTGGTTTGTGTGTCATGTGGATGAGGTTTAATGAGATCTTAGGTGTTTTATTTATTTTTTACAGCATTCAGAATTTTCAGAATAGAATTATCTGCTCAAATCACTGAATCCCAAAGCTCAATTTAAATAATTAAAGAAATTATTATTTTATTGTAGATACTATAGATTGACTTTGCTTGCTAGGGGTGATAGGAAAGGATTTTTTCCTTTTCAAGATGAAGGTTTTGAGAACTGATACTTGTATTAACAATTTGTAATTAATTATGGAATTGGTAAACCTATTTCCTAAATTCCTTCTTTAACTAAATTCCTTGTTTAAATTCCTAAGTTTGTTTTGGTCTTAAATAAGTCTCTCCAAGTAATCTTTACAGATAAATGATATTTTAATTTCTTAATAGCAAAAAAAAAAAAGGTTTGTTGGTTGTTTTCATAAACATGCAGTGTAATCCACTCTGCCAGATTTCTGGGTCATCTCTCTAAATAAGGCTAAATAAAAAATCCGATAGAAATCTTATCCAGAAGCTGCAAGTTGGAACAACTATTTCAAAAATTATCTTTAAGAAGATTGGTTATAACCACCTTAAAGAAAGCCTTGTCTAGTTTTACAATGAAATTTGAACACTTTCAGAAAATTTCCCCATAATGAAAACATTTACTAGTAACTGAGACAATTATGATAAGCTTTCTACTTTTAAGAAAGACCCACTGATTATTGGTTTTTAAATATCAGAAAAGAGTTTAGTATTGTACTGTTCTACTCAGGAGCTTTCCTATAAACACATGTATGTACCTTCAAAGGTGGGCTTGGGGATTTTCTCTAGGGACTTAGGCCTAGGAGCCCGAGTCGTCAAAGAGACTTCACATGTGCAGTGTAGTCTGCTGAGCTATGTCTCTGATTCACAAGTACCATATGGCGTTGCATGTGGTGATTGAACTTTGAATGTCAAGAATAGTTGTCTCAGCCCAAGAAGTGTTATAACCACCCTGTGGCATTTATAAACACAAAATAGGTATAACGTGTGACATGGGTGCTGCATGTTTTGTGAAATAATGTTAGCGACACTTGTAACTCCCATATAAAGGGGACCCTCTCTTTCTTATCTTCAGCATTCAGCTTTGTATCCTTACTTGGTGCCAGCCCTTCACAAAGGTGGAAGTTGAGGTAAGTCCTTCACAGTGTGGCTGTGGAACTTGAAATTTGGCCTTTCCTTTTATTTTGAATTTCTTGTCTAGAGAGACCGAATATGCAAAGGTTGGAAGTTAAATCCACCGTCTTTAAAATAAGCCCTGTGTGCAAATTGTGTATCTAGACCCAGGCTATCAGATGCAGCCCTTAGAATTGTATTAAGAAACACCTCTAACTTCTGGCAACTCCTACCATGGAGTAAGCAGCCTAACCAGTCTGGCTGGTCAGATTTGCATTGCCTGTTCCTATCTTTTTATTCCTTTTAATGCTGACCTCTGCAAAGTTGAATGGTACACCTTCACACCCTGACAAAAGGAGCTCTAGAGGCTGGTGGGGCCCCACACTCCCGGAAGAGGAGGTTCTGCGAAAGCTGACAGGTGCTGCCTGGCGTGGGAGAAGCGCAGAGGCCAGAGCCCTGACTTTTGGACTCATTCTGCATAGGGAATGCCTGAGGAAGTCATACCTGGGGGCGCTCATATCATCAGTCACAGGACAGTCTTTTGGTTGGAGTTGCAGTGGCTGGTGAGGGGAGTGGGGGAGTAACTGGATCATTCTGAACATTCTAACCAGATTGTTAAGACTCTTAACAGAACTTTTCTTAGTTTCTAAGAATGATGTGGAATGGACCCCTGAATTCAAAATCTAGTTGGTTCCAGTGATACCCCCAGGTAGCTGCTGAAGAGAGAGGTCAGAGACAGATATATGTATGTAAATGTAACCCTTCCTCTAAATGGTTCCTTCCTCTAAATTTACCCCTCTCCCGCTAAAACAAGATCTAGCAACAGATGTGGAAATGCACATAGAACTGCACTTTTATGTGTAGCGTATACATCAGGGGTCAAACTGCGTTACGACACAAGCATGCAAATTCCTCAGTTTTTTACCTTGACCACTATTACCACGTTTTCTTTCCCTGTCATGGCTGGCTTTCTTTCTTTCTTTTTTTTTTTCCCCTTTTATTTTTTTGTTTCTTTTCCTTTCCTTCCTTTCTCCCTCCCTCTCTTCCGTTCTCTCCTTTTCTTTCTTTCTTCTTCCTCCCTCCCTTCTTTTTCAATTACAATGTTTGTATTCTCTAGCCCATTCTTAGACCTGTTTGGATAATATATTCTGGCAAAGAGAAGAATATGTCCTTTGTTCAATAACTTCACGAACAAAATGGCTTTCAAACAGTTTCAAATACCTGCATCAGAAGGGATTTTTGATGCCTTAGAATTGTGTTGCAGGGAAACAGGATGGGAATTTGCGACTTCAAATTTGGTATTCTTAGTTTAATCATAGTATTTTAGATTTATGATGCTCCCTTTCACGCAGGGGGCTCCTAACAACTTCATGATTTTTGAATATTTTAATTCCCTACTGTGTTGATGAAACTGAAACTGCATGCCAGCAGCTCTTCGGGCTCTAAGCATATCCACACCCTGGCTCAAGGCTGGACCCTGTCTCTGACGCGCCAACCTTTCCACCATGTCTGAGGAGGCTCAACGTGTGCTGCCCCAACACATGGTTTAGTTAGCAGTCTCAGCTCACTTAGCTGCACCACTTTCAGCTATCTTGGTTGTTCAGTGGCCCCCATCTCTCTTTCCTTCTTTAAAATTGATGGAAATCCTAGGTATTGTTTTTAATATATATTTTAGAACTTTGTGGATATTAATTAGGTGAACCTGATTCAAGATGTATTATTCGAGAATATGGCATGGGTTTTATGGTTTTTAAAATCAACTCTGAGTGGATTATTAAAGTGCCCTTTTAGACACTCTGCTATTATGGTCACAGGTTATCTCACTATGTTGACTGCTGTAGCCTTTAGTGTCACAAGTCTCCCATCAAAATGATGGCTGTCAAACTTTTTAACTACCCAAATCATTGGGCATCTAAAATCTAGAGAATGTAATATTGAGGAATATTTCCCTTACCTCTTCTCTTCTCTCGCGCTCTGCTTTCCAGACACAGAGACTTGTTTTTAAAAAGGTTATTGTTTTCTTGACTCTTTAATCTTAAAAATACAATGTAAGTGCCAAACCTCATGCCCTATATGATTGGTCTTCTGGAATCCTTGAACAGTGCTGCCGTGTGCGTCTGCAGAATGGCTCTACTCAAAGTCATCGGCCAGCCACTTCACAAGTGTATGGCTTAGGGGCATAGGCAATAAGATAGCTCGTGGGAAACATTCCCAAACATGACATAGATGAAGAGCCTGCCAATTTACCTCATGAGAGAGAAGACATGCAAAGTCAGACTCTGTAGCGCTATGTCGGCAGCTGCTAGTTTGTGAAGGGAAACATGGCCTGTACGTTACCTGTACGGTCCGCTTCCTTCATCAGAGGCCATATCTCAGTTGGCGTTCAAAGCATGTTGACTTTAAAGTCCACGCATTATATTGTAAATGCATCAACATTTTTTTTCTGTAGGCATACAGACATATTTTGCTTCAGGAAAGCTCCTTTGCAAAGCTTATGGTGAGCTTCTCGTGGCTCACATTAGACCTACAACACTTTATGGCAGGCAAGTCATTGCGTTAAGTAACAGAAAGAGATTTTCTTTTTTCGTTAAAGTTTTTTTCTGATTTAGGAAAGGATTGTCATTAATAATGAGTGTCAGGATCAACGTTTATAGATTTATATCACCTCTAAAGTCTCCAAAGAGCTAATTACTTAGGGAAAGTTCACATACATTTATGTAGTTTATTTAAATATCCAAATGCACTAAAATAATTTGCAGTTTTGAATCCAAAATGAGCCTTTTAGAAAACCTCCATTGCACAAATACACACACACACACACATACCACATCACATCACATCACATCACATCACAAACGTACTTGTTCTAACAAAATTATTTCTTCTGGAACGTGGTACAGTTCTGGAATTGGTAAGTCATAGTAGTAGAGAAATGGAGTGTTACAAAACGTGTGTTCACTGGGGTTTTCGTTTCAATCCTGCCACGACCTACCTGTATGTGCTTGAGCAAATTACGTAAACCCCTCTAAGCCTGTGTTTTCACTGGTGAAATGGGGATAACATGCATTTTATAGCGCTGTGAGAATTTAATAAGCTTACTTACGTGCTGGCACACAGCAAGTGTTTCCTAAGCATTAACTTATTTCCATTATCATCTAGATTTTTCTGTTCTTTTGGAAAGGAAGCAGCAAATGTTGTTCATAAGTCCCCTCCTTGTTTTGCTATTTGTCTTTTTGGAGACTTAAAAGGAGGATCATGGGAAGCACATTTGTTAAGAAGGGCCTGTTAAAATTCTTCTCTGTTACTCGGAAAAAGATGCGATTGTATATGTAGCGTTGCCATTCATCAGTCTTTCTCCTTCTCATAATCATATTTTTAGGAGAAAGGAATGTGCTTGATGTGGTCAGGAAACAATGAATAAACTAGTTTTACTGGGACGGAGGATTTGTATAAAGGACTGGCTCTGGATAACAGGTGGCCTACATAACAGGCTGAGGAATTTTTACTTTATCTTGTGAGCAGCCCAAGAGGAGGGAGGAGGCCTTGGGAGCAAAAGCGCAAGGAGAGGAGTTGGTGTGGAAGCAGGTCAGTTAGTCTCCTCCTCATCTGGGACAGGGTGGTGAGAGTCAGCATTCTGAAGGGGCCAGAGGACAGTGAAGTGAGGAGGGCAGTGGAGCTGTGCAGCCCAGGTGCGTGGGGAAGGGAATCGCAGTTTACACAGGCTGTTGTAGGGGAGGAAAGACGACCTCTCCTCACCTACGTTCAATGTCTGGGACTGTTAATATAAATATCAACCATATTTATATTATATCATCGATATTTTATTAATTAGGTTAATTAAGCATTAAACATTTTATTAATCACTCCACTAATTAAATTATTAATATTTTATTAATTATTTTAATCATTAGTATTTTAATCGTTGATATTAATACTGTATTATTAATATGAAATTCATTAATTTTAATATTATGTGCACAAGGGCATCATAGGGATAAAAAAGTGAGCCCCCACCCCAAAAAAAGTGGTGAGATTTGAGAGCTCATATACCATCTTAATAGAGGAAGTAGGGAGCAGGATGTAGGCCATGTAGGGAACGGAAATGAGTTTTAGGGAAGACAAATGGGCCCTTCAGAGACTAGATAGGAGATACTTGAGTGTGTGATAAAGTTTGTCTGCGTGTGATGTCGGCTTCTAGTCTCCTGGCCTCTGGTAAGAGTCAGTCCCTCTGTTGGATGAATCTCCCCAGGAGGGGATTTCTGACAATTGAGTTCCTTTTGGGGGATCTGTCTTTAGGCAGATAAGGGGTTCAGAGAAGTCCTCTCCTTGTATTCGTTGTTTTTCGAGTGCCTTCAGCTCAGAATAATCCATATACCAAAGTGGCGTATTTTGGGGTGGCCTGTCCTGACCTCCTTCACTGTCTTCTTTCTAAAGTTGAAAGTAAAGTGCCATTGAGATGAAAGTGGAATTGCAACCTGAGAAGCATGGACTGGGATGAAACAGTAAAATGTGATGGCAGGAGATCAAAACGGGACGTCAAAGGGTTGCCAGGCCGCAGTGTGGTGTGATTTAGGTTAAGTAACTTGGTGCTTCCCCACCACATGGACATTAAGAAAACAGACTCAGAATTAAAAATACAGATTTTGGCACACCTGCAAAGACAAAGGGAGATCTCCGGCAAAAAGAAAACAAATAAAAAACAATTTTTATATTTTGAGGCAGTGTGGTCACTGTGGGAAAAGAGCATAGTTTCCGAGCAGCTATGAGGACCCTGTGGGAGTTAACATGGATTTGTAGCAGCCTCAACCCATACGGTTTTGTGCACCCCGCAGCAGTCTGCAATAGGGGTGGGGTGGCAGGATCAGGAATGGGACCGCGGGTTTGTGCTCGGTGCCATGGGTGTGGCAGAAGTGAGAGATTGTAGATGACAGAAAGGCCCCGTGGGTGTGTCTGACCCCCTAAGACCAGCTGGATGGGCAGACAGATGCTGCAGGAGGGGCTGGGTAAAGAGGGGTGAGTGGCTTCTGAGCGTGGCCATCAGGTGCTCGCAGTCTAGGTCACACGAGGTGAGGGGAGAAGTAAATACTCCATGAGGGGAAGCTCTGCCGGAAGACCTTGTCAGAGGAGGAGATTAGAGTCATGCATTTGTTTCCGTGGCTGAAGCGGAGTTGAGAAGAGCATCTGTGGCCGGGTGCAGGGGCTGTGAAATCAAGATGTCACATGGACGGTCAGGGTGGCTACTGCATACAATGAAAGAAGATGGAGGTGGCAAGGAAAACTTGGGGACCTGAAGTCACTGGGGTATTTAGATGTGTCATCGGGGACAGTAATAGATAATGGCCATCCTGGCTCCCTATTTTTGGTTGATCTTCCTTCCCAAATAAAGGGTACGCTCGTGCTGTGAGCCTTGAGTGCAAATGTGCTATGGAGGGCAAGGTCTGACCCAGGGAGGGATGACTTGTCATTAGAATTTCCATTGCACTGCTTCTCAGGAGGCATGGGGGCCTCCAAGGCCCATGAGTGTCAAATCTAGACTTTTAATTATTTTGTCCTCTCAGTGGAATGTTTTTCCTCAAGAATAAAATGCCATGCCAATATGAGAGTTATTAAAAATCATTTTATGGAAACTATTACTTACACTACCAAACCCATAGTTCATTGTAGTATGCTTGGTTAACAGTATAGCTATAATTTATTTTTCAGGGGTTTCAGTATGTTCTTTCATGACCTGCAAATCGAGTGTGTTATAAATGATCATTTGGCTTTTTTTAAAAATAAAGAATTATATGGCAATTTAAAACTTTAATTTATTATACTATTTTGTTAGAGATTTTATGAACATTGATTTTAACATAGTGTTTTCTTCCTTGGATTTCATACTAAGCAAATATAAGGGATTTTCCTGGAACAGGACGGAAGGAATTTTTAGACATTTATTTGCAAAGATTGTTGCTCTGGATATATAAGTGATGTGGGGACCTCTGGTGGCTTAGTTTATTTTTCCATTTTCAAGAATAACGATACTAAGTAGAAAGCTAGATATAGAATTCTAGTTCGACAGGACCTTAGAGATTATCTAGTCAAACTTTTTTCATTTGACGTGAGAGGGAACTGAGGCCCAGAGGCTAAATGACTTTTCCAGGATCACACAGCAGAGTCCAGGCAACCGTGCTCTTTCTGCAGCCTGCCACGGTCCCTTGGAGAGGATGTTACAAAAAACAAACGTGCAAAGGAAAATGACATAGACTCATTATCCTGTGATTCCCATCCGGTCCATCCTAAAAATGCCACTTGGGTGCATGCTGTCCTCTACTTCCTCACGTCCTCTGTTCGTGGTCTTACTATCTCTCCAAGGTGATTGCAGATGCCCCTCTCAGGGGTTCCCCCTGCTCCTAGCTGCTTCCTCTTTGATTTATCCACTCCCTACAAAGTCATTGCTCAAAAGCTTGGACTGGGTCATGTCACTCCCTTGCTCATCTCTGAGTCACCATTGCCCGAGGCTTCTTAACGTGACTAACAGGACTTAAAAACTGGTCCACCTGTTTTCTGACAGGGGTGTTATTTTAGACAAATCTTTCTTTTAAACTGTGACCCTGCCACTTGTGTGTGGCTTTAGCTATATTGTGTATTCCCTTCTAGCCACATTCTTCTATCAAATGGAAATTCGATAGAACTTACTTCAGGGAAAGGTTAAGAGACTTAAAGGATGGGAGCTGTTCTGGGTGGATGTAGCTGATTGTCGCACATTTCTCCCCCGCTGTGTCGAGAACCCCTGGCGGGCAGGGGCTTCACTGGCAGGTCTTCAGGGCTTAGTGCAGGGCCTGGCACACAGATGCCTAAGCAATGTTTGCAGAATGGAAGTGGCCATGGAATCTTGAGCAAGTCATTTAATCTCTGTGAACCCCAATTCCTTGTGACTAAAACTGGGAGGGTTAAGGAAATGGAATAATGCCTGTAAAGCACCTAATGTGGTACCTGGTTCGTCGTTATCATTCAATAAGCAGGAGCTGTTGGCGAAATCATGTTTACCCTTAAAAAGCCAAGATCAACTATTACTCTTGTGTGTAGCCTCTTTGGCTGCTTTTCCCTGCCCCCTGACCAAATTAATCCTTTCCTATCCCTCACTGTCATACTCCAGGAAGGATGGGTTAGTAGGGAAAGCAAGGGTGTTAGAATCTGACAGACCTTTGACTGAATCCTGGCCTTGTGACCCGCGTGCCTTCAAAGAAGTTAATTAAGCCTGTCAGCCCTATCGGTAATCGGGGGTGATAAGGGTGGTGATACTTAGCACGTGTTACCTCGGTCTGTCCTGTTAGAATGTCTTCTTTAGAACAGGGAGAGAGTCCTCGTGACCTGCCCTGGTATGTAGTGGGTGCGCAAAACAAGTCATGGCTTCAATATGGCACCCAAACCTTGCTAATGTTAGAAAACTATGTATAAAAACGAGGACAGTACAAATGAGGCATCACAGACTATCGACTGGAGAAAAAAAGTTAAAACGTTAAATGATAAGGCAAAACGTGGGAGTGGGGAAAAGCTAGAAAGCCAGTACTAAGGGTTAAAAAAAAAAAAAAAAAAAAGCAAATGAAATGACAAAACATGAAGTTTGATCAAATGATAAAAATATGGCTGATACAGGAATGGATAGAGAAGGTTACAAAAGACAAAATAACAGTAATAATAACACTTTCACACAAAGGGATGGGAATGGTAGAAAATGCAGCTCTGAGACTGAGATCTTAGTAGCTACAGCTTTACAGCTTCCAGAACTCCAGACACTGGCTCATTTCACCCTCACCACAACCGGGGAAGTAGGTGGTCAGAGCCTTCCTTTTGGAGTCGAGGAGACAGTTCAGAAAAAGTACAGGACATATCACTTAACACACAGGGCGACCAGGGCTTGGCGGCCGCTCTCCTGAGTCCAAGCGCAGTGTTCTTTCCATTACATCCTATAACCTATGGGCTAGAAAGGCAGACTTCATTGAATGCTAGATCGCTTATGAATTAATGTATTTAGCATGTAGTGTCTGAGGCCTTTTCCAATTGTTACAGAAAAGTGTATTTGTCTTTTAGTTTATGCCTGTTCAAGTCCCGAGTGATGAAGAAAAAAGTGATCCCGTCCTTTTTGCTGGCCGAGTCCGGAATTTGATGGCGGAGTACGTGTCTGTATATGATCAAAATCCGTAGACAGATAGACTGAACATTATTAGTAAATAACATTTAACATAGCTTCAAGGTTTGGGGTTTTTCCGTACCTGAGTTCCTCATTCCCCAACTTCTTTTGGTAAGTAAAATAACGTGCCCAGGAGGAACATGGTGCCTGAGACAATCTACAAATACTGTCCCCAGCTGCAGCCCCAACCTAATAGAAATGTGTCTTTGCCAGAAGGGGTGCGGGAGGGTGCAGTAACCAGAAGAGAGCAGCCAGTGCCTTCCACACACAGGGTGGACTCTCCCAAGCTGGCCCTCACCATCACACGAAGCCTGTGACAGTGGTAGCGTTCCTCCCGCTGCCCACCTTCTGTCCCCCGGCCTCCATGGAGCTGCCAGGGCCGAGGGTTTCAAAGGCGTCAATGATTATAGCACCAAAAGGAGAACGTTTGCAAGGGAATACAACAGAGGCGTAGAAAAGGGAGAAAGTCACCCCATTCGGGGATGACTATAAATTGGGGATTTAGAAATTGCACAACATAAGGTAGATGTTTTTCTACACGGGAAGGAATTTGAACTGGCCACCATACTGATGAGATAAATCACCTCTCATCCTGCCATGAAAGAGCGTGTGTGACACCATGCACCACCGGGCAGCCTCACAGCCGTCCAGTGTGCACCCGCTCCCCGGGCACCACCTCTGCAGTCCTGTCCAGTAGTAGGTTTGCAGGCAATAGGCCAGTGGATTTTATTCTCTGAGTAAAAACTCGATGGGAACTCTGAATTCAGCTTCATAGCGAAATGTGGCTTTATAGCAAGCACGCACCTATATATTCACATATACACACACGCATATTCATAGTAATATTGCACAGCAGAATAACTTTATTTTCAAAAAAGAATAGATGTTTAGCAAAAGGAAAAAATTGTGTTGCGTGTATCTAGGTGTGCTTGTTTCAGTTACTTCCTTGTCCGGCTGCAGTTTTGCTCGTATACTACGTTCTTCCTTAGATTTTCATACCAGCTAATGTCCAAAAGTGAGGAACGAAGATAAGTATTACTATTTATTAATCAAAACATCCTAGTTGTAGATAGAAAAAAAGTTTTACTCTTACTGCATACATTGAAAATGTAATGTTCTTAGTAATGATTCAACAAAATCAAATACAGGGGAAGACATGATTTTATGATGTTCCCTGACTATCTGTGAATAAAAGCTTAGTGAAGAGGAATCTTCAGGGAGTTATTTCATGTACTGCACAGCCTTTCTTCTTGGTGCTCAGTGTTTTTTTAAGTTATTATTAATGTATATTTTTTTTTGCAAATCCAGGTCACTAATTATTAGCTCTTTCAGCTGGAGGCAGGGAGTTCGGGATGTGCTCTGCTTTGAGCATGGGGGATGTTTTAGCTTTGGAAGAAATAGGAACTTGTTATCAGTTCTCTTCCGTGTTTTTCGATGATTGCTATGTAGCAAGAAGGTGGTCTTCATGTTTTAAAAGATGAAAAAATGCAGATGGCTAGCAATTGAGGTTGTTTATTTATATTACATACAGATGCCGTTTATCTGTTTAAATGGTTCTTCCACGGGCCATGTTGGTTTGTCCTTAGAATAACCCCGTGGAATAAGTAATTCTTCCTACGTGCAGGTGAGAGCAGTGAGGCTTAGGTTAAGTGCCAGAAGGTGCACGGCTGGCGAAAGACCCCACCGGGACTCGAACCTATGTCTTCTCATCACTTTCCATGAGACTGACATCCACTGTTATTATTGTTACAGTAGTTAAACCACAGAGCAAAAATAATCAGCTGACAGAAGCATGCAGACATGAGGAGATTCACTCAGGCCATAGTAAGTCAGTGAGGAGGTAGTAGAGAAATACGTCTCTTTGGCAATAAAAAGCCAAAGCTGCCGGTTTAAAAAGTAGGAAATACGTTTCCATTTACTGTTGCTTGTTGACTAGTTCAGGCCAAATGAAAAATCATCACCTTTAAAAATTGTTTGAACTTCAGTTTGCTTTTTAATGCTTTTAGAGCTCTGGGAATTCCAGTCACAGATCACACGTATGAAGACTGCAGACTGATGATTTCAGCAGGACAGCTGACGTTGCCGATGGAAGCTGGCTTGGTAGAATTTACCAAAATTAGCCGGAAATTGAAGTAAGTATGTTTTTAAATTACCACGCTTTCATACAGGTGTCCAAAAGAGATCTGCCTTCTTGTATGTTTATTTTCGTTAATGCTCAGCCCCAGTGTTTATTAGGGAAGCCGGGGTTGTGAATGTATGTTCCATTCAGTTCGGCTGGTTTTGGTTTTTCAAGAACAGTTAACTGCAAATATGTGCATTGGTCATAGGAGACCAAGAGATAGTAAATGTGGGTGAGTACAGATCTGCCTCCCTTCTCACAAATGGCTAGGAAAAGTTTTCCATCCTGGCACCTTCTTACAAGAAGGACAGCATAATTGGATGATACTGGCCTGTGGTGATCACACCTCTTGTGAAATAGGAATCGACTTGTAGAGTAGCAATTCTGACTAAATTTGAAATACCCTAGACCTACCTTTTTCTTCTGGGTATGTAATTTTTTTTTTTTTTTTTTTTTTAAGGCAAAAACACCCCTTTGTGCTCTTATGATGTAGTTTAAACCATTTAGAATATTCCCTTTGAACTATCTGGTATGAAAGGTATGACTCCCCAAGTCCCCCTGTTATTACAGTTCATTCAGTTTTTATCCTTTTAGGGATTTGCAGAATTTATTGATTTAACAGACCCTGGCACCCTCCCTAGGAGGGAGCTGCAGAACCAGTATTAAAAATTATATTTTGATGATAACGGATACGGCAAATATTATCTGTATCTTCTACATAAAATGTTTTGATGTTATGTTCACAATTGTCCTATAGGTTTGAAAAGTTTAGATAGTCACTGAAATTGGAGACAAAAAAGTATGTGTTAAGTCACATGTTTCATCTCAAAGATAAAGTTTCTGATGTAAGCTATAGTACGTTTGCCAGTGTTAATCACCCTGATTTTTCATAACTAATATCAGAGAAAGTGTGTGTAGTCTAGCGAATCTCCCTATCACAACATTTTCTGACATATGAATTCATTATCAGCCTCATAGCTCCTTGAAAACAAAAGTTGTGTTTTTTTAACAAGTCAGTGAGTACTATTGACTAATTAAGTAATATTTAGATTAAAATGTGATTTCTTATTTTCTTCTCATGAGTCCTTTATTCTTCTACCACATTGCTCTTCTTCTCAGTTACTTTTCTTGCCCTCAGATATTCGGGGAAATTACAGTTACACTAATATCCTTTAAAAAATTAGAGGCCTAAGTACGTGTTCAAATGTACTTTAAAATACCCATTTTATTTTCCTTTTCAGTTTTAACACATAAAATATTTTTCCGCCAGACAAATGAATAAAACAATGTGCATCAAAATGTCACCTGGATTGTAAAGCGCTAATAACACGTGTTTGTAATTCTTTGTTTAGATTAGATTGGGATGGTATCCGTAAGCATTTGGACGAATATGCAGCTATTGCGAGCTCCTCAAAAGGGGGAAGAATTGGAATTGAAGAGTTTGCAGAGTATTTAAAGTTGCCTGTTTCAGATGTCCTGAGACAACTTTTTGCACTCTTTGACAGGGTATGTTAAAATTTGATCTTTAACACACAAACGTTTTTATGCTCCCCTCAGAGCACCAATATGGCAGGCAAGGAAAGCTTGTTAGGTCAGTGTTAGAAGAAGCAAGGCTGAGCCTAAGGAGTCATTGCATGATTTTGTTGTTTTCCCCTTAATAGTCATAATAATACGCGTGTGTGTGTATGTGTGTGTGTGTGGTTGTGTGTGTGTGGTGTGTGTGTGTGTGTGTTTTGCAACAGTTATGATAATGTCTATCTTAAACTCCAGGTCAGATATAAATATTGTGACAATGTAATCATGTTTGTAACTGGAAAGGTTTATATAACTGGCAAGAATTTTTAAATTTATGTCAAAAGTCATATATTGAGGACCTGGGTGGTACTATTCTATTCTGAAGGTTTCTGGACTTTCCCAAAAATGTGTGAACACCAAATAGATTTTATTTTCAAACAACATTTTATAACAAAGGTTTCCATTAAAGCTTGGCCACTTGCCATTATATTGGGGATACAATTTCCTGCTTTTGAATATATAAGTACATGAAATTAGATAACTGAGTTGTCAAAAAGTTGCCTTAGAAAAGTGTATCAAGATTTCAAGTTCTCTATTTTTTTCATTTGTTTTTCATATATAAAATTCACTCTTTGGGTTACAGATATATGAGTTCTAACCAATGTATAGAGGCATGTAACTACTACCAGTACTCTCAAGATACGCAACAGTTGCAAAACAGGATATTTTGCAAAGAAATGATAGCTCAAGGACAGAAACCAGGACAGGCCTTTTTTTCTCTCTTTTCAGAGCACTCTCTTGTTCTCAGTGACTTACTCTGTAATCACATAGATGGACTATCTTTAACGAGTGCATCTCGTTATGCAGTTAAGCAGCTTTCTCCTGTATGTGGTGTGCGGACCTCTCTCCTGGGCTTGCTCGCAGCATCCAAATAATCTGTCCTTGTGCATGAAAAATAATCTTCACTGCGCCGTATGGCAGTACCGCTGTGGTACAACTACAACGTGTAATGAAGATTTCGGGGAAAGGAGAAGAAAATTATTGGCTATAACTGTGCAAGTTGGGAAGACAAAGGAACTTTTGTGCTGTTACTAGTGTTTCTGGGAGATTTATGTAGCAGCTCCCAGTATGGCTCTAGAAACTATGCAAGTAATTTTAAAGAAAGTTTCTACAAAGTCGAACTTGGTGGCAGGAAGGAATGTGGCAGGGACATGCAAATGAGGACAGGAGATGGGGACGTGGGAAGTGACATGAACAGGGACCAAGGGGGAGGTTTAGAGCGTATCTTAGACTTCCTGCTCATCGTGATTTTTATTCAAAATTAAAAATAGTATCTATAAAAGTTGCCCTCTCTTTCAGGTGTCAGACTGTCACAACTGGCAGTTACAGGGTTGTTAGGACACCAGTTCTGTCTTTTGGTGACTGATGCTACCTGCCACCAGCCCCATTGTTCCTAGTGCACTGTTAAGTATGGGAAGATTTGGGAGTGGGGAAGGGAGTGTGAACCAAGGATTAAAAGAACCCCTAGTTAGCTGATTGACTGACTCTGAACTGGAGAAGACAACTGGCTCCAGGCAGTCAGAAGACGGGTGAGCGTCTGTAGCCGATTTGGTCAGTCACGTTTCTGCACGGGCTGTTTCAGTCAGCTGGCTCAGGTATCAGTGATAAGTGTGAGTTTTCTTCACTTCTTTGTATAGTGTGACTTGGCTTTAGATAGAGACCACAAGCTGGTCTTAAAAGCACTTTTCTTTTGCTCTCCAACATACTGGAAGGTAGAGAAAATAGTCTGGAGAATTAAAGACTAATGCATTTGACCTTCCTTCTTTCCTTCTTTCCTTCCTTCCTTCCTTCCTTCCTTCCTTCCTTCCTTCCTTCCTTCCTTCCTTCCTTCCTTCCTTCCTTCCTTCTCTTTTACCCCCTCTTCCCTTCTTCCCCTTCTTCCCCTCCTTCCCTGACTCCCTGTCTCCCTGTCTCCCTCTCTCTTTCCTTTTCTGTTTTTAACATACCTGCATGTCTGTGCTTGTGTAGGTTTGCTTCGTTTTGAGAAGACGTTGAATTATGCACTTGCTGCCACGCCCTGTACACATACCCACTTCCATGCCAGGCTTATTTTTTCAGTCTCTTTAAGTGATTGAGCTGGGGAATTTTCAGTGGGAAAGACCAGGAAGTTCAGTAACTTCCTAGTTTGTTTCTCTCAGAGTAGCTTATCTTGCTAAACTCAATGCCTCAGGAGGGGTGGGGGCCAGAGGGAGGAAGGGTGGGAAAGAGAAAGGGGTGGGGAGTTCCTGTTGCTCTTTCAGTAGCTATCAATGTTTGCAGCGCCATGGCTCCCACAAGCCCTTCCCATGCTCTTTTCCTACTTTATTTTCCTTTTCCTTCTCCTTCTTTTCCTCTCTCAATCTTTCCCCAAGTCCAATGTAGTTGTGCTTGGTATTTGGGGGATGGAGGAGAGACCTGAATATCTCCCCACATTCCTTTTCTCTTTTTTCCCACTTACATTCTTGGCTCGTCTTCAAAAACATCATCATGGCTTTTGTTTCAATTTGTTCTAAAAAAATATGCTATCTATTTAGCTCCTTCTGAGATTCTGACATGGTCTTTTAGATTCTCAGATATTTAACAGCAGGTAAGGTCCAACAAAAATGTGATATTCATGATCCAAAGCATGGGATAAGTCACTCCTTCGGGATAATTCCCTTTGGAGAGGTCCAATCTTTGCGGGGGAAAAAGAAAAGGAAAAGAAAAAGACCCTTTACATCTTTAGGTTCAGTGTAGCTTCTTTATTTTCATGAATGTATACTGAACTCTCTAGATCAGAGGATAACTTGGGAGTAGTCAAAAGTCCAGAGGAATTAGGGTTGAGGGCTGAGACAATAGTTTAAAACATTGTCTTCTCGACATTTTTTGTATTCACAATTCAGTGTTAAATACTACGTTTTGTGGCAGCACACTTGGAGAGATTTAAATACACTTACTGGGTTAAGAAACCGCTCTGTCTAAATCAGGAATGATTATCAGACAGTCATTTTTAGAGCTACAACAATGTCTGGCAATGTCCATGCCAGCATCATCGTTCCTTCCCCCCACCTCACCCCCGTCATCACAGTTACTGAGAAACCCATGAGCTGCCCGGCCAACAGTGTCTTATACCCCTGGGAGGCAAGTCCTCAAGTAGTTTAGTATGCATGTCATCTTTGTTGCTCGTTTGACAATACACCGTGTTATCTGCCTCTGACCTCTTACTAGTAGCCGAGTCGTATCTCTCCTGCATTGCATCTCACCATACATTCAGCTTGCTGTCCCACCTGACACATATCACCATCATGGTCTGTACCCTCCCTGGTGGCAAAGCTACCAGTATATTTCAGGGGCCGGCGGACTTTTACTGTGAAAGAGCCAGATAGTAAATATTTTTTGACTTTGCAAGATAGATGGTCCCAAACTTTTAGAACAACGTGTAAATTGAATAGAAAAATTCATCTATGCCACTCACAAAGATTTCTTTGTTTATTTCCAATCAGTGAAGCCATGTAAGTGCCTTGTTGTAACTCTCAGCATGAGCATAAAATCAGCATACTGCGGCACCCTACCTTCCCTAACAGGAAGGGGCAAGCAAGGATGCTTGTTATTATTGGCACTGATGATTTCACATTTGAACTAAGACCAAGAACAGGGCCGACAGGAAGAACTCAGGATAAAGAAACGCATTCATTCCACATAATGTGAAACGGTAATAAAAGATCTTCAGAAGTTTACAATAGCCACAAATGCTGGATTGTCAAAGTGCTAAAGTATACTCACACCTTTCCTGTCTAATATTTAAACAGAGTACGTAGTCATGCCAGAAGATCCCAGTGCCAGTTAGAAGGCAGAAATGGGAAAAATCATGACAGTTTTCAAATTTTTTGCAGAATGGAAAAAGTAACCATCTACATTTTATTAGGCTATGGTCTGTTATGCGCGTAATGGTCTTGGTATAAAGTGAGAGATTTTAGCTCATGCCAGATTTTAGCTTAGGAATTAGGATTCAGTCTCTCTCATCTGTAAAGATAAACGATATTCCACCAGTTAGAACTGTGGGAGGATGTCAACAAGAGGTAGACAGGTTAGTCAAGAATGAAGATTCGGAGTGAGCCCCTTTCAGTCAGATGTGGACAATCCTACAGAGCACCAGTGCTTGTGATAAGCACTGACTACAATCCTCCAGTCCACTCCTTAAACCTTACCGCCACTCTTGGTTCTCATCAGCTTACCAGGGGTCAGCAAACAGCAGTCGCTACACCAAATCCAGTCTGACACCTGCTTTGTGAATAAAGTTTTATTGGGACATGGCCATACCCATTCATCTATGTATTGTCTCTGGCTTTATCGCCACAGTGGCAGAGATGAATAGTTGCCACAGTGAAGTCTTCTATCCTTGACATTTCCCGTTCAGGTTTGATATGTAATAATAATATTTCATAACTCATGTGAAGAGAACTCACCTTGATTCCATCTCAGCTAACCAGAATTTGTTCTATGAAATCTACTCTATAACGTCTATGAGACAATGAACAGGAAAAGACTATAAACTTTCTGAGTGGGATGGAGGACATTTTCTATTCAGTTGTACAAGTTGCCCTGAATGTTTGGTTGTCATACATGTCGGAGCATTTCCCTCTGCAAGTCTCAGATTAGCATAGCTCCCCCATTGAATCCCTCATAGTCTGTTCTCTCACTGAGTGTTGTTACCCTAGGAATATCCACTGAAGCATGAGAATTAGATGCTTTATTTCTGCCTCCTGAATGCAAGTATACCGAAGAGATGCTTAAAGGAAATGCAGCAATGAAATTGCTGGAGACTGCAGCAATGAAAGCGTAACTTTTTGACAAGAGCAAGGGAGCAATGAGAGCATAAGGGAGTAAAGAGCAGGGCTTTGTAAAGAGCAAAGTGTGTCAGACCAATTTAATTTCCTCCTATGACAGAGTGACAGTCCAAGATGGTAAAGAAAAAGAAATAGATATTATCTCTATGGACACTAGAAAGGCTTTTGATTTCATCCAGTATGACATTCTCACCCATAAATTAGGACAGCCTGGTCCAGATTATGGTGCATTTAGGTACAAACCCCACTGAAAGAAGGGCTTCGTTCACAGGAGGGGTTGAGTGTCCTTCTGTATTATTCTAGACCTGGTCCAGTCCCACCACCTTGGAATTCTCTTTAGAGGTGCAACATACTTGATAGGTGGCAGTAGGAATACTTTTGAAAACCAGACAATGTGTCAAAATGGGGATAAGAGTAAGTAAGCATGTCTTTGAAAGTTGTGGAACCTGACTGGAGATTAAGAAAGATTGAATTAAATTAATATATAGCGTAAAAAGACTCAGGCACCAGAAGGAAACTAAGTGCCGGGTAAGAATGTTGCTGCTGTCACTGCTTCATGGCACGTGAAATTCCAGACTCACAGAATTTTAGAGCTAAAACGACCTTTGGTGTCAAACGCCATCTTCCTTATTTCGCAGAAGACCGCCAGCCCTAGAGAGGAAGGCACATGCTCAAGGCTGCATAGCTAGTTATTTGCAGGACTGGGACTAGAACTGTTGACTTTGTTTCAACCTAACTTTCTTAAGGCAGAATTTACATATCATATAATTCACCTATTTCAAGCATACACTTCAATGATTACTTTTAGTAAATTTACCAAGTTGTGCATCCATCAGCATGAATCAGTTTTAGAATAGTGCCACCCACCCAATGTGATTCTTTGTGTCTTTAACTGTTAATTCCTGTCAACTACCTACCCCCCAGTCCTAGGCAACCACTCTAGAGTCATGAGTCCTTCTGTGTTATTCTAGACCTGGTCTAGAATAGAGACTTTCTGTCTCTAGATTTGCCTTTTCTAGACATTGCATATTAATGGAATGATACAATATATGGTCTCTTGTGCCTGGCTTCTTTCACTTAGCATCATGTTTTTGAGGTTCATCCATGTCATGGAAAGTAACTCCGTGTAAAGGTAGTAATTCATTCCTTTTTATTGCTAAACTGTGCTCCATGTATGGCTATATCACATTTTGTTTTCAATTCACCAGTTGGGGGATATTTCAGTTGTTTCTGCTTTTGAACTATTCTGAATAATGTTGCTCAGGTATGCATGTGTCACTCTTTACTTTGTAAGTCCAATAACTCTTCCCCCTCAAATTGAGGTTAATTTTTCCATCAGATGTGGCCTCTTCCCCTACCCTTTTCCTCCAGATTTATACAGTAGAACTCCCCAGACAGCGACCAAAGTTCCTATTAATGTTCTAATAAATAGGCTTAGGGGATGAAAGAGGCCAGAGAAGGAAAGATTTGTTAATCTAGCTGTCTTTTTTTCTGTGATGGCTTATGAGGAACTGTTAGCCAAATGCCCTCCATCTTCATAGAAAACAAATGAGAGGAATTCGATTTAAATCTCAGCAAAAAACACTTCCGATGGGCATACGGAAGCACATTTTATATGCCAGTGGATGCTATCACGTTAATTTCCAATATTATAAAAATAAAGCCCATGTAATTTTCTCTGAGAGAAGCGTATATGAATGGGTTTAAATCTGTCAGAGGCCAGATGGCCCCTTGTGATCCTCTAAAAGGAAGACAGTTCTGTTGTGGTGCTGCTTCTTTGTGGTTATGGAAGGCATTTGGCCTTTGGTGCTCCCAGAGGCCATTTTGTTGTGCCCATGAGACCAGTTATTGGAGTCATTATGCCATAAAACCAATCATACGAAAATTTCACATAAACCACTGGGTGTGGCGGAAGGAGACATTGTTCCCACGTCCTGAACAGAGCCGTGTTCCTCAGCTACTGTTTTCTCTCTTGTGGTAGTTAGAATCATCATCATTCAGTTCTAGAACTGGACAGTTTACAAAGTAATTTCACATCGAGTCTTCTTTTGACTTCATATTTGAGCTGTTAGGGGTTCCCACAGTAACCTAGGAGATAGACTGTCACATGGCAGTCTTAATATAAGACCGGGTCTTAATATAATATAATATAATATAATATAATATAATATAATATAATATAATATAATATTAGTATCCAATCGGGTCTTATATTAATTTTTGCTCCAAAAGTCACATTAGCGCTGATGGTCCAGCTACGACTTATTTTTGGGGAAACACAGCATAGCCACTGTGGAAAACACTATAATGGTTTCTCAAAAAATTAAGAACAGAATTACCATATTATCTAGCAATTCAACTGCTGAGTATATATCCAAAAAAGTTGAAAGCAAGGACTTGAAGAAATATTTGTATATCCATGTTCATAGTAGCATTATTTATAATAGCCAAAAGATGGAAGCCACCCAAGCGTCCATCAACAAATGAATGGATAAAATGAATGGAAAACATATACATACAATGGAATATTATTTAGCATTAAAAAGGAAGTAAATTCTGACACATACTACAACATGGATACACCTTGAAGACATTATACTAAGTGAAATAAGCCCGTCACAAAAGGACAAATATCACATGATTCCACTTACATGAGGAACCTAGAGCAATTTAATTCACACAGACATAAAGTAGAGTGGTAGTTGCCAGAGCCTGGTGGAAGGCAGTATCGGGAGTTATTATTTAATGATTACAGAGTTTCAATTTTGTGAGATGAAAAAATTCCCGGGGGACGGATGGTGGTGATGGTTGCGTAACACTGTGAATATATTGAACTCTACACGTAAAAAAATGGTTAAGATGGTAAATTTTATGATAGATGTATTTTACCACAGTTAAAAAAAAATTTTAATAAAAAAACAAGACACAAAAACGTATTTATTGTATGATTCCATTTATTTAAGGGACAAAAATGAATTTGTGGTGTTAGATGCCAGGATAATGGTTACCCTTAGATGAGGCGTGTAGCTGGAAAGAGGCATAAAGAGACTTTGGGGGTGCTGGTGACATTCTGTTTCTTGACATGGGTGTGTAGTCTGTGAAATTCTTTGAGCTATCCCTTTATGATTTGTAGTTTTCTATATGAATGTTACGCTTCAAAAAATATTCCAAAAATGTAGCTCCTGAGCCCCCACAGCAGACTACAGAATCAGAATCGCTACGGGTGGGGCCTGAGAACACTGCATTTTAAAAATTCCCCTTCCAGGTTTTTTTCTTAAGAACATCGGAGTTTGGAAATCTTTGCTAAAGGAAGGGGATTCTGTAAATATGCTTCCATTGCCCAACAATTCTGCATTTCTACCCTACCCGTGAATATTCCTTAGAAAAAAAAAATCGTTGCTCTCCTTGAGTCATTTACCCGTGGTTAGGAAAATACATGTCATATTTCAGGTGCTGGGAAAGAGAACTTAGATCAATGACATATGGAAATGTATAGTTTAATATATTCATTTATAAATATTATTTCTTCTAATTTGTCCTATGTACTATAATTTATGATTATTTATTAGATGTGTTAGGAATATTTATGAGAAAAGCTCACAATTTTATTGAGGCCCCTTAAAAATGGCAGGTGCTAGGACCTAAGGGAATCCAGGCAACTTCTGTCTGAGGAAAGACATCACACCGTGGGTGTGGTGCAGCGTAAGCAGGTACAGAAAAGCCAGTTCTTCCACAGGTACGCTCTGTGGACTCCATTTCAGCTCCCTTCATCTATCTGCAGAACTTTGGCAGCTTGTTACACTGAAAGCATGTTTCTTGCAAAGGCTATTTTGGAAGGAGCAGATCGAGGTCTTGGGGGAGCTCTTGGAGGCCTTCTTGGAGGAGGTGGTCAGAGAAGAGGAGGAGGAGGAGGAGGAAATATTGGCGGGATAGTTGGAGGAATTGTGAATCTTATCAGTGAGGCTGCAGCAGCTCAGTATACCCCAGAACCACCTCCTACTCAGCAGTATTTCACCAATGTGGAAGCCAATGAAAGTGAGGAAGTTAGGCGTTTTCGGCAACAATTTGCCCAGCTGGCTGGACCGGACATGGAGGTGGGTGCCACTGACCTAATGAACATCCTCAACAAAATCCTTTCTAAGCACAAGGACCTGAAGACGGACGGCTTTAGCCTTGACACCTGCCGGAGCATTGTATCTGTCATGGACAGTGACACGACTGGGAAACTGGGCTTTGAAGAATTTAAATATCTGTGGAACAACCTCAGGAAATGGCAGTGTGTCTATAAGCAATATGACCAGGACCGTTCTGGGTCTCTGAAAAGTTCTCAGCTGCGGGGGGCTCTGCAGGCAGCAGGTTTCCAGCTAAATGAACACATTTACGAAATGATTGTCCGCCGATACGCCGATGAGGATGGAAGTATAGATTTTAACAACTTCATCAGCTGCCTGGTCCGCCTGGACGCCATGTTTCGTGCCTTCAAGTCTCTGGATAGAGACGCAGACGGCCTGGTTCAGGTATCTATCCAAGAGTGGCTGCAGCTGACCATGTATTCCTGAAGCGGACACTGAGAAGGCCGGACCCGCCCTGGAGGGCAGGACCGCTGGAAGCCTGTCCCTCCTGTCTGCACAGAGGCGGACACCCCGTCGCACAGCTGGCACTTCCCGGCGAGCTCTTTCCCCACCCTCCATATGTCTGAACTTGCACTGCTTTTCTACTGCTCCATTAAAACAGGTTTTCTTTCATGAAAAAGGTTTTGAGTGGTTTGTATACCAGCTTTTTGACATACTGGATTTATATGGATTTATACACTTGATGGGGGTACAGGGCAAGCTCTAAGAGAGTCGATTTTAATAGGTTGCTGCTTATTTGGTGAATGAATTCCAAGGAACAGGAGATTTGCTATTGTCATTGGGCTTGTTAAGCATGAAATTTTGGAGGAAAAAAATGGAATCAAGAAAGCACTCAGGAGATACATTTTTCCCATTAAAAGGGTGAAGGGGAGGGACGTTCAAAATCTGTTTTTCTCTTAATTTTACATCTGGTCTCTCTATTACATAAAAGAAAGGAGAAGTGTTTTCCTGGAAACCTATTTAGCTGTATAGAAACAGGTTCAGAAACGTGGATTTAAGCAATTTCGTATAAGGGTAGTGTTTTTTGGCATGGTGAACAACTATCTGAAATTCTGGAATGCGTTGTCGTTGTCGTAAAATAAGCATGCAGTAATTTTGTTTTGTTTTGATCCATTTGTAAAGAGGGTCAGGGGCACTGGAGAATGAAAGGGCGTGCCCGTAGCCCGCCATGTCTCTGGCTGCCTTGACAATCAAAGTGATCAATCTTACGTGTACTTCATATGAATCAGACTTGCCCAGCTGTGTCAGCCAGCGCCTGTCATGTCTTGCCCTGCCTTGAAGCAAGGAACATGTTTTTGTTCCTCTCTGAAAACTGCAGGCAGGAAAGAAGTAAACAAAGAAAAAAAAAGAAAAACTTACATAAACCCTAATCAGTTATATGCTATATAAAGCAATATAGAGATATGTAAATATATACAAATATCGCTGACTCTTTCTTGCAGTGGTTCTCGGCCCTGGCTACAACTTAGACTCACCTGGGCAGTCACGCCTTTCTTGTGTGTGGCCATTGGTTTGGTTTTATCGTTTTGATTCAGGTGGTTATAGTGGGGCAAGCAGAACCCAGAATCCGGTTTGTATAGACTCAGCTCGAGAGGCCGTATTTCCAAGTGCTCAGTTCCCTGCCTACTTCGCTGTTTTTTTAATGCATTCCCTCTCTCTCCCAGGTCACTTTGGAGGATCCTCCTGAGTTGGAAGATCAATTCTTCCTCTTTTGACTCCTTTAGAGGAAAGTTCTAACTGTGGAAATGATGAAACGCGCCTGTTAACCGCCCTCAGCTGCCTGTGGGAAAGCCCCAGTGAAATTAGGAGAGGGTGGCATTTGGCCTCCGTGTTCACCTTCGTCACCATCATGTAATATTTATGAGACCACATGTATATAATTCTGCACTCAGCCGAGCCCAGAGGTCACGTCCACTTCTCCTCCAGGGACTTGTAATTTCAGCTTGGTCTGGTGTGCTGCTAAGACCAGGTGTGGTTGTGTAAGAATGAGCCGCTGCCAGCAACTGCACATTAACGTCAGGCACCCCATTTGAGGATAAGCTTACTAATATGTTAGGCTCAGGTGTAGGAACATTGCCTGGGAAGGGGAAAGCTGCCAGCGTGCCTTTTAAGGTCTCAGAATATTAAGTTATAATTTCACCTTTCCACACGATGGTTGTGGAAAGGGAAGTGTAGCCACACTTTCCCCCCCCCCCACTTCATTTTAAATGTTTTATAATAGTTAAGACAATTATCTCATGCTGAGGGTGGTATGGAGTAATTTTCCCTCGCTCCTCAAAGTTAAGGAATCACCTGCTTTTATGCTTCTTTTCCATGCACAGTCAAAACACCCTGAAGGTACCTATATTTTTCTTCTGTTCTCTTCGGGGAACACAAAAGTTTGTATGTTTATACAAACAAATTTTATACGAACAAAGTTTGCATAAAATTTGTACCAAAAAAACCTCAATCATTGGAGTGAATGCTAGAAAATTTAGTCTAAACTGGATTTTTCCAAATAACCAAATCTTTGGCATTGTGCAGAACAAGTAATTGAGTTTCTTCATTGTCATCCAATAGTTGATGTTTTAAAGGTGCGTTTTCAATGTAAGGGGGAGTATTTACATGATACGTTTTTTTAAAATTTTGCCATTTCTACATGGAAGACTACCTAAGAATTTAATGAATTTGAATAGTACTATCCCTTGGGTTTGTAGAATATCTTCAAAGACTCTGGACGTTTTCCCATTGGCTGCTGCATACCATGTTTCTCTGAAAATAAGACCTAGCCAGACCATCAGCTCTAATGCGTCTTTTGGAGCAAAAATTAATATCAGACCCGGTCTTATTCTACTATAATATAAGACTGGGTCTTATCTAACATAATATAGTATAAGACCGGTCTTATATTAATTTTTGCTCCAAAAGACGCATTAGAGCTGATGGTCTGGCTAGGTCTTATTTTTGGAGAAACACGGTAGTAGTTTCTGTTTTATGTAAGCATTTTCAAATTATTTTGAAGGCATTGACTAGCTAATTTGTAGTGATGGTGTCATAGCGATTATAACACAACCAAGAGAAAACAGTCCCTGTCCTTGGGAGTCTACCACCTCAATATGTGTTCAGAACCATATCCTTAAATGTCGGCAGACATAAAAAGTAGTAAAAGCATCTGATGCTGTAGGAATAAAAATGTTGAATAAATCCAACGGTGAGAAACCTTAGGGAACTGACAGCTGGGAATCAGACACATGAAACTCACCATTTATTCCTTCTGGAATTTTAAATGGACCAAGTGGCCTGGACCTTCCCACTGGTCTTAGAAGCCAGTGTAGGGTGACCGTGGGGATGGAAAGGCACTGGGGTGCTGTGAGCCCAGCCCTCAACTTCCATGCTTTTCTCATCCTACTGACCGCACGGTAGGGATGGGGCCCACTGTCTAGAGTTTCTGTGAGGCTTAGTCACTCCTGTTGTTTTTTTTTTTGGTTTTTTTTTTGCAGTGACTTAATGTAACTCCTTGGTTCTAACTCTGGGCTGTCCTGGCCTCCAGATTAGGGAGGGATCAGGCCCCCGTCCAGAAAGCTGGTCTCCTCCTTTGAAACATGGCCCTGAATTATCTTCAAGTATAGATTTTTTTTTTTAAAAATTCATAATTCTTTCTGAGAATTTGGATAGGTTTTTAAAGGAAAGAACAACGCATTTGAGGAATAATTTTTATCATGGAAACTATTTGCAATTGAAAACTTAAAGGAGTGTATTTTGCTGTCTTCTTTTTTCTTCTCTGTTTTTGAATAATATATTTTATCAACCTACTTGCCTTAATTTGAATGACTGAGAGTCAGATTATCCAAATTTCAATTGTAGTTACGATAATACTGAGTTGTAGGACCACAAGTAAAACATCTGTCTGGTTTTTTATTAGTAAAAATGAAGAAGTTGAATAGATGATTTCTAAGACTTTTTTTTTTTTTCAGTTCTAAGTTTTATTCTCAATTTGGAACCTTAACAATATATTATTTTATTAATCCAGCCATAAAATCTTTTAGAATAATTTCCATGCTGGTGTTTTCCCCTTCACATCACTAGGATGAAAACTACATATAATTTCTCATGTGATTGGTTATCAAGGGTCTGCTTTAGCGTTTTTCAAGAACACTTGTACATAAGACTGTTAATGAAAATCAGGGGTCCATAAATTACCTTGTATTTTGAATAGTGGTAATATTAAGGGTCCCTTACATTTCTATTTCTCCATCTGAAAAAAATGAGTTACAATGCTCCACCTGTGTCATACATAGAGTTTGGTAGCATAGATAAAAATTGGATGCCTCACAGTAAACATACAACATAAATTCAATCTGAGTGTGTTTTCAGTGCCCATAGATCTTTCTTGTATCTGGTCTTCAGAACTTCTAGTCAAGATTTCCATGTTGCTTCATGGAGGAAGCCGATTGCCCAAGAAATTTACCTAAATTGAGCGATATATTCACGGTTCAGTGAGCTGTCCCACCTCTAAGACGAATGGACAACAGCCCTCCTTAGTGCTTAAGAAAATTAAATGGTGGTGGCCCAAGGAAATTATGTCCCTTAAAACACTACCTTCTCTGAAACTTCTGGGATGATGAAAATGTAGATATTGATTGTGGTGTATACATTTGTCAAAACACGTCAAACTCTATGCTGAAAGATAGCTGCTTTTTGTTGAATGTCAATGGTACCTCAAAAAAGTGGATCCAGGAAAAGGAAGAAAACAGCTCTCTTATAGGTAACCAGACAAAAATGGAAGTCAGATGACCTGAGTTTTGCCTTAGCAATAAACCCTGTTACTTTAGGGAAATCTTGAAACCTCTCTCGTGTCTGCCTGCTCCGATGGGAAAGGAAATTCAATTATTGATCTTTTTAGTTCCCACCCTGCAGGAAGATAAAGTACTATGGTGAAAGTGATGTGTGACCTTTTGAGTCTTGGTTGCTTTGAGACACTGATGAAAGCTGCAAAATTTTTCCCTAGAAAAATGTACCACACACAAAAAAATGCACAGCATTTCAGCAACTTCACAGCCGCCTGTTTCCCCGGGCTCACCCACAAAACCCCAGTGAAGCATGCTTGCATTTGTGTTTTAAGTGAACCCAAAGCAGTAGCTAAGGATAAATAAGAAAAAGCGTCTTTAGCACTTACCTATGTGTGCAAGTCAGTGGGAAAACAGCCACAGCAAGAAAGCAATCCTTGCCCTGAAGGAACTCTTGATGGTTGAAATGTAGACACTTCCTCAGAGTAAAAGATTACGCTCTTATGGATGCCAAACATTTGTTAATCTAGCAAGTGCTGCGCCGGCTTTGTTGCTACTAGTTCCTAGTTTATCTGGAAATTCATCACTTGAAGATTTTTGTGCCAAACTGATGCTGACACCTGGGACTGTAGTCAAAGTGCTGTTACATTTCTCTTCTTCCCTCCTCCTCCTCTCTCTCCTTCTCCACTTTTCTCTTCCACGCCCCGTCTCATTTCTCCTTTGTCCTCTTCCCCTCCTTTCCTCCCTTTCAGTTCTCTCTGTCTTAGCTCTTGCTTCCGTCCTCCCTCCCGCTCTGCCTTGCCTGTCTCTCCCTTTCTTCCTCCTTTTCTTAATCTTTCTCCCCATTTCACCCTCTCAGTGTGCCTGTTAGGTGAGTGGTTAATGTGTAGGGCAAACTCTGCATTCAGCCCGCCGGGGTTAGAATTAGCCACCCCTTCTCTTACAGTGTCGTCACGAAATACCTCCTGAGGTGATGGAAGTCCTAGATCCTGCCCCCCAGAGGGGCTCCCCATGAGAACTGAGCTCAAGGACCCACTGTGTGCTATAGAGCCGCTCTCATGCAGCCTCAGTGAAGCAATGTTTACATTGATTTCTAAACAGAAATATAGTTTTCTTCCTTCTGAACTGGAAATGAGTGAGCCACCTGCCTGCTGTCCCATAGCCAACAGGCTCGGCTCACGATGATGCCGAGCTGCGTGGCATACCTGAATCCCGCCCCCGCCCCCGGGTGTGATTGACAGCAGTTCAGCTGGTGGCGCTGCTCACTGATGTCTCCCGTCCTTTCACAGAACCACGATGGCAGCATTGACTTCCGAGAGTATGTGATCGGCCTGGCTGTCTTGTGCAACCCTGCCAACACAGAGGACATCATCCAGGTGGCATTTAAGGTACTGTCAGCCCCACTGAAAGCATCTTGGTCCGCCTCCCCAACAAGTGTTGACTCTAACCGTGTTATTTGAGAAATCAGTCAATCTATTACATGAGTTTGTAGATCTGCCATGACGGGTACACAAGGGTAATGGGATTAAGACAATTTCTACTCCGAAGGAAAAAAACACAAGCATCAGTTTAAGCAAAACAATGTCTTTGGAAGCAGCCCAGGTAGCAGCGCCAAGATCGAAGAGCAGGTGATTGCGCAAATTAGCTTAAAAAATTATCTCTTTTCAGCCTCCCTATGTTGAAGCCCCAAAGTGAGGTTTATAAACAAACACCTGTCACCAATCCTGATTCATCACGTGGAAAGTTCTGATCTGTCCTGATTCTCTCACTTTGTATGTCCGAGATATTGTAGTGGTATTTTCCTAAAGGAGTTTCATTTTGTTGTGGAGGTGTCGGATGAACTCCATCACAAATGCCCCAAGTTTCCACGCTGCGTGTTTTTCAGTAGTAGCACATGTATCCTCACAGCAGTATTGGGCGACAGGTAGATAAAGTCCATGGCCTCGGTCCCCAGCACAACTTGTTGGAGATTTGAATTATGTGGACTCCAACCCCGTTTATCACTTACCTGAGCCCAAAAGAGGGAAGAATACATTCCCAGTTCCCAGCGTGTGTTTGGGCTCTTCTGAGATGAAAGGTGCTTCGTGTAGCTAGTATTTAAATGGGATGCCCCCTTCGGCATCCTAATCTTGTGTGGTCTGTTCTACAGTGAAATGAAAACTCAGTCTCCCTGCTTGTCTCACCGAGCCGTGGCTGCTGGTCTTACCATTCGGCCACACGGCGGTCCCCTGGCTTCTGTCACCAGGACAGCTGGAGGACCGTCTCTATTCCTGTTGCCCACTCTCATTTCTTCCTGATTTTCTCTGAGAAGAATATCCCATTGTGACCCCAATAAGGTTTTTTTTCCCCTTCTATTATCTAGAGTGACTCTGTTCCTCCCAGAGCCCTTTCTCACGTCTTGGAGGCCATCAGGGATAGACATAGGAATGTCCGTGTGCTCTGTCATTCCCACAGCAGTCCCCATGTTTACTTTTTATGTCAGGTTGGTTTAAGCCGAGTGAACTGCAAGGCCTGTAAAGAAGCTACAGGCTGATGCATCGCAGATGGTCAGACGGCCAGGGCCAGGACTTCTCCAAGTTTAAAATTTTGGCTTTTGCAGACTTGTTCATCCCCAGACCTAAAATTATAAACGCAGCTAACTTATCCGATCCAGATATTTCTGTTTTGGGATTGTGTGTATAATTATAAGTTTAGTTGGGCAAACCTTCACTTTTGGTTTACCAATGAAAGACCTGATAGAAAGTTTAATCACAGTAATTACTGTTTTTAGAGAAGTCTTGAGATTTTATCTAGCCCAGACCTTGGTTTGGGGGTTGGGGGAGAGGAAAGGAGGACCTGAAACTATAATTAGCTCTTTTTTCAGTAAGACGAGGGTCATGCTTTATATTGGGTGTTTTGTAACCTTCTCGGCTGTGTTTAATGTGCTTGAAACTATTTCGGCATACTTTATATGTAGGATGCACTCACGTCCTTTTATCTGGGTAGCTCTTCACAGTTCACTTCCCAGCTTTGATCTCATTTCATCATCACAGTGACCTTTAGAGATTGTAACGAGAGGCATGGACTCCGGCTGAGGAATCAGCTGTAAGGATGGGGAGTGCACTCAAGAGAAGACACACCAGGCAGCTCCAGGGACGTCTCTACACTCTTCCTTGGTCACTTAACAAGAATGAGCAAAGTCCAACTCTGTGCATCACTCCTGTGCCAGGAGGGTCCAGATGGTCTTGGGCCGTGTGTTTGCTGGGGGAGACAGGGTGTTTTGAGTGTCCCAAGTATTCTGTGCAACCGGGGCAGTTCACTCCCTCAACAGAAACTGGTGTGTTCAACTTTCTACCAGAGCCCAGAGCCTGAGATCCATCTTAGACCTGGGAACTTTGTAGCAGGGCGACTACTGGGAGTGATGAGTCACTGAGGGAAATTGAGGGGTTTTGTGAAGGGAGCAATGTGACCAGGAAGTCAAAGTCCCCAGTGTGGACGTGTGCAGGGAACTCATACAGAAGTGAGAGTCGCCAAAGCACCAGATGTGCTTTGGTAGATGAGTTGGTGAGAATGGTTTAGGACTGGAAGACCTTGAAAAGAGCTTAGAACTTGTGTGTCTGTGTGTGGGCGGGGGCCATGGGACTGAATCTTGGCAGTTAGCATTTGAAGCCCCAGGTCCATAAAGAGTCCTGAGGCCAAAGTTTGAGAAAACAAATGCTAATTCACTTTTCACTTTCCAACTATCTTAGCCCCTATTCAGGAGCTAAGTGGAAAAAAATGGATTAGAAGTCAGGGCTTTCTTAGCCGCGGGCAGCAAATCACAACTTCAAATTATATGTTTCTTCTCCCACCCTAATGGACAATTGTAACACTACTTAATAGTTGCTTGTTGTTCATTTCATGATTACCACACCTTATCTAATGTCTGGGTGTTTTTTTTTCTGTTTTTGATCATATATTTGGTCAGAAGTAGATACCTTAGCAGCAGGAACTCTAGATATTATCTGCCTGGATTTGGATCCCAGCTCTTACCAGTTGTGTGACTGTGGGAAAGTTACCTGACTTCCTGGTGCTTCAACTTTCTCACCTGTAAGATGGGACTGATGATAGCACCTACCTTACATAAAACTAACGTAAGGGTGAAATGAGTTAGAACATGTAAAGTGATTTGAATACTTTTGATCAGTGCCTGCACAGAACGAGTGCTTATGTCATTAAAATGTTTTGATACTGGGAGAGGATTTTGAATATGGGATATTAATTATCCATCAGTTATCCTTGTCTGCTGCTTGATGTAAAAATCCTTCCACTCTATCAGCACCGACCTCTACTTGATATACAAGTCCTGTCTTTGCTTCCTTATAAATTCTGGCCTGTCCTGGCCTTCCTGCTTCTCCACTCCAGACTCTAAATTGGTTTTCCTGTCTCTAGTCTTCTCAACCTTCTGCCCCCAGTCCATCGTCCACTCTGCCTCAAAGAGCTCAGTCAGTCACATAGGATCACACCACACTCCCTCCCATCACGGCCCTACAGGGTTAGGGGAGGTATTCTGTATCCATCATGCTCTGATTCCTCTTGTCCCTCTCAGCTCCTGACTTGAACCCCTGGCAACACCTGCCTGTCCTCATAAATTCCAGGAATATCTCTTCAGGTTCTAAAACCCAATTCAGATGTCCACTGCCCTGTCCAGCCTTCCATGCCCTTTGGGTAGGACTCTTGCTCTCCTCCATAGGACTCCCTTGTCCCTTTGTGCTTACCCGGCTGTTGTAGCCCCTCCTTTAATCCTGTCTCTTTTCACCACTAACCTAGAGGGGTTGCAAGGGCAGCAAAGCCCATGCTTTCTTCATGTGTGTACCCCTAGCCCTGGCACAGTGACTGTCTGAATTATTAGAGAGGTTATTTTCCAAGACTATTCCGTACCACTATTGCTCTGAGGGAGCTAATTCTTACATTTTCCTTTCTATTCCCTGCAGCTCTTTGATGTCGATGAGGACGGCTACATATCCGAGCAAGAGTTTTCTACCATCCTGCAGGCTGCCCTTGGAGTACCTGATCTTGATGTTTCCGGTCTCTTCAAGGAAATAGCCCATGGGGATTCCGTGTCCTTTGGTGAGTGAGCACTTGGGTTCCTCCTTCAGCTTCCAAGGGGGGCATCAGACTATAGATCGACCCTCACACAGAGTGTCGTTGCCCTCTACTAATTATATTAACAATAGAAATGATAGTAATCATGATGATGAGAGTAATAATAGTCGTGGTGGTGTAAGGGTGGGAGCTAGTTATTGAGGGCTTACCATATGCTCAGTGCTCTTCTAAACATTTCATAGACTTGACTCATTTATTCTTTACAGCAAGCCAGTTTGATCGGTACTTTGAAGTATCCTTATTTTACTGAGATGCAAGGAATTTCAGTAACTTACGTAAGCTCTTCCAGCTGGAGAATGTCAGAGGCAGGACCGTGTGGCTTTGCAGCCTGCACCGTGCACCTCCACACCTTAGCTGCTCTCAGATCTCTCAGAGCTGCTGCCACTCCTTTCTCCTGTCACCGTGGCCAAGCAAAAATGGAGCAAGTTAACCCACCTGGGTTGTGACCGCACTAGAAACCTGGGCTGAGACACCAACACTAATAGTGGCAGCTAAGCCATCGTTTGGTGCTGACTGTTAGCAGCTTAAGTAAGCTTTCGCGTTAAATGTCTCGTGTCGTGTTGATGGCACCCCTGTGACAGGGGGCCTATCGTGGAGGAAGACCTTGTGGCCACATGGAAGGCTCATCCATCAGTGACCGACCTTTCTCGCAGTGGCTGAAGTCCACATATCAGAACAAGTCCCATAGGGCTGAAGGATGGTGCCTCAGTTTCCACAGATTTCACAATGCAGTTGTTGAGAAACACAGGGCAGCAGAGAGACCTAGGTGATTGATTCCCTGCCTCAGCTTTGATGTGGTCACAGATGGAGGTCGGCGTATCTTCCCTAATGGTCTCCCTTAGGCTGGAAGAGGCTTCCTCTTGAATATCTTTTTCCTTATGGTGTTCAAAGAGTTTGAGCTTATTAAGTTTTATGGGATGGGGGAATTAGATCACGTACTTCTCTTACTCTGTTTTTAATTACTGTCATTTTGGCTGCCCTTTATTCTATTTTAGGTAATTAAGTGCCTAGAGCACTTACTCTATTGAGTTCACTTAAGAAAGACAGGAAGATACAGAGGAAGGGAGAGAGGGAGGGAGGAAGAAGGGAAGGAGGGAAGGAGGGAAGGAAGAAAGCAAGGGAAAATGGAGAACTAAATACTGAGATATCACTTACGACTCATAACCCCATGTGTACTAATTCTCCAACCATTTTTCTTTCTTAAGTAAGATTCTCTATTACTCTGAACTACCAAACTTTGAAAAGCTATTTGGAATAATTACGTCAATAGAAGATAATGCTAAAAATTATTTGTAGGGAATAATATTTTTGCCTGTCAATTTTAATAATTTTTTAGGGGAAATCTTTGTTTTTGGAGTTCAACCTTTTTTCCCCCCATAATATATAGAATTGCTCCTTGTTCCCAATATTATACAAATCTACTTTTTTTTTTTTTTTTGCAGGAATGTTTGAGCTATTTAAGTATGACTTTATTAAAAAAGAGGTATTGAAGTGTATCATAAATGTGACCATTTAAATTGTTTTCATTCTTGGTTTTCCATTAGCCAAATTCATGCCCAAATTCCACTTATAACCACGTCATAGCATTTCTTGTAGAAATGAATTACTCTTTAATGCCACTGACATCCCCAAAGAGGACAGAGCACAGATCTTGAAATTACAGCTTTTGTTTTCAGTAGATCAACTCTCATGCTCACTTATCTTAGAAGGCACTTAAGTTCTCTGTGTCTCTCCATCATTGAAACAGACTCATGCAGATGAACCTTTATTTGGGGTGTTAAGAAAACAATTCATAACTTGCCTGATTTGGAAATATGCAGTTGTCTAGTAATGCAAAATAATGTTACAGTTGCAAAGAATGATGTGGGCTCAGTCTGGTGACTTTCCCATCACTAAGACCCGTTTTTATCTTCAAGAGTTTTAGGTAGTCTGATGCGCAATGACTCTTGGTTAACAGACGATTTTAAGAAAATAAATGGATAGAAATAGGATATTCGGTTAAAATCCTTTTATTATAGACCTAAATAGCAAGCTGATTCAAAGACCAGGCTCCCTTTGCTCTATTAGGTCAGTAAGTTTTCCCTACCTAAACAGAAGAGGATAGAGCAGGGGCGTCCAAACTTTTTTCAACGTTTTTTACCAAGGGCCATATGCGGTAAAATACACAAACAACCGGGCCACTCACTCAAGGTGAAATACGTATTGCCTCACCTGGTTTATTTAAGTAAACTAAATATATTTTTGGAATTTGCTGTGGGCCAATAAAAAATGGATTGCGGACCGCAGTTGGCTCGCGGGCCGCAGTTTGGACACTCCTGGGCTAGAGGAAGTTTTTTTAATTGAGGGTAGCATCACGTTTCAGCAATTGCGGGTCATTGGAGGCTTGCAGTTCAAACTCTGATGGTTAACTTAGTAAGCCTTCTGTACCTCTACCTCAGTTCCTAAACCTAAGACACCTGAGATAAAAAGAGGTCTGCTACTCAGAAGTCTTGTGATATGATTGGTATGTATTATACACTCTGCTGGTCTTTATGGACCGTAAGTCAGGGCTCGGCTTTTCAACACTATCTATTTCTATACCAGAATTAAGGGTTGCAATAGTTTTAAAACCCAGTAATGAAAAGTCCTGGGTAATTGAATTTTTAAAACTTTTTTTTATTATTATTACAAAAAAGTAACAAAGATACAGAAAACTGAATAAGATCTAAACAGAGGGCATAATGAAGTCTTATAAAGTGAACACTTATGTCACTACTGCTTCAGGCCAAGATATCAAGCTTTTCAAGAACTCTGGGTTACACCTGGGGGCCCCTTCCCAGCTCTAACCCCTTCCTCTCCCTTACAGTAGGGGCACTGCTGACCTGACCCAGAAAAGAGTCTCTATCCGGCTTCCCCTTAGCCTTTCACCACAAAAGGAGGCATCTTTACTTGTTATATTTTAGTTTTGCCTACAGTTTTGAAATCAATATCATGCACTCAATACAGTAGGTGCGATTTTCGTATCTGGCTTTTTTCATTCAGCCTTATGGCTTTAAGATCCAGCTGCATTGTGACAGCACAGCTATTGCCGTATAGCATTATGTGCCATGAATATGCCACGGTTTATTTATCCATTTCTACCGCTGACACATGTGAGCTGTTGCCATTTTTTACTTATTAGGAGTAATATTGGCCTGAACGTTCTCATCCATGTCTCCCACAATACAATATGCGCAAATTTCTCCAGGTTATACACGTTGGAACAGAATTAGTGGGTCACAGAACATGCGTATCTTCAACTTGGCTAGATCATGGAAAAACTATCTTCCAAAGTCGTCGTACAAATTTATAAGGGTTGAGTAATAGCGTTTGCAATCATTATGTTATTAAAGTCACATGTTACTCTGTCTCATTGCCAAAAGAAGATTCAACTCAATTGACTGGATTTTGTTTTGTCTCTTCTTCTAGAGGAATTTAGAAGTTTTGCCCTAAAGCACCCAGAATATGCTAAGATATTTACGACATACTTAGACCTCCAGACGTGCTATGTGTTTTCATTACCAGAAAAAAGCCAGCCATCTCCCTCCAGTGCAAGTAATAAAGTCAGTCCTGAAAATCGTGATGAGAGTACCTCAGACAAAAAAGATGACTGAAAGCGTGTATTCCCAGTAAGGAAAACGCAGTGGCCTTTACTTGAAATTGTAAAGTCACTTATCGATAGTATTGTAAGTATGATGACTGAGTAATGACGATGTTTAAAATGGAAAGCTTTTTAGTAAATACGATAGATTTTATTAAGATGCTTTCATTCACATGTGTAGAGCGAGTAATAGTAATATTTTTTTCTTTCCTGTTACATTTGTGCTGAACTGATTGGTTTACTGATGATAAATGTTTTTATGGATTTTCCAGTTTAATCTGCATACCCAAATGAATGCAATAGTCTCACTTACTTCCTGATAAGCATTAATCAACACTGTAGAGTTTAAAAAAATGCAAACATTCTTTAATCTACTTTCCTCTAAGGAAATAAAGTAATAGTGTGTTATCTCTGGTCCCTTTCTATTCTGGAAATAAGAATGAAGAGCCTGAGAAACGAGGCATAATTTTACACTTTTAACGTCACAGATTCATTTTTTTCCATTTCAATTTCAGTTTCTTGACTATGGATGGGTTGGAAGGGAGAGCTCCATTAACCAGATGAGACTTCCTGAAAACTCCTAATCTCTTTAGTATGCATCCCTATTGTAGATTTCCTTAACCACCTGATGAGGAAATCATACCTTTTTGCTTGATGTTTTACAGACAACGGCTATGGCGAGAGGCTAACATCGATTGCCTAATAAGACAATGAATTGTTTGCCCCAGAGTTTCGTTTAATTTGAGTTGGATAGTTCAGAATGTAGTTCTTGCCTAATAAATGAATCAGATTTGCCCTAGTGGTGTAATATTAGAAGTAATATATTTTGCCATCCACGTGGGACTTTTATTTTGTTAAGTGTCCTCTCAAATTTTAGAGCTTGTCTGAAATATCTGCAGAGAAAGCACAAAAGGTTCCAAAGTATCACCCAAAGCTAGGGAATCCCAAATCCGACTTAATTAATGCAATCCCACACTTTAACCCCCTGGCAGGAGTCCAACGGTGACATTTACCCTTTAGGTTAAGCAATCATTTCCCTCAAATGCCTTTTCTACTGGATGTTATGCATGTGAGCATATTGTCAATATTGTTTATGTTTGAAATTTTGAACCAAGAACCAATTTTTTAATATAATGTACAAAAATAGTTGATTCAAATTCTGAATTCAGTCTTTGAATTTAAACTCTTTGTTTTGGTTACTGTTTTTGAATACAATGGTGATGCACCGCAAGCTGGTGTTTTAAGGCCATTTTTGAAGTTTTTGAAAGTCTCATAAGAGGTGTTGGAGTTCATATACAAGAGTCATGATTGCAAACTAGTTCTGCATATTAAGCACTTAGTGTTCTAATTTAATGAGCAAATATGTATTTGGATAATTACTTGCTAAAAACTTTATGTAAGTATACATAATTGTTTGCTTTTTCTATAAGGCTATTTAGACAAAGCATTGAATGAGCTGAAAACAATTGCTTACGTAAGTAGGAAAGTACATGTTTACAATAGTGTCTGTCATGTGCAATTGAATGTATGTAATACTCAGGTACCATGATTGTCTTTTATCATAGAAAAGCCACATGTTAATCCTATTAGTCATGAAAATAGCATTGAAGATTAAAAACTTTCTATGAAGCTCTTGTAAGTGATCCCATTGTTTTCCTGTTTTAAAATAATATTTTATGCTCTTTAATCCGACTTCTGCCAATGTAATATTCCTATTTTATTATGTTACTGAATAAACAGAATTGCTACATAAAATTCTTGGCAATTAAAAAATTCTGGTTTTGCCATTTTGTCTCAAATGTAATATACCTTTTTAATATCATGGTTTGAATTTGTTTGCATATTTATGAATATGATTAATCATTTTTGTTTGCATTTAAGCTTTATGAAATGTCAGACATGATTTTACTCTAATGAAAAACTCAGATTTTAGCTAAAGTTGCAATACTTAGTATTTATAAAGTAGCTGACTTTTCACTGGTGGGGTGAACGTAATAACACAAGTCATGATCCTCAGTGTCACTACAGATGAGGCCACTACTTTTATGCCGTCGTAACAAAGGTTTCCTTCAAAGAGGCTTTTCTCCTCTTAGGGTTTAAAGTAAAGAATTGAATTTCGTTAAATCAGTTAAATGTGGTTTTATATAATAATCAGGAAAAATAGATTACTCTTTGAAACGAGAAATACTAGATCCTAAAAACCTATAAACCTTAAACATTTCCATCAGAACAGTTCTATTGGGGCATACTGACATCCTGAATGCTTACAGACCAAGTTGCTTGCGTTACGTAACATATGTAATTCTCTCCCACTGCTTTTAGAGTTCTGGAAGGCTGAGTGTGATAGCTCGTAGTGGTACCTGTCAAGGATGTTTAAAAGAGACCACCTCCCTTTTAGAAGACACGCGGTCTGCTCTCAGCGTGAGGCGTAGCACTGCAGGTATCGGATTCCCAGACTTGGGACCCCCCCCTTCCTACTGCCACCAATGCAAGGCGGTTAACTGACTACAAATGATTGATACTCCAAGGTTGGGGCATTGACTGTATTGGAACATGTGTGCTTCTTATCCCAGAGGTGCTTGTGTGTTCGTTTTTATATAGCGATCACTAAAGAGGATAAAAAGATACAAGGAAGAAACCCTTCCTAGGAAAGCAGACATATTTACAATCTTTTTTTTCTTTTCTGTTCACTTGGATAAACTTTTCAATTTTGGGGGAGAAATTGTTAGACCAGGGTATTAGTCAGTATGATGTTGTGGCTTCATAGAGGTGAAGGCCCTCACAAACTTCCTGATATACTGGGGGTGCCAAAAAAATGTAAGCAAGGGGACACTTTGTCAGCGTTGCTCAAACAGCAGTTCGCCGCCATCAGAAGTGTCTGGATGCTGATGGTAACCTCTTTGAGCCCCTCTTGTAATTGCAGTCAAACGTGATTTGTATTCATCTTTTGTTATCGGTATATACTGAGTATTACAATTTTCATACAGTTTTCCTTTCTTAAAATGTGTATACATTTTTTGGCACCCTCTGTATATTCAATATACATGTTATAAACTAGTAAATAGTGTAATAACCTGAAAAGCTTTTGCTCTTTTCACCCCATTTAATGTAACTGTTTTCTCTAGGTCATCATTCTTTCCCAACGGAATTCTCAAGTGTCTGCGTAAGGACCAGCATGTCTAACAAATTGTTTCCATTACATTTTGACGCCCAGCTTGCTATACTTTTTTCTAACATGTTAACTGTTATCATTCTTATGAAATAATCTACGTACATTAGAAAAGATAAAAAGTAGAGAAAAGAATAAACAGGAAAAAATCAAGTTTACTTCTACTACCCCAAATCAACTATTACTAATTTTCTGACATATTTTATTTTGCCCTTTTTTCGTGATAGTCTTACATTGTCAACATAACAATGTGTATGGTATTTTATATCCTACTCTTTCACTTGCAATATAGCATTTTCCAATGTCATGAAAATTCTCTGTAAATGTAAATTTTACAAAGTATATCTAATATCCATTCAGATAGCTATAACATAATATGTGTTATCAGTCTTCTAATATTGAACATGGGAGTTTGGTTCTCATTTTGGAACTATGAAAAATATCCAACTCAATACTCCATAATAATTCACAATTACAAATAGTTTGCTCAGGGACTTATGTATACTTTCTGAATTCCAAAATGAAAAATTCACTGAACATTTTATAATTATTAAAATTTGTTTCAAACTCATTTTATTACAGGAAAAAAAATTGATAGTATCTTAGATTATATACAGTCTAGTAATTTTAACTTCAGGTAGTGGTTAACAGGTTCAGTCTCTTAAAGGTAAGTAGAGTTCATGTTTTTAAGACTATTTTTCCCTTTGTAAAAGTAACAGACTTACTAATTATTACAATCAGCGATAAGAATAATGGTGAAAACAATAGCTACCAATTTGGTCTGCTTACTATTTATCAGCATTGTGCTAAGGGATTTACAGGCATCGACTCATTTAAACACTCAAGTATAGGTATCGTTGCCCCTAGTTTTTGGTAAACAAAACTTAGAACCGTCTCCAAGTCACTCAGTAAGTGGCACAGCTTGGAATTAAACCTGATTTCATCTGATTCCAAAGTCCACGCTTCTAATCATTTATATAAAGCAACACAGCTGCCTGATCTATAGTTTATAGATTTAGCATTTGCCATATATATTCCAACTTGTGGGTTCTGGACATCAGATTTCTGCCTGTTGTGGAGCACCCCATTTCCTGCTCTCCCCTCTTATGCTTTTGCCCTCTTATAAGTTCTCTTGCCGTACAGAAAACACAGTGATCGTTTCAAAGCATAACGCAGATATCACTTCTCCAGTTTAGTTTTTTTCCAAGGCTACCCAGTGCAATTTGGAGAAAATCCCAAATACCCTACAAGGCCCTCTGTGGTCAGGCCCCTTCCAGCAATCTAGGTCCCAACCATCTCCAGTCTCCTCCCTCACCTAACTCCCACCACCCAATCTTCCCTTTCCTCAAACTGACTAAACCACCCTCCAGCCCCGGGGTCTTTGGACTGCTGTTCCCTCTGGTGTGAGTCTTCTTTCCCAAAGATTGTCACCTGGCTTTCTCTTCTTCATTCACACTCAAAAAACAAATCTAAACAGAAAAGCTTCATCGATATATGATTCACATACCATGCAAAATGCAGTGCTTTTTTTTTTTTTTTTTTTTTAGCATATTCACAGTTGTGCAACCATTGCATCTTTTTTGTTTTTTTACTTCTTTCAGATTTTAAACCAAATGTCATATTATCAGATAGGAATCCCTCATCACCTAATCACCTAATCAGAAAAGCCCACTCTCTCTACAGACATGCTCAATTGCATTACCCTTTTAATTGCATTTAAATTTCTGTGAAATTATTTGTTTATATATTTATTGTCTGTTATTCCTAGCACGGAGTAGGTATGCCTGACATAGAGTAGACGCTGAGTAATTGATGGATGAATGAATAGCGTTATCTTTCGCTTGCTGGGCCTTGCATTGTATGAGAATGGAACTCATCTTTACAGCAAACTTGAAAACCTGGCATTAGGATCCCTAAAACCTGCTTAGAAATTAAGGCTCAGAGAGGTTTCCTCGCTTGCCTCAGAGTTACGTAACTGGTGAGTACCACGGCTAGATTTCAAGCCCAAGGCTGTCTGGCTGTAAATGTGGGGACTTTTTTTAAGCCAAGGTAATTTGAACCCATAAAATAACTAAGGAATTGTACGAAAGGCTTCGGGTTCCAGAAACATGGAAACTCAATAATCTGAGAACCCTCTGGGCCACAAAACCCCTAGAATGCTGAACAAAATATCACAAACATATTTAAAATGCATAGCTAAGCATGTAAAATACTAAGGGAAATCCTCAAAGTCCAAAAATGAAAGGGGAGCTGAAAACCAGAACTGAAGGCACCAAAGTTACAGTTGACCTGTGGACACTGGTCAATCTCTGTAACAAAGAGGTTTATTTAGTATTTTGTGGCCATGGGAGACAGAAGACAAGGTTTGAATGTGAGGTGGGGGCTTGGAACTGACATCTCAGAGGGGGAAAAACAGACATTTCAAGGACTGCGATCTCAGTAAAAGAATGAACTAGAAACATTCTTCTTCTGGAAAAGGAAGACGATGAAGACAGTTTTCTGTCTTGGCTTGAGTTCTAGGTTGAGGGGGGAAAACAATCTCCCTCTGATCTTTTCTTTTTTTTTTTTAAATTTCAATTCTTGGAAATGTTTTAAGACTCATTGTATGGCCTGCCCTGTGGTATATCTTGGTGAATGGTCCACGTGTACTTGGAAGAAATGTGTATTCTGCAATTGTTGGGTGTAGTGTTCTGTAAATGTAAGTTAGAGCACATTAGGTGATAGTGATGTCACTACATCTTTACTGATTTCTTTTTTCCTACTTGTTCTATTAATTACTGAAAGAGGGATGTTGAAATCTCCAACTATAACTGTGGTTTTATCAACTCAGGTTTTCAGAAGCTCTGCCATGAGGTTCATGATCATTTTTGATTGTTACGTCATTTTGATGAACGGACCCTTTTATCATTGTGAATATTCCTCTTTAATTGTGGAGACGCTCCTTGTCCTGTTGTTAACATAGGCACGCTAACCATGCCAGCGTTCTTATGAGTAGTGTTTACGTAGTGTATCTTTTTCATCCTTTTTCTTTTAACTTCTCTGTTTCTTTATTTTAAATATGCACCTCTTAAATTAGTACTTCGTGGTCCTTTTGGGTCTTGCTTTTTTATCTTGTTTGACAATTTCTGTCTTTTAATTGGAGCATTTGGTCCACTCCCATTTAATGTAATTATGGATATGATTGGGCTTGAGTCTACAGTCTTGATTCTTGTTGTATTTGATCTTTTCTCCTCTTTTCCTGACTTATTTTGGATTAAACAATTTTTTTTTAGTATTTTATCATTTATATTTTCTTTTGGCTTATTAGCTATACCTATTTACTTACTTTTAGTGATTTCTCAGAGCTTACTATATATCTTTTCATTTAATATAGTCTACTTTCAAATAATAGTGAACTTTTTCCTTTATAACATAGGGACCTTACCACAATATACTTCCATTTTACCCCATCCCATCACTTGTGCTGTTGTCATGTATCGTCTATGTGTTTTAAACTCCACAGATGTTTTTATCATTTTTTTTCTGAACAGTCAAGTAAAATTTGAGAAAAAAAGATCTGTTTGTTTACATTTTTCCTGTTTCTTTCACTCTTCATTTCTTTGGGTTAATTCCACCTTTCCGACATTTTTATTCAGCATGAAGAATGTCCTTGAATATTTCTTGTAGTGCAAGCATCCTGACAATAAATTCTTTCAGCTTTCTTTTGCCTAAATATATATTTTTTGTTGAGGAGTTTTTTGCCGGATACAGAATTCCAGCAAAATTGACTTTTTCCTTTCAGTACTTTTATTGTCCCTGTGAGAAGTTAGAAATAATTCTCTTCATAGTTCTCTTGTATATAGTGTATTTTTTTTTATCATCTGGCTACTTTTAACGTTTTTTTTCTTTATTACTAGTGCTAAGAAATTTTATTATGATTTGCCTTGGCATGATTTTCTTTATGTTTATCCTTTTGGGGTTCATAAACTTCTTTGATCTGTAGGTTTAGAGTTTTCATCAAATTTGTAAGCTTTTCAGGCATTATATCTTTATATAATTGTTCTGCCCCTGATCTTTCTTTGTTGTCCCTCCATTTACACATATGTTAGACTACTTGGATAATCTCACAGGCCACTGTCTCTATTGATTTTTTCTCAGTTTTCCTTCCTCTGTGTCTTTCAGTTTGATCACTTCTGTTGCGCTTTCTTGAAGTTCAACTGATTGTTTCTTCTGCAATGTCTAATCTGCACTGTAAATATTTCACTTCAGACACTATCTTTTGCTTCTAGAATTTTCATTTAGGTGTTTTCATACTTTCTCTTTGGCTAATAAGAAATCCCTCTGTATTCCCTCAGTATGTTCACATATTCTTTAACATTCTGGAATATATTTGTAATAGTAGTTTTAAGGTCCTCGTTTCATGTTTCATCATCTCTGTCATTCTTGGATCTATTTGTACTGACTGATTGTTTTCTGAGTAATGGGTCATATTTTCCTTCTTCTTCACATGTTTTATACAAATTATTTTGTATACAAATCTGTACAAATTATTTATACAAATAGTTTGTATTATATTCTGGATGTTATAGGTACCACTTTATTGAGTGTCTGGATTTGTCTGTCATTCTTAATAGAGTGTTGACTGTTGTTCTGCCAGGTGGTTGTCACATGAACTTTGACCTAAACCTCACCTACCCTATACTAAAATTAACTGAAAATGATCAGAGATTTAAATATAAAATTCAAAACTATAAAAATTTCAGAGACAAATATATGAGAAAATCTTTGAGTTCTATGTGTAGGCAAAGAGGTTTTAGACTTAGCATAGACATCAAAAGTATAATTTCATAAAGCAAAAATTGATCAATTGGATATCATCTAAATTAAACTCTTTTTCTCTGTGAAATACCCTGTTAAGAAGATGGAAAGAAAATATTTGCAAATCACACATCTAACAAAGAAGAATCTATAATACATAAAGAACTCCCAAAACCCAACAGTAAAAACAAATACAACAATCTAATTAGAATATGGTCAAAAGACATGAATAGCTATTTCTCCAAAAAAGATATATAGATGGCTAAAAGCTTATGAAAAGATGTTCAACATTATTAGTCATTAGGAAAATGCAATTTAAAACCACATCTATCAGAATGGCTGCAATAAAAAATAGTGACAACACTAAATACTGGCCAGGATGTGGAGAAACTAGACCACTCACACATTGCTGGTGTGAATGAAAACTGGTACAGCTGCTGTGGGAAAAGAAACATGCAATACTCTGTGGCCCAGCAATTGCACTTCTGGGCATGTATCCCAGAGAAATGAAAGCATATGTTCACACAAAGATGTACACATAAATGTTTATAACAGCATTACTCATAACAACAAAAAAGCTGGAAATAACCCAGACGTCCATCAGTGAGTGAATGGAGAAACACACTGTGGTACATCAACATCATGGAATAAAAAGGAACAAACTCTGGATACAATGAGTAACCTGGATGAATCTCCAGAGAATTATGCTGCGTGAAAAGAACCAATCCCCAAAAAGGTACCTACAATATGATTTCATGTATACGACATTCTTGAAACGACAAATTGTAGACATGGAGGTTGTCAGAGGTTAAGGGGGATGTGAGAATGGAACAGAAGTAGGAGTGGCTAATCTCTAATAAGAGCAAAATGAGCAATCCTTGTTGTGATGGAAATGTTCTGTATCTGACTGTATCAGTGTTATCATCCTGGCTATGAAGCTGTACGATAGTTTTGCAACCTCTAGGAAACCTCTAGGAAAATTAAGAGAAAAACAATTGTAGAATTCTAAAAGTGGGCACAAATACATATAGAGAAAGAATTTTAAAATCACAAGAAAATATGATGAAACATATGTAAATATATCTGACAATTTAAATCAAATGAATATTTGAAAGAAAACTAACAAATCTAAGAAGAAAGAGAAATCCTGAAATTCTCTATATTCGTCATAAAAATTTAATTAGTAGTTTAAAATCAAGCCTCCCAAAGTGACCTCCAGATGGTGTTATAGACTAGTTTTGAACATTGAAGAAATAGATAATCCCAATATTATACATATCTGACAGAGAAAAATAACTTTGATACCAAAATCCAAAAAGGGCAATATGACAATGATCAGTAACTATTGTACTTCATTTATAAATATAGATTCGATTGCCAAATCCAATCAAACAATGCATTAAAAATTCAATCATGATCAAGTAGATTTATTCCGGGAATGCAAGGATGGTTTAATATTAGGTAATATTTTTGTGTAATTAAATTTATACTGTATTAGTTTCCTATCTGTAACAAATTGCCACAAACTTAGTAGCTTAAACAATTTAAGTGTATTGTTTCATTCTGGAGGTCACTGGGTCTCTCACTGGCCTGAAATCAACATGTCAGCAAGGCTGCATTTGTTCCTTTAGAGGCTTTCGAGGAAAATCTGTTTTCTTGCCTTTTGCAGCTTCTAGAGGCTACCAACATTCTGTCAATCCTAGCAAAGACAGAATTTTTCTTACATCCCATCATTCGGACCTCGTCTTCCTCCGTTTTCCACTTTCAATGGTGCATTGGGTAATCCAGGATAATCTATTTATTTTAAGATCAATTGATTAGTACCTTTAATCCCATCTGCAATCTTAATTCCCCATTGCCATGTAAGACAACATTTGTCATGTTTTCCCTTCTCTTGAGCAAATACCTAGCGGTAGACTTACTAGGTCATTGAGTAGCTGTAGGTTTAGTTTTATAAGAAACTGCAAAACATTTTCCCCACCTACCTGTACCAATTTGCATTCCCATCAGCAATGGAGGAGAGTGCAGATTGCTCTACCACCAGGGCCTTTGGAGAGAGCTGAGGAGACATGAGATGGGAGAGGGCTGAGGACACATAAACGTAGAAGTGCTGATATGACCTTGAATGGAGACCGCTTCGCTCTGACCCTCATGGGGCAGCCCTTGAGCCACATCAAAGGCCAAGGCTTCCTCAGCCATTGTCTGTGCGTTTATGGATTTGTTCCTGCGGAGGTCACCCAGCCCCAGGGCATTGACAACAATGACGCAAGGCTCCCTGGGTGGGGTCGGCACCCACAGGGGAGATTGAATGTTCTGGGGATGAGAGGAAAAGCCTTGTTTATTTCTGGAGAGCTTGATTGCCAGGCTGGTGGCCAGGGCTTCCGGGCACATTTGGCAGGGGTAGGGGTGGGGCAGTGCGGGGAGGACTGCAGCACGTTGCAGAAGAGGCTACAGAGGGTGACAGCACTGGAAAGAATCCAGGAGGTGCCCATCCTAGAGTTCAAGACTTCCCCATCACACCCTCCATTTTTGCCTCAGTTCACCTTCCTCTAAGGGAACCTGTAAAGCAGAGAAAAGAATGTCAGGGTCAGGATACAGGGTCTTGTCCCTCTGTTCATCCAGTGACTTATTGTCACATCCCTTACCCTCCCTGGGACTCAGTTTCCTCATCTGTATAATGGGGATATTAATTCATCTACATACTGTTCACTGAGATTTTCTGAGTCAGTTTAGACCAAACTCATATGTGTGTGTGTGAGAGAGAGAGAGAGAGAGAGAGAGAGAGAGAGAGAGAGAGAGAGAGAGAGAGATTGGCCCTTCACAGCTGTCCTTCTATATATCATGCCCAACTATTGAGACACCTTCAGAGTCTGGAATCGCTGCCACATCTGATTTCATCCTCAGCTGCAGCATGGAGTACGTGGACTCAGACTCACCTTTGCAGGCAGTGCTTGACCTCAAGAGGGCGCAGTGTACCTTTCTGCTTTCTGCTCCCAGCCTCCTGGTCTGTCTGCAGCCTGAAAATGCCTGTAAGTTGATGCCCTTAGACTTAGCCCCCAACCAATCCGGGGTAGGGGCTGCCGGACAAATATCCTGCCTTCTGTCCATCAGGGGTCCATGTTGGGAGGCAATCTGTACAGGGAGCATCTCTGAGGAACCTCAGAATTGAGCACAACACTGAAAACACCAGATTATTGGCCTTTCCTCCTTCCCCAGATCACTCGTCCTGTTCCTTCACTCCTGCTTCCTGGGGTCACCTCCCCAATAAAACCGCTTGTGTCCAAATTGTCATCACAGGCTAGCAAATAAAAACTCTGATATCAGTTTAAGAAACTGATATCAGTTTAAGATTTTATCGTCTGGAACTATTCAAAACCCATGTCTGTTAGGATTGGAGCCACAGTCCTTCTGATAAGCCCCGAGACCTGCTCCCACAGCCAACAACTCCATCCTGCTGGCCACCTGTCACCTCTCCCTCTGGGCCACTGCCCCAGCGTCTTCATCCCTCGGGGCTGCTGCCCTGTCTCGAGGCCACTTCGCCCAGGAATGGCCACTATTTCCTGGTTTCCGGAAGCATGGTTCATGCCCAGACCCAGGGCTTAACAAAAAGGTTCAGAGGGTTCGAGGCCCTTGGAGGGAATTAGATTGCCGAAAACATACATATACATGCATGAAGGGCACTCGCGAGGTCCTTCTGCCCTTCCTGACCCTCTTTCTCAGCGTAGGTGCTGGCAGTCAGTGCACTGCAGCATGGGGGCCTCTCTCCCTCCGAGGGGAGGCCCTGCAACTCCCCACTCTGTCTAGGAGCCTAGAGGGGAAGAGCCGCACCGCCTCCCCAGTTGAAAGCCACCACCATTCCTCTCCCTGGGTGGTCGATGGGAGTAGCCTCTTCAGGGGTGAGTCCTTCACTACGCCTCACGGCCCAGGCAAGACCGCCCCATGAGTCCCCACGTATTCCCCTAAATGTGGCTCTTCCACCCCAGATAAGGCCGGGAGCGGGCCCCAAGCCACATTCAGTTTCTTCTATGGCCCTGTCCTTCGGCTTGAGGGAGAGAAGAGAGTTCTGCTTGCCCTTGACGTGTGTGTTGGGGAAGGCAACGCTTTCTGGTCTTGTAATCTGTTGTGAGCAAATACCTAAAAGCAAAAGAGCCAATAACTTCTCTTTTTTCCATATTTAGGGGGAAAACGATCACTCCATCAGGGCAGGGTCTTGCCAAGAGACACCATTTGTGTTAACGTCTCTCAGCCTGCAGCCTCGGTGTTTGGGTTTCTTCAGTGGTTCACCCCAAGAACAACGGGTGGGGACTCGCTTGCCAGCTATAAGGTTGTTGGCCAAGTGCTACCTCTCAGAGCCAAGAGTGCGTTTGGCCCAAGAAAAATGCCAGCTGCAGCCTCCTCAGCTCACAAACGCTGCTGCTGGCCCTCAAATGGTGGAGGTCACACCGAGTGACACACCTTCCACCTCTGGCAGCACCAAGAAACCACTCAGATGAGTTGGTCTCCAGCCCCTGGCTCATGTCTTGTTTGTAAAGTGGAGAAACTGCCTGTTGCCAGGTACTCGCAGGGTTTGGTCTGGGTGCCCTGGGGGTGGCTAGGGAACACCTGGCAACGCTCACGTAGGTAGGAGTTCAGACAGAGGGCCACTGATGTCCAGGGAGGTGGGTGTGGCTGGAAAGCCCTGCGTGCTCACATAGAGGCAAAGCGATATAACACTTTCCCAGACAGCTCCCCCATCACGGGGGCAATGCTGGTGCCCAGGGCAGGGCTTGCAAACTCCCCAACATCACAGAGGTCAGCAGAAAGGTTAAGTCAGACCAATGAGAAGTGAGGCATTTGGAGAGCCCCAGCCCTCTCCAAAACTCAGGGTGGCCAGAGAGAGCACCCGATGCTTTATGAGAAGGCTGAAACTCAGAACTGTATGTGAAACTTGCTGATTTGTAAGGCGGTGGGTGGGTTACATAAAACACTGAGGCCTCGAGCTAGCCCGCAAGGCATTGGTTGGTGATGCCCTGTGACGGAGGCAACTCCTTGCACCAGCCATGCTGACATCTGGCTGTGCGATGCCACCGTTGCTTTAGTGATCTCTCGGGCACCTTCCTGAGTGATCATGAGTGATTAGGGCCTGTCCCTGGTCAAGAGAATGGGTGGGCCCCTCGGGGGTGATGAGGCAGTGCAAATATTTGTGTTTCACCAGGATGCAATCGGCACTAAGTGGATCAGCGAAACCTGAGGAAGTCAGTGGCTGAGGAGGAGAAAGTAAGGTGTCCCTGTGTCCTCTTAAGCAATTAGCTTTGATTCCCTGGCAGCTGCTGAATTCCAAAGTCAATTGCAGGAGTTTTGATTTGGAATCAGTCTCTAAAGACACTTAAAGGTATCTGTGACAGAGAAAGGAAAACCCAACATGGGTGGGTAGTGATGGGGGATTTTCCTCGAGGGAAAGTTTCAGGGTTGTTTCATAGAAGGAGAGATCAACTTCTCTGTGTGGGTCCAAGGGCTAAACCCAGGGCCAGCAGGTTGAAACTATAGGGAGACAGCTTGACCTAAAGGGCTGCCTACTCAATAGACAGGTCTAAAGGTGGAGTCCATGCCTTTGGAAGAAGTGAGCACTCCATCATAGGGGGCATTCAAGCCATGTTAAATGGCTACTGTTTGTGGATGACAGGGTGGAGAGAAGGGCTAATTGGACAATCTCTCGACTCTGTCCAGAAATTTTGTGATTTAATTATCACAGCTTCTGATGTTCATTTGACCAGTTTGGCCGGGGGAGAAGAGGATTCAGAATTCTCTGTCCACTCTAGAGGTACTTGGAGCTCTCAGCACAGAATGAAACATGACCAGTGGAAGGTAACCAGAATTCTGGTACTTTAGAGGCGAAGGTAGCAGGGCATCCTCAACATTGGCTTAATTTGTAGCTGCTCAGAAGAGTTCAAGTGCAAGCAATGCTTTTGAGAAACAAGAAGGAGAATAGACAGATAGAACGCAGGGGCCTGGAATTAATAAGAAGTCAAATGGGTGAGTCACTGAGCTAATTTCAAAGTCTGATGGTAAGAGAAAAGGAGGAAAAAAATGAGACAATTGGAAAGTAACGAAGGCTTTGCCAAGACCCCAGGTGACCAAAACAACAGGAGAAGTCGGGAAAATGTAATTACACACGGATATCTGAGTCCTCTCAGCAGCCAGACCATCCTGCCCTGGCCTTCCCCTCTCGTTTAATTCCTGCCTGGCCAATGGCAGCCCCCAACCCCAGGTCACAATTAGTCAGGCAGAGGGCTCACCATTTGTTCAAAGCAGTCTCCTTCATTCCCAGTTACAGTGCCGATGAGTCTACCATTTATCTGTCCCTCTCAATAAGGATATAGAATGTCAGAACACGAGTGGACACTGGGAAGCATCTTGCCCATTACACAGAAGGAAAGGGTGAGGCCCAACAAGTGATTGCTGTGCTGAGTGCAAAGGGGAAGACTGAGGTGTGCAGGAGTCAATCCATTTTCTCTCCTGAGCTAACAGAAAAAGAAGTTCATACTGCTCAAGTCAGAGCTGCTGCTTCTGCTTTAAATACACCTTCTCGGGGGACTAATACAGGCGTCTCCTCAACTCAATAACTGGCTTTTCAGGAATAGAGATTTCTCCTATCCCACATACTAAAAGTCACCTTTTTTTGTTGACAGGGTGACATTTGGGGATGTACTGAAGAACAGTGAAAATCTGTGTTCCATCCCATTCACAGACCCATCCAGAGAGCAAGCCCGTTCTTGGGTGGGTCAGGAGCTGGCACCCTTTGAAGCTGATCCAATTTGTCCGACGTTGAAAGACAGAGAAGGGCCCCAAGATGGTTTCCCAGCAGGAAGGGGCAAGTCAGGTAGTTTTCTGAGCCAGGGCAGTCATATCTGTAAAGAACTAGAGAGAATGTGTCCATACGCTTTACGGATTTCTTTATATTTTTTCAGAATCAGAAAGCGTCCCCAGACTGCTCTTACAGGGGTGCTTTCCAGTCACCACAGCCGCTGTTTGCTTTCCTGCCCATCCTCCTCTTCCTGTCTGGGAGGGAAGCCTCAACCCCTTTTCCTCACCGCCTTCTCATGGCTCCCAGTGCCCCCAGAACCTCCTGACCAGCTCTCTGCTCCATCCCAGCCCATGACCTGCACGCAGCCGTGAGACAGAGCCTTTAACTACAATTTCAGTAGTGCTGCTCTCTGTGTAGAGCCGCCAAAGGCTTTCTCCCTGGGTCTAGTAAGTGCCATCCTCCTCAGAGTGGCCAGAAGGCTCCTTAAAATCAGGCCCCTGCTCACCTCTTCACCTCTTCTCCCACCGGCCCCGCCCTCTGCCTGAGTCACCTCTCCCTGCCCTCTGCAGGGATGGAGTCCTGCTCACCTCCGGTCTTTCATCTTGGGAGGCCTCAGAGAGGGCTTCCCGGAGCTGGCCCACAGCCCTTCAAGACTTTCTGAGCTAACCTGCCACTCTGGTATTGTGTCCAAGCCCTCGTCAATAATCATTGCTATCTTATTTATGTGTTTTATTGTTTCTAGACTCTTCCGCACCCCCCCACCCCCCTGCTGGAGTTTAAGCAGGGACCTTACCTGTCTTGTTTACGACCAAAGTCCTGGCTCTAGAACTGTTGCTGACACGTAACAGCTGCTCAGAAAGTACTGGTGGGGAGAAAGGGAGGGAGGAAGGAAAAACAGAAAGGATGGGTGAAGGAAATCTCTTGTATCTACACATTCTAGCTGGTTTTTAGCCTAAAGAGGGTAACAGTGAAAGCAAAAGGGCTTTAAGGCATCAGAAGCAGTAATATCAGGGGCAGGTTGGGAGGGTTGGGGAGCCCCCAAGTGTCCCCTCCCAGGCAGCCAGCTATGTCCTGTCACCCAGTGGTGGTTCAGACAGGAGCAGACGGGTGGAGGGTGGGGCGATGGGCGAGAAAGAGGAGGTGAGACGTGGGTGTCCTCGCAGGTCTGCAGGACCTGCCCCGCCTAGGAGAGCCTCTGCCGTTTTATGAACTGCACCAGGAAAAGCACTGCCCCCAGATAACCTGGACTTTAATGAAAGTGTTTGTGCAGTGCAGGTATTTAGGCCCCGGGAGGGGGGTAGTTTCTCTGCTTCAGCCCATGAGCTCCCTGGAGATAGGACCCAGGTCTTCCGAGGTTGTGCAAAGGCAGCACATCCGCTCAAGCACTGGCGTAGGTTGGCATTCCACACACAGCTGTGCGGTGACAAATGGTGGCCTGGGAGGGAGGGGTGGAGGCTGGCTCCAGGGACTGTGCTGGCCTTTCGTGTTCCAGAGGGCCCCCCCTCATAGGTGGACACAAGCTACACAAGAGCAGCTGGCCAACCATCCGCAGACAAATCTCTTTTAAAGAAGAATGCAGACACTGGACAGTCTGCCGGGTGGTGGTGGGGGGTCTCCCCCACACTGGGGGGCTGGGGGGAGCAACAGGGCTCAGGTATTAGGGAGAGGATAATGAGGATGGTGGTCGGGGGTCCCTGCCAAACCTCGGGCTCTGTGATGCTCAGACAAGGTCCATTTTCTGCTAATGCTCAAGTGGCCTCCGTGCCATGGGCGGGGGGAGGGGGAAGGTGCTCAGCTCGTCAGGGAAAAGTCAGGTCCCTGGGGCTTTTACTTATAACTTTGTTTGCAGATAGCGAGGCTCTTCCGTCCGGCTCCTCATCCTGGTCCTTTCTGCCTGTGACAATCACATTATTTAATTTAAACGAGTGAAGTTACCTTAGATCAATTATACTTATTTTTCCTGGGTAATTTCCAAAGCTTAATATCTCCATTCAGGCCCAGCCTGGGGGACAGGTTGTCTAGCAGAGTCCTAAACGATTTCAGCCCTTAATCCAATTGTACTTTTGCCACAGCCCAGGCAGCGAGCATAATTCTTTTATCCCTAAGATGTCTCATTAGCAATAATCTAATAGCACATATTAAAATATAGGTCACTGAGGTGGGCTGCCAAGTGGAGGACTTGTCATAACTTTGAAGGCTGGACAGCTGTCTCGTGCCCCCAACAGCACGACGCCCCAATCCCAGGCTTAATTCTAAAACAATCAACTCCACAAAAACAGTTTACTTTCCACAGTTCAAGGTTAAGGACTCACCCTGGCTGGGAAACAGACTTCATGTCTGTGGCCGTGGAGAGGGTGGAGGGAGCCGTTTCTTGCCAACGTGACATAGTGGAAAAGATCTCTGGCCTCAGACATTTGGGGTTGAGGCCCTGGTCCCACGAACTTGCAGAATGAGCTGGGGGTGAGGCTCTTACTCTCTCTGACCTCAGTTTTCACACCTATAAAAGGAGAAAGCAGTGGAGTTAGATCCCCTGTTTCCTAAATTCTGGCACTCCCGGTTCAACTTGTCTTAGTATACACTTGACCTTTCCTTTAAATCAACTCACTCATCTTAATTAAATACATTTGTTTTAAAAAGGAAGCTCAAGTATCAACATGGAAAAGTCTCAAGAACATTTGCGGAAAGATTCATGAGGAATGATACCATTTGTATAAACTTTAAACATGCACAAAATAATACTTTCTATTGTTTACAGGCAAAATGAATTACATCATAGAGGTCAAGACAGAGGTTACCTTTGGGGAAGAAGGAGGAGATGTTGGCTGGGAGGAGGTACGAGGGGGACTTCTGGGGGGGCTGGTCATTTTTGTGATGGCCTGGGTGGTGGTTATATGGGTGTATTTACCATGGAAAAAGAGCGCGTAGGATCAGTGCCCTTCTCTCTGTGTATTAAGCCTTATAAATATACACATACAATTTTAGGAATGTATGTCTCCTATCTATCTATCTATCTATCTATCTATCTATCTATCTATCTATCTATCTATCTATCATCTAGTGAAAACATACATACATGCTTGGAAATCATCAACACTGCACAGGTTGGGGGCTGGCGGGGGAGGTGAGAGGAGGGGAATACGACTGAGCAGAGACACACGGGACATCAACCATGTTTCTAATGTTTGTGTTTCTTAAGCCAGCCAGTTGTTATAGGATTGTCTGTATTTTTATGTAAGTCTGAAACACTTCATACATTTTAAGTCATAAAGGTAAAAGTAATAAATCATGGAAAAATCCCTTATGTCACCCTCATAAATCGAAAACCACTATCAGGTGCCATAAATAGATGGTAAATGTGAAAACAAATGCAATGAGAAGAAAACGCTGTAATTCAATTGTACTTTGACAATTGTTTGGGCTGAAGACTCTGCCCCCCAGCCCGGCTTCCTTCTGTTGAAATGGAGATCAGTGAATGAGAGAGAGGCACGCCAGACAGACAGGAGCTTGCAGTAATCGGGATTGAAAGGGCTTTCTCCCCGTGTGAGTCAAGGTCATTTCAAATAGGACCCGTGTGACCCTGAACTATTGGCCGTCTCATCGACCTGCTGGGCTGCTCCACTTCAGGAAAGGGCAGTGAGGTCCCGTCCTGGTCTGGCTGTCCTGGCTTCGAAGTGGTTTGGAGGGTGTGGAGAAGTCTTCTTAAGAGAGGGAAGGGTGGCAGGGAGAAAGAAAGAGGTTATTATTAGCAAACTCATTAGCAATTATTAGCAGAATTTGGAAAGCCTTGAGGAAGAGCCCCCTTTTCTCCTGTGACTCCTTCCCTGGCCTCACAGCTGCCTGGGAAACTGTCAGGCACACAGTCCCCTCTGTGTGATTTGTCCTCACACTGAGGCTCCAGCTGGAGGCCTCTGGGAGCCTGGCAGGGCGGCCTGTTCCATCCCTGACACAGCCCTGCTGTGCTCCGTCAGCTGGGCCCTGACTCCCTGCAATGTGTCCTTGTGGGCTCTGGTCCTGCTCCCGCTCTTGGGCCACACTGAATAAAACTGTGACCTCCCTTCTCTGACCACATGTCCCCCTGGGGGCCAGCAGGTCTGCCCCTTGGCCTTCGCCTAAAGCCGCAAGGTCCCCATTGCTGCCTCTCCTCATGCTCCCCAGCGCACGTGCACAAATGATACAGAAATGTGTGTTCTATTGTGTGTGTGTGTGTGGGGGGGGCGAGCGCCTAGACTGACTTCCACTCCACAGCCCCCATCTCTTCATGGGCAGAGTGAACCAGTTCCCCGGTCTCCTCACAGGGCAAGCAGTGCAGTGGAGGGTGAGTGTGTGTGCTTCTATGTCCCTTGGAACAAGCAGGGATGGCCTAATGACGACCTCTCTTCAACTCTGTCATCACCCAGCATCCTACCTGGCCTGAACCCTCTTCTCCCAGGACCTCAAAGTCCCCCCAGCCACGTCATCTCAGCGTCCCTTTCCCACGCGCCCTCCCTTCAGGGGTGCCCAGACCACCAGTCTCATAAACACTCTACAGCGAGGATGTGGGGCGTGGGAAGAGCCATGGACAGTGTCAGGAGCCAGGATCTGCGTTCTTGTTCTGCAACTAAGCTGTGTGATCTTGGGAGCTGGGGGTAAGGCATGGAGGCAGCGAGGGGCAGGTGTCCCTGCGAGGTCCCGGGGGTAAGGAAAAGGAGCAGGCTCTAGCACTGAGGAGCAGGGCGCCATCGGATGGAGACCTGGACGGGGGGCCGGCCAGACGGAGGGAGAAGAGAGAAGAAAAATGGAAGAGAAACAAGAGGGTGTTGGGGCAGGGCCTGGAGGTAATGGGTGGGGTGGGCAGGGTGGGAGGAGGTGAGCTTTGGAGAGGGTAGGACTCTGGCTCCGAGGAGAAAGGGCCAGAGAAGATGGTGACTCAAAACAGACAATGCTGGCTTCAGAAATGCATCAGCCACTGCCTCAAGGACCCCAGCCCAAATGGGGCAGGGCCCTGAGGAGAATGGGGAGCTAGACTGTGGAGGGAGGCGGTAAGAAGGACAAAGAGGGTGAGGACCAAATAGGGAGCCACTGAGCCACTGGGATAGAGCAGTGGCTGAGAACATGTGCCCGGGAGCCAGCCTAGATCTGGGTTCCAATCCCACCCTCTGACACATCCTAGCCATGTGACCCTGAGCAAAACATCTAACCACTTTCAGCATTAATTCTTTAATCTATAAAATGGGGACAATAATCGTATTTTATGACATAATATGGTGCCTGGAACCAGTAAATGCTCAGGGAATGGAAAGACTGCCAAATAGATAGCAAATACCACGGTGTACTTAGTATGTGCCAAACACTGCTGAAGTACTTACCACCACCCTAGGAGATGAGCCCCATTGTACAGAAGAGAAAACTGAGGCACGCAGCAGCCCAAGATGACACAGATAGTATAATTGACAGAAGCAGGATTTGAAGCCCCAAGCAGCCAGCATGAAAGTTAGGTGCCCCTGTGCCTGCTCCTCACATTAGGGAGGCCAGCGGGTCAGGAGTCTCCTAGGACATTAGAAGGGGAGGGTGATGGCAGTTACCATAAAGAGGGGCAGAAAACCCCTACCCTGAGCCCTGCTCCCTGGTTCCCTCCCTAAGACTACTCAGCTTTCATCTTGGAGGCCAAGGGTAATAGAAGCGGGGGGGGGGGGGGGGGGCACGGGAGGCAGGCGTTCTCTGTGTGTGTCCACAGAGCACGGACTACTGCCTGCCTCTCTGTCACAAAGCAGCTTGTTAGATCCAGGTTCCTGGGCATGCGGGCAGAGCAGGACCAGCCCCACCTGGGAAAGCATCGCCCAGCCCTCAGCCTCATTGCGGATGGACCTGTTCTGAGGCCTCGAGATGCTCACGCTGATGAGGGTGAGTTCCCACCTCCAAACACACCTGCTCTGGAGGTTTGATGGCTGCTCCTGGTACCTCCAGGACCGTCCTCCAGACAGTGAGCACGAGGCAGCTTTTCTCCCTTTCATGCCCTAGAGGGCACCCGTTCACACTTCCCAGGGAAAAGACAGCTCAGCCCGGAAGGGGCTGTGTGCTTTTTGCTAAGTGTGCTCAGAGCAAAAGGAAAAAGTGCCAGCACTCAGGTTGGGCAGAGAATGTGGATTGTTACGGCCACTCTCAACCTGAAATTGTGGTTATGAAACATAAGTCACTGATACTGGGATTATTTTATTTAAACAGGGATTAGATATGCTACATATATACAGATTCCTGGTTCTCACAGCAGATCCATTGAATCCAGATTTGGGGTGGGGCCCAGGAATCTGCACTTTTACCAATCTGCTCGACTGTCATGAATTGGGAAAGCATGGAAGAAGCAAAAGGCCTCTAGGAAGAAGCAGTGCCCTTCAAGCACATGACTGCTACTGGCCTCACAGAGCTTTGATAAATGGGTCCCTTCTGATTGTGTTACGAACTCTTTCCCATGGGTCATCTTAACTGGTATACTATCCCCGTTTTACAGGTGGGAAAACTGAGGCTCAGAAGCCAAAGGTCATCTAGCAGGCAAATAGTAAAACCAAGGTTTGAACTAAGTTTTTTCTTTTTTCAACTCCAAAGGCCTCACTCATAATTGTTATACCAACCCACATTTGCGATTTCATTCCAGTCTGGGAATTTGAAGTTATTATAGATAAACCTAACTGAAAATTCTGGAGGAGATCCTGTCTCCCACAGACATGGAGAAATTAAACTTTTTGAAACAACAATAAGAAGTGACACATATGCTATACCAGGCACTGTTCTAAGTGTTTTACGTGTTTTCGTTCGTTTGGTCCTCTCAACAATTCTACGAAGTAGGTACTGTTAGCGTCACCATCCTACCCATTTTACAGATGAAGAAACCGAGATGCAGAGAAGCAGGAGAACTTGGCCAAGATTCCACAGCCAGTAAGTTGTGGAGCCGGCATAAAAATTCAGGCAATGTGGCTCCTAAGTCCGTGTTTTTACCCCATTCTCCCCTCCAGGCTGCAGGAAAAGCTGAACTGGGTAAGCCCCCCAGGACTAGATGTCCAAGGGCCAGTGAGACAAGTGGGAAGGGGGTGAGAAGGCAGCTGCAAGAATCACTTAGGTCATATTTATTAATATTACTGGCAAAGCCACTGGGAAGTGTCTCTTGAGGAAAAAGAAAAGAGCACAGAGATTGGCAGGCAGTCATTTTAAGGAATTCTGAGATGGATTTCATGCGGGAATCTGCAAATCTCCTAAAACTGTATTTAAAATGAAGTGTACCTTTAAGATGACAAATACATGGAGACATATACTGTGCTCATGGATGGGAAGACTGAATGCTGTAAAATGTCAGTTCTTCCCAAATTGATCTATAGATGCAATGCAATGACAGTTGAAATTCCAAAGGGATTTTTCATGGAATTCAGCAAGCAAATGCTGAAATGTGTAGGGATGAACATTGCTAAGACATTTCCAAAGAAAAAGAGCTGCAGCATCTTGCCCCAAAAGATAGGAAAACTTGTTAGAAAGTGATGTTTGCTTGTTTTCCCAGGTTTATTGAGGTATAATTGACAAAATTATACACATTTGAAGTATACAATGTGATGATATAACACACATACATATCGTGATATGATTACCATAATTGAGTTAATTAACCCATCACCTCACGTAGTTGTGTGTGTGTGTGTGTGTGTGTGTGTGTGTGTCTGTGTGTGTGTGAGGGGATATGCTGAGGGAGGGGCTCACAGGGTCTTTACAGGGTCGGAAATATTTTTTTTGCGGGGGGGGGGGGGGAGAAGGGAAACAGGACTCTATTGGGGAACAGTGTGTACCTCCAGGACTTTTTCCAAGTCAAGTTGTTGTCCCTTCAATCCCAGCTGCGGAGGGCGCAGCTCAGCTCCAGGTCCAGTCGCCGTTGTTAGTTGCAAGGGGGCACAGCCCACCATCCCTTGTGGGAGTTGAGAAGTCCAATCGGCAACCTTGTGGTTGAGAGCCCACACTCCAGCCAACTGAGCCATCTGGCACTGGCCCATGTGGGAATCGAACCGGCAGCCTTCGGCGTTAGGCGCATGGAGCTCCAACCGCCTGAGTCACCGAGCCGGCCCCGGAAATATTCTTTTTCTTGCTCTGGGGAGGGTGCTCTTGTATGTTCTTATCATTAATATTATTTAAACTGTTCATACACATCTTATGTATTTCTTATGTATGGTACATTTTACACTGAATTTTAAAATTCTGTGTGTAAGTGCATATTTCTGGGAGAATCCATCTTTCATCGGATTATCTAAGGAGTGTCTGATCTTCTAAGAGAGCCCAAGGGGGCATAAAGGTTTCTGAGGTCCCATCCTGTTTCAATATTCCCTGAATGGACAGAGACCTTGTACCAGCCTGACTGCGGCCCATCCAGGTGGTCAGCCGACCACAACCCCTCTGCCCTGAGAAGGATGCAAGTGTGAGTCCCCCCGTCTCCATAACTCATGTGACCACCTTAGCGCCTCTGCCCCTGCCCCTGCCTAATCCACAGACCTACGGGACCCAGCCTTGGCTAGGGTGCATTAGCGAGTCCATAAAGGATGTATTTACTCCTTTTGTGAGAAAGAGGAGTCAAGGTCGACTCCAAGGTGTTTGTTGGGAGGAACTAGAAGGAAAAGGGCATCACCTGGATTGAGGGAGTCAGGGAGGAACAGGTGTGGGGGTGGGTCCGAAAGGGGAGGTTAAAAATTCCGTGTGGAACATCGTGAGCCCCAGATGCTGTTTAAGAGCCGTGTGGCTGGATCCAGGCAGAGAATGTACACGTGAACGTCAACGATGGACTGACGCTTTTTAAAGCCAGGGCCCGACCTTTTGGAAGCGAATTCAGATCCTATCCCTTTCTCTCTCCAATGGCTCCCATCTCATTCATAATAAAATCCAATGTCCTTTCACAGGAGATAGATGAATGAGTGAATGCATCCTTATGTGGACTTGACAACGCAAGCCCAGGCAAGCCTCGCGGCCCCATGGGATAGCAGGAAGTTCAGGTAGGAGCTCAGTAGAGGGGACTCTAAGGACTCTTCTGAGCCACGCATGAGTGGGCTGGAAGCCTTGAGGAACCCCTGGGAGCATTAGTGGGAGGTGTCCTGAAGGAGACTGATTTCAGCTTATGGGGGGGGGGGGTCTTTCATTGAGGATATTCTTATGCTGTTTGTAAATGCAGTGTAAGTTTTCACCAGTGACTAATGGCCCCGGGGCAGGTCAGCTGCAAGGATATATAGCTCTATTGCCCCCTAACCACCAAACAAACAAATAAAAACCAAAAAAGAAAGAGAGGAAGGAAACAAATATACAAGCAAACCTTCTCTCTGGCTTACTTTCCCCATCAGTGCAATGGAGGTGCAGGTTCTGAGCGTATCCTCAGCACACTTCCAGAACCCAGCCCCTTGGGTTCCAAACATCCTGCAGTCCAGCCTGTGTGTGTCTGGGTCTTGGCGTCTGCAGGGAGATGGACAGAGCTGGACTGAGAGCACCAGCCATTGTCTTGTGCCCATGGCCTGTGTCACCGAATGCCATGGTAAGTGGAAGTGACGCCTCCCCAGAGATCATGTTAGCTCTGATAATGCTCCAGCCACCTGCCCACCCACTTGCCCTCAGGCCACCTGGAGGGGCAGGACACAGGGCACAGAGAGAAGCCACATGGCCCCGTGGTTCTTGGAGCTGTAGACAGGGAATCGGACCAGAGATGGAGAGGGACGCCTTCCTCTCAGCCCAGCCCCAGCCTGCGGTCCTCACTGCTATCCCCCAGAAATCTCTGAACCCACAAGGGGGGACTCTTAGGACGTGCTGATTGGCCCTCTGATGGTGTGTCATGGGGGCGGGGGGATGCCTTCCTCCATGCCTGTAGCAAACAGTTCCAGTGCCCTGCCCACACCCCTCATTATTCACTGTTCCTGCCAACACAGACCCGACCCATTAGCTTCCTACTGCCAGCACCTGGGGCTCTGCTGGAAGCCTTTTTCTGGTGACAGAAGTGTCCACACACCAGGCAGGCTGGAAATGTCAGCAGGTTAGCACCCTAGGAGTAGCCCTAATGGATAAATGCTCCAGCTTCCTGGCCCGGGAGTGGAATGTCCGAGGCATTGTCAAGGCAGTCACCCAGGGGTCCCCAGCGGGACTGAACACCAGCTGCCCACAGCTGGAACTGCCCCTTCATGTTCCCTCTATTGGTTTCTTTCCCTTTCCTGCCTCCCCTCCCCACTACTCCACCAGTGTCTCCAGGGGTTGGTGGCCTCCTAACTAAACTACTTGAATTCAATTCTTTCTTTCAGGTTCTGCCTCTGGAGGAATCAAACATAAACCACCCCAACCAATGACACCAAACGCAACCCATGATGGCGATCTCTACTGGTGCTATCTTGTACACATCTCTAGAGCACAGGCTGTGGAACAGGATACATCCTTGCCCTGGGCGGGAAGTCACACGGATAACTCCTGGACAAATGCACAAAGCAGTAGAAAGGAAGAGTTTACTCTGTCGTGAGATATAATTATTAGGGAAGGCTTCGCAATGCAGTTGACATTGGAAGTTTTGAAGGGTGAGTAGGAGTTCTCTAGGTTGACAAGAGAAAGATGAAAACAGCATATTTAGAAACCCAGAGGTATAAAAAGGATCAGTGTCCAGGGAACTACTGCTGGTTGAGTATCTCCCATGTTGCTAAAAAATAAAACAAATTTTGGAGGCAGTAAAGGGTTTGTAGGAAGAACGAGGAGAGAATTAGAATAGGAAGAGACGTGGCTAATTAGACAGGCAAGATCATGTCTGTACTGCTGAAGGTGTTTAGATATTATCTTGGAAAGATTGGAGGACTTTAAGAAATTGTGGGTTATCTTCTGATTGCAAAAGTATCAAAAGCTCATTGTAGAAAAGTTGGCAAATAAAAAGAATTATAAAGAAGAAAATAACATGAAACCTCAAATCCAGGGTTAATTAAATCGTGTTGACGTGTTGCTGTCTCTCAGAGGAGTTTTAGACAGAAGCGTGAGGTGATCAGACTTGAGTTTTAGAAGGAGTTCTGGCAGCTGGTGAATATCATATGACTGGAAACATACTGGCCATGGGGTGACCAGCTAGGAGGCTGTGGCAGTGAAAGGTGATGGGGTCTTCCATGGGGACGCTGAGGCCTCCCAGGGGCTGGGAACTTCAGGACCAGTTGGATGGAGATGGCATAGAGGAAGGGGAAGGGGATGTGATTACTAGAGAGATTCCCAGTGTTTCCATCCATAAACTGGTGAAACTCAATTTTTTCTGGGAACCAGGAGACCTGGGTTCCCATCTCAATTTTGTTACTTCCAACTTGTGGGACCGCAGACAGATCCCTGGAATCCTCAGAGACACAGTTTCCTGACCTGAAAAAATGGAAAGATGATTCCATTCCTGCTTTCCTCACAGGCTTGTCAAAATAGTCCATGGGTCAAAGGAGATTAACATCCTTGACAGATGGGAACCTGTGGTTCCAGGCTCTCCTTTGCTCATTCCTTTCCCTGACCTTCTTCCTCCCATCATCAGCTCCCAGAAGGCCAGGACAGACCCCCACCCCCTCGTTTTCCCTTCCTCTCCTCTCTGCAGCCTTCACAGAGGACATTTGCCATCCTCGACCCTCTGGTGAAAATGCTCTAAACACCCCCCTGTACCCCATTAATTCATTCACTTTGAATGACTCTGTGGGGATCCCACATATCACTTTCTCACACCCGAGATAATGCATTTATTGGTTATGTTTCTTGCTTTCCCCTCTCCCCCTGACAGCACGTAAGCTCCATCACGTCAGGGATTTCTGAGCAAACTGTCCACTCGTGCATCCCCAGTGCCTAGAACAGTGCCTGGCACAGGGCAAGCAGACGTAGGAAAAAGGAGTGAAGGGTGAATGAATGATAGTTCTGAGTCTCACAGAACAGGGGTCCCAACCGCCAATATCTTACTAGCCTGCCCATAACAAACAGATGTGTGAGTAAGGGCTGGGCTGTGACTTTTCAGTGGACACCAGCCAAACAAAACCCACCCAATGCCCTGCCAGCATCAGTTTGGCGTCCTTGGCACTGAGTAGAACGTTCCCATTTTGTTGGTGGAGAAACTCTAGCAGGGTAGTTTAAGAGGCCTGACGCGGAAGGCAGAGCAGGTACTGGAACCGGATCATTTGCTATCCCTAGTCTTTTCCCGGCCCCCTCTCAGACGCGACTCAACCCTTAGTTCTGGAGTTGCGCTCTCTTCGCGTAGCTGGGGGTCAGAGTTTGGTGCCTCAAGAGCTGTGTCTGGTGCCTCCGTGCTTGCTGGAAAGGGAATGCGCGCCTGAGTCCAGTGAGTCGCCGGGACCCGGGCTCCCGCCACACCCGGAGCCCGAGCCGCGCCCCCACCCCTACCCATCCTCGGCCGCACTGTCACTCTCCATTAGTGCTAACGGGCTCCAGACGGAGCGGGCCCGGCGCTGGGTTAATGCAATCGGCGCGTTACCTGGGGCGCAGGCTACATTACCAGCCCGGCTCCCGCTCGGCGCAGCCAGAACCAGACAGCCCGCACCCCGCCGGCCGCCCCACGCCTCCAGCGCTCTTTGGGCCGCGCCCGAGCGCCACGCGGCGGAGCCCAGCTCCAGCCGGCGCCCCCATAGCTTGGCAAGGCGAGGCGGGTCCCCGGCGGGCAGGGCGCACAGCACCAGAGATCCCACCGCTGCCGGACAGGTGAGTGCGCCCTGCGCGCGGGACCCAGCTAGATGGGCCGAGGAGGCCCAGGCTGAGGCATGCAGAGCTAGAGTGACAGCGATTTTGAAGTGCAGAGGTGTACATGTCCGGGGAGGCTCCTGGGGCTGTTGGAGGTGGCGCAGACCCAAGCTGGGGGGAGAGGGCAGACAGCTGCACTGGTTGGCCCAAGTCACCGCCCTGGGAAACCTCTGACTCGGCGTGTCCAAACCCGGCCGTTTGAGATCGTTTGGGACCCAGAGGGAGCTGCCGAATGAGGGAAGCGCTACCAGGTCCCAAGCCGGACCTACAGGGAGGGCAGGGGCGGTCTCTGCTTCGAAGTGCCGTCTCAGTGCCGGCGCGCCACTACCTGTTTCCAAATCGTCCAACAGACGCGCGCCTTTTGCTGGGAATCCTGCGTCGGTTCAGCGCGCGCTGACCGAGGTATCCCTGGTGCTCCCGGGAAGTCTCGGAAGGCGCAGCAGGGCGGAATGGCTCAGTGACTATATCTTTTCCTTTTATCCAAGCAGAGCCTCGGCGTGCTCCCAGTGCCGCTGACATCCCTCCCACCAGCCGCACCCATGCTTCTGGCGCGGATGAACCCGCAGGTGCAGCCGGAGAACAGCGGGACGGACCCGGAGTCCGAGCAGCCCCTGCAGGCGCGCAAAACTGCGGAGCTGTTGGTGGTGAAAGAGCGCAACGGCGTCCAGTGCCTCCTGGCGTCCCGAGGCAGCGAAGAGCCACCCCGGGAGACCTGGGGCAAGAAGATAGACTTCTTGCTGTCGGTGGTGGGCTTCGCGGTGGACCTGGCCAACGTGTGGCGCTTCCCCTACCTCTGCTACAAGAACGGCGGCGGTGAGCCTCCTGAGGGGCGGGTGGGGGCTTGGTCTGGGGAGGTTACCTGTCCCCAGCGGTGGCAGGAAGAGGAGCTGGGATACACACGGGGCCAGTCTGGGGCTCGGGAAGGGACTGGACAGGGCTCACGGAAAAGGCACTGGAGTCCCTGTGGAAGAGGGAGGTCGAGGCAGGAGCTAGAACAGTGATGGGCGCATGGGTGGAAGGACAGAATCTGAGGCACCAGGTTGGGTGAGGACCCCTCACCTTTGATGATCCACAGGAAGGGAAGTGGAGATTTGGAGAGGTCTGGAGGGGGCGCCCAAAGTGCACAGGTACACGGTGTCCCTAAATCCAGCACTCTGAGTTTGTAGAGGACTTGGGTTCCTTGGAGGCACTTGGAAAGCCCTGTGCTCTTGGGGGCATAGACTCTGGAACAGAGACACACAAAGGGAAGCTGGTGTCAGACAACTCCACTCACAGGTGACTCTGTTTTGCTGGAGGAGCCAGAGCGCACTGCCGAGGTGGGATTGGTTCAGTAGGTCCCAGAGCTGGCCTGGTCTGGAAGAAGGAGGCCTGGGTGATTGGGACAGAGCCTCCACCTCCTGGGGTCCTGGCCACAGGGCAGGGTGGAGTGGATCGGGGGCCTGGAAAAGACGCCAGTCTGCAGCCAGACTCTCTCCCTCTCTCCCTGCTGGGTGACAGATTGTCCACCCGCCCTGGGGTGAGAGCCTAGAGATCAACTACAGCCCAACCAGGCGGCAGAGTCCTGGGGGAAGCCGTGCTGGGACAGGATATTTGGGTCTTAAGGCCCTAGCTCCTTTCTGAGGGCCTCTGCTCCTGGGTACCCAGACCACATAGTCCTGCCCATTTTGCTGGGATCAGCTCAGGGGCGCCCTGCAGGCAGCCCGGGAAAACAGACCTAGAAGAAGTTGCTGAAGGAGGCCCAGCTCTGGAATGCTCTATCCACTGGACCGTCCTGCCTGGCAGGGCCTCTGGCTCAGGACTCCAAGGGGTCAGAGGGAGGAAGAGCCAGGGTTTGGAGCTGGGGGAAGGGAAAGTTCATGCGCTTGTCCCATACGGTCTGGGACCCAGCTGCTTGCCTCAGTGTGTGCTCTAGACACATGCTCCTGTCTTTGGGTGAGAAGTGGGAATGTGATCCAGAGGTGAAACTTGTCCGCATTTGGCTAATGTTGCTTCTCAAGGGCTTCTGGTCACGTTTAAGCATTCTGGCCCTTTACACCCAAGGAGGGAAGAAATGGCAGATTCTGTGTTACTTTTGCAGGCAGGGAGATAATGAATGAAAGACAGACTGGACACACCATCTCATCTGTCCTCAGTGACCAGCCGAGACTGCTTGTCCCTAGACAACGGAAAGCTCCGCCATTAATGAGCAATATTTATCGGTTCCTCTCGGTGTGAGGCCCGATGCTAGTCTCTGCAGGGGTCACTAGATGGACGACCCACCCCATCTGCCTGCCAGGAGCTTTAGTCACCTAAGAGCTTCATTCTCATACTGTTACACGTCATTTGCACTGTTATAAGTGCTTTTTGAAACTAAAAGCACCCCAGATGGCCAAACAGACACATCGGCTAGGTGGAACTTTCACTGGGACCATGTGCTCGCTTGGCCATCGCCACCATCACAGGTACAGAGTGCCTGCTCTAGGCAGGGTCACATACCAGATGCCTAGGGCACACAACAGAGCAAATTGGTCACAGGTTCCAATTTTTAAGCGAAATTGGCTGGAAGCACTGTCTCCTGGGCTTGCTAGCCCTCACAAAGCTTGTCCCCAGTTGTTGGGTCCTGTGTCTCTTCATGGGTCTGTCTCCCAAGCAGGCTGGCGCACTTTCTTCCCTGTATTCCTAATGCTCAAGAGGAAGCCTAGGTCCTAGGAAGATGGTAGAAGATGACCCCCAAATTGAACAGTGACCCACACTTGAAATGGCTCAAACCCTCAAAGATCTAATGCCGCTCCGGAAACTGGGAGAACCCCTGGTGGTAACTAACAAAGTGAGGACCTGGCAGCCCGGAGACCAGGAGCCTCAGCTTTCAATTCCTGGAGACCAGGGTTCCAATTTCTAGCTGTGTGACTTTGGGCGACTCACCAAGCCTCAGTTTCTTCATCTGTCAAATGGAAATAATGGTGTTTAACTTAGAGGCTTGTCACAAGGACTAAATGCAACTGTGCTGTGGAGAGCCTGGCATGGAGGGTGGCCTAGGAAAGGAAGCCGCTGCTGCTTCTCCACCTCATTATAATGACGTGTGAAATGGATGGGGGAGGTGACAAGCCCTCTAAAGGCCTGCTGAGGGGCTGCTTAGGAAAGATGTGGAGAAGTGGGCTGTGATTGGAGCTCAGCTCCTAGGGACCGGAGGAGTAGAGACAAGTCTCGGGAAGAAAGGCGGTATTCTATTTATGCGAGACTACACGTGGAATTATCTCAGAGACCAGGAGTGCAGGCTGAAGGAAAAGGGAGAGGCAAGTTAGGGCCGAGCCGCGGAGACCTTGAATGCCAGGCTAAGGGGTGGGGAAGAGTTCCCAGTGAATTTCCACTTCTGGCCAGGATGTCCATGGTTGGCACCACGGAGCAGTGCAGCCCCACCTCAGTCTGGGGCAGCTTCTTTCCTAACTTGCTCCAAATCCTTGTGGGGGGTGCTCAGCGAGGCCCTTCTGGGCGTTATCTCTGCTAGACCTTCAGGCTACTCTGTGGGCCAGTTCTCATCCAGTAATTGTGAAGTCAGCCCCAGAGAAGGGCAAGCAGGCTGGCAGGTAGCGATTGTGGAAGGAGTCAAAAGACACGAATTCGAGCCCCAGCTCTGTCACCCTGGGCAGGCACAGCCCCTCTCTGAGCCCAAGTTCCTCTCTACAGCTAGAGGTGAGCTGAGATGACCCCCACGATCCACCCCTCTCCTGGCCCAACACTGTACCCAAGCCAGGACTCACTGCCCTGTTATTTTATTGCCTTGCCGGTAAGCTCTCTTGGTACAAGTATTAACATGGTAACCTCCAAGTCCAGTTCAGATTGTTCCAGACTGGGGAATGTTTTGAAATTATAAAGATGCTAATCGTTTAGGCCCCTGCCTAATATCTTCTGAATGAATTACTGGGAAGGATCAGCCTGTCTGAACACCTTCCCGTGGGCCAGCTGCTGGGATGCATGGGTGCTGCAGGCTTCCGGTGGGGAAAGTCACTCAGAGAAATTCCAGGGCTTCGTTCGAACCCTCTCAAACAGGGAGGCAGCACCAGGCAGTGGGGCTGTGTCCAGGGTTCTAGATTCTCTCTCTGCACCTGTGGTCTTGGGCATGGCCTGTGCTGGTCCCCAGGGAGGAGTGGATCCCTGTGTCTTCCTCCCTGCGAGGAAAGAGGCCACCGTGATTTATCCTTTGCAAATGGCTGCTTCTGTTTGAGACGCGAGCTGCTGACCTCTATCTCTGAGCTGTCAGAGACAAGGCCTTTCGATTCAGACAGAACTGGGTTTAAATATGGGCTTGGCCTTTCTGGGAATTGTGGCCTTGGACCAGTCACTTATCCTCTCTGGGCCTCAGTTACCTTGTGCAGAAAAGGAGAATAACTGTACCTTCCTTCAGGGTGACATGACAGTACAGAGAATACATGCAAAGGGCTCAAAACAGTGTCACAGAGTAGAAGCTCAGTAAATGGAGTTGTTACAGTTATTTTGATTGTTTGATGATTTTTTTAACCATGGGCTAGACCAGGGGTGTCCAAACTGCGAAATCCATTGTTAATTAGCCCGCAGCAAATTCCAAAAATATATTTAGTTTACTTAAATAAACCAGGTGAGGCAATACGTACTTCGCCTCGAGTGAGTGGCCCGGCTGTTTGTGTATTTTACTGCATATGGCCCTTGGTGAAAAACGTTGAAAAAAGTTTGGACACCCCTGGGCTAGACCTATGAGTAAGGCAGGGTGCTGATTTTGTTTTTTGTTTTTGTTTTTTGGAGGCACAGAACCGATTCTAAGAGGGAATTGGTAAAGGCAAATAAGGCCAGAAGTAGTCACACCTGGGTCTGGGGAATCAAGAATCAAGAGGCGGGTGTCGCTCTATATTCTGATGGCCTAAGCTTGTCTCACTGTAGTTTCCTCACCTGCAGAATGGGAGTTAACATCCCCCCATTTTCATGGGGTCCCATGTGGTTCTGGGTCCCAAATGGGGTTTTCCTCCTTCCCCAAGTAAGCTCAGGGTCTCAGGTACCCATAGCCCTTTAGGAACCCTCTTGGCCAAAATAGCTGGGTTTGTTGAGACCAGGTAGGCGGTAGTGGCTGGCATGGAGGGCAGGCATTTGCAGACTCAGTGTCCTCACATCTGACCGGGCTGTAAGGGGGCTGTCTACACCCCAGGCTTGCCAGGCCAAGTTCCGTTCAGATGCACGTGAGCCAGCCAGCTGGAGGGGCCTTTCAGCGGAAAAGTTTGCAGGAATGAGGAGCTCATCAGGGGCTGGAGCTGAGACCTGGATCTGAGGTCACGAGCATGATTTGGCCCATTGCTCTGAGCTGGCCGAAAGATCTAGAGGGGCTGTTTCCAGCAAGATGGGATTTCATGGGGATAAATGTTACATCCTGCCCTGTGGTCCCAAACCCAATTGCCTAAGTAAGTATTAGGTCACAGCATGAGTGGAGAAAGGCCCCGGGGAGTTCATTAGCTTCGTCCTCTGTGTGACTCACTGCTGAGATCCATTTATTTCACCAAAAAATATGTCCTAAATGCCCATCGTATGTCAGGAATACCAAGATGAGCTAAAGGCAATCCCTGCCTTTAGGAAGCTCATAGTCTATTGTAGGTATCCTAAAAGTTAATGTCAGTTTAGATTCTATTATTGGAGATATTACATCTCAAATGAGGGAGGTGAGGTCCTGCTCTGCTCTTTGTGGGTTATATTTCCCTCTATAATGTAGTTCTGAGCATCCCAAAGGCCCTCTGATTTGTTCCTTTAAAAAAGACCAGGATGGAGGGGGTGGGAAACCAGAACATTCAAGCAGCTATATGGAAAGCCCCAGCTTCATTAATAAAAATCTGGTGCAGACTTTGCAAAGTCACAGCACAGGGAGAATTGTATCCAGTACTAATTTGCCTGAGTTCCACCCCCATTGCCCTCCTTAGAGGAGGGGGTTAATCTATCAGGGGAGTGGGTATGTTCTCTCGCTGGGGCTTTTCCCAGGGCTCACAGCTAAGGCCCAGCAGTCAAGTGGAAGGATCCAAAGTTAAAGTGAGGGAGTGACCCCTTGTGGGGCCAAAAAAGCCAGCTGTCATCATTTTGTGTGGCGTTTCCTCTTGGAACAGCAGGAACTCACACAGAGGCTTGTAAAGATGCTTCTGGCTTGTCCCAGCAAAGTGCCGGGGAAGGGATGCAGGGGTGTAAGGGCCTCACTCGCACTGAGGTGACAGGGACCCTCAGGCCAATGGGCAGGGCCCACTGTGGCTGTTGAGGGCCCCAAGGAGAAGATCAGTCTTGGGAAGGAGACATGAGTTGGTACATGGCTCTGGGTTGACAAACTTGAATGATCTGGGCTTGGTTTATTGTAGGAGTATTTCCCTACCGAAATGGGCACAGGAAGCCAGCCATTTAACTGGCAAAGACTCAGAGGGGGACCCTGTACCTGACACCGAAGGCACAAAGAACTGCTTTGGAAAAGACCGATTTCTCTCCTTCTCCATGGCACTGAGGACAGAATGGGGGCATAGGTCAAGCAAGGGATATAGGGAAGGAAGCAAGGGATGTAGGGAAGGACGCAATGCTGGCCAGATGGAGAGGATGGGCTGCCAGGTCAGCAAAGCCTCAGCTGATCAGGGACCTCCAGACTCGTCCTGAGTTGGGGCGAGGGGGCTGGGACTCTATATCCCCGGTTGATGGGTCGCTGGATGCCAGCTGCCCTGGGAAGGGAATGTGGCTATGAGTAAAGTCGCTCTCCTCAGCTGAGGCAATTCCCAAACACTGACAGCTGAGGCCTGACCCGTCTCCACTGCGGGGGACAGGTCCTCATTACTGAGGGGATGTGGGCAGCACTGCAGGAGCCCGTTTTGGTCATGGGGCTGGAGGTGGCTTGGGGGAATCTTGGCCCTACACTTGCTCGTGGTCAGCAGTATGTTTGGATATAAGTCTCCCTTGGGACAGTAACATGGGGAGCCCAAGGGACTGCCTCAGAGTCCTCTGTGCTTGCCAGCCTCCAGCAGGCATTTGTGGATGTGCCCTGCGAAGGCCTAGGCCACCCTCAGCCAGCTGACAATCCTTGGCTTGTGATTTCCAGTTTCCAGAAGTGCATCCCATCTGCTCTTGTGCGTGACGGCAGGACATGGTTCCCATTTATAAAGCACCTACTAAGTGCCAGGTACTCTGTTATCTCTAAGTATCACAGCAAACCAGTGACGCAGGTGTTCCTATCCCCACTTACAAAAAGGGAACTAAGGCTCAAAGAAGTTCCATTTACTCAAGGTCACATAGCCGTAAGTAGCAGGACGGGGGAACCAGAATTGTCTCCAGATCCAGGCAAGGGGTAAGAGGGAAATTGTTTATATTTACATGTTCCATTCTTCTGACACCAAACGCCTGGGGGTTTCTCCCACACTGACCCATTTTCCAACTCTCGGGACATCAGCTGGGTGTCTTACAATTCTCTATCTACCTGGAGTTGGTACAGACCCCACAGGTTAAGGGCTCAGTCCCACAAGACTGTCCCCACTTCAGACGCCAGTCGCAAGTCCCAAGTTGTCACCCGTGCTCCTGAGCAACCCCTAAAAATGAGAAGTTCATAGAATTCCCTCTTTAGATTTAATAATTTGCTATAATAGCTCATAGAACTCAGGGAAACACTTACTGCGTTTACTTGTTTATTATAAAGGACATGATAAAGGATACAGGTGAACAGACAGATGAAGAGACACATAAGGTGAGGTCTGGAAGGAACTTCTGTCCCCATGGAGTGGGGTGGTGTCACCCTTCTGGTGGATGCGTTCACCAACCTGAAAGTTCTCCAAACTCCATAGTTCAGGGGTTTTTAAGACGGTGTCATCACATAGGCCTGGCCAGTGTTAACTCAGCCTCCAGCCCCTCCCCTCTCCCTGGAGGATAAGAGGTGGGACTGAAAGTTCCGAACTTCTCAACACCGCTTGGTCTTTCGGGTGCCTGCCTCCATACAGGCACCAACCAAGAGTCACTGCACTAGAACAAAAGGCACTCCTACCGTGTTTCCCCGAAAATAAGACCTAGCCGGACCATCAGCTGTAATGCCTCTTTTGGAGCAAAAATTAATCTAAGACCCGGTGTTATATTATATTATATTATATGCAGTTTATATTATATTAAAAGAAGACCCAGTCCTATATTATGTTGTATAAGACCCGGTCTTATATTATAGTAAAATAAGACTGGGTTTTATATTAATTTTTGCTCCAAATGACACTTTATAGCTGATAGTCCGGCTAGGTCTTATTTTCGGGGAAACACAGTATCACCCAGAAAATTCCAAGGGATTGAGGACCTCAGTGTCAGACACTCGTGTCATCCCCATCCCTCGGGAAATGACAAGGATTTAGGATTTCTATGTCAGGAACCCCGAGCAGAGACCATATGTGTTATGTCACAGAGGGTGTGCTCTGGACCCTGTGCATTAGAGAGCCCTGCTCTGCCCTCCTCCCCTTCTCACCGGGGTCAGGACCAGAGGGCTTCGCTTCCCCCACCACGTTGTCAGGTAACTGGACTTGGGAATTCCCTGCTCAAGTCTCCCCGGCCCCCCCTGGGGCTGCGTGAGCATCACCCTCAGTTCCTTCTTCTGTAACATGGACTGTGCTATAAGCTGGCGCAGCCTCGGGCCCAAAGGGGAGACCAGGGGCCCATTATCTGCAGAGGCTGTGAACAGAGCTTTGATCTACGGGCACAAGAGGCCACACGTATGTGGAAGAGGCCTCGCACATGTCTGGATGGAGCTGAGATGGGGAAGAAGGGGGTGCGGGGCAAACGGGGCTCCCCCGTGCCTTCACGTTCCAGCACAGAGCACCAAGAGCTGAGGGTTCCAAACTTGAACTTGACACTGGAACCATTACAAAGGCCTAGTTATCAAGGTAAGAAGATAGAACATGTTTGAGTTAGCAGCTGCAGCCTGATTTGTCATCTTTAAATGTGTAGACATGTGTGGTGTGCCTTTGCCCCCGGCCCCGCTCGTGTCTGGGTCGGCCTGCTGGGAGCGGCACTGTCTCCTGTTGGAATCTCCTCCTCTCCTGCTGAGGTTTACTGTACGCTTCGGATGTTTGGGGAGGAGGGACAAATCCAGCTAGCCTAGGCACTGACCAAGGTTTTCTTGGGACTCTGGTAAAAGCTACGGCAGTGACAACCCATAAGCTGAGCTGTGGGTACCAAGGGAACAGTTCTCTGTGGGATTTTGCCTATTAGTATATCAGGGTGTGGCCAGAATTCAGTTTGTGGAATCCTGCCGTCAACAGTCTGGGAAGTTGGTCCAGCAAGGTCTCAGGAGACCCTCCTCTCCTCCCTGCAGCCTCTCCCTGGTCACACCGCCGCCTCCTCCCCTCAAGTCCCCACCAGGCCTGAGCCATTCCCTCCCCTGTCCTGGGGTCCTCCTCCCCCGCCCAGGCTCTGCTCCAGCACACCCCACTCAGAACTTGGCAAGCACTGGGCTTCCCTTCCTGAGGATATGGCTTGTGCACTGAGGATTCCAGAACCCCTCTGCAATAGTGGGGTTCCTCTCTAATGGTGGGGTGTCAGGCACTGTGTTTTGGGCTAGAGGTGATGGACAGATGCTTTCCTTGCTAAAGTCATCCAAAGGCCACTGGTCAGAGTCCCTTTCACAGTTGGCAGTGGCTTTACTCGTGTGTTTGTGTGAGTGTGTCAGTGTGCAGAAGTGTACGGGTATCTTTGCATGAATGTGTGCAGTGTGCACCTGGGGACATGTCTCTGTGTTGGAGATACCCAGGAGCTGAGACAGACCCTCGGGAGTGTGCTCTGCCTGTGTTGCTTTAGGTCTGCCCCTGTCACCCAGCACCTGCACAGCCAGAACATTCCAGAGCCAGGATTCTGGGCTTGTGGCCCCTGAGCAGAAGCTCTCCACACTCAGGCCCCATGGGAGGCTGGCTGCCGCTGGCGCCACCACACATGGGGACATAGCAGGGCTGTGGGCCTATGATAGTTACAGGCCCGCCAGGGCAGTAGGAAGTATGCAAGCCAGCCTCGGTTTCCCAGAAGCTGCTTCAGGATTGTTTCCAAGGGAGGCGTCCTCAGCTGACCCCTTTCTTTTTTTATTGAATGAAAAAAATTGTTTTTCAGTTACCGTTAACATTCAATATTATATTAGTTTCAGGTGTACAGCATAGTGGTTAGACATTTATATAATTGTTAGCCATTTACTGAAACTGCTTTCTGACTCCTCAGCTCTGCCCTGGCTTCCTCCAGCTCTTTCCGCAAGGGGGCTTGGGCTAGTCGTCTTGTAGAAGGCACTGGCCACAGGGCAGCTTTCTGGTTTTCATTCATATTTAGCTGTTTCATCATTCTGGCATGTTCTCGGTCTGTTTCCACCTGAAGCCTTGGCTGGCCCACATCACACGCTCTCACAGAGAAGGGCCCAGGGCTTGTGCAGACCCGTCACCTCCCTCCTCCCTTCTTTTGGCTGGGACTCCCAGCCAGCACAAGAGAAGACAGATTCCAAATGGGGCGATTCACCAACCTGTTGGCGGTGCCACCCAGAGTTTTAGGGTTGAGAAGACGGGCCAACGTGAGATGCCGGGTTAATTGACTGATGTTGCTCTTTCCCTTCCTTGTAGAAAAGAACATTGAATCACCAGTGGCAAACCATTGCCAAGACCTGAGCCATGACTCCTGGCTTTGTCCTTCCCCATTGTCCCTTGGGCCACCGATGTCCGTCTTCAGGCCTATTAAACAGTTTCATATGTCTAGTTCCCCTACTTTCTGGCTCCAGGCTCCCAAGGGGAGAAACAGGTGGTCACAAGGCAGAGCTCAGACAGACCCAGGTTTGAAGCCAAGCTGCATCCTTACTAGTTTGGACAAACAACTTGACCTTTGTTAGCCTCGGATTTCCTCATCTGTTAAATGGGATTAGTGGTAATCATCTCTCTGGAATGGTTTTAGATGAATATTTATGTAAAAACTTAGTGTGTGGCTTGACATATAACAGCTGCTCAATAGATGGTCCTTGTTACTTTCATCAACCCACCATCAGTACCACCATTGCTGTCAGCAGTGTGGGAAGACATGGGATCAGGCGCCAGACCAGCCCTGTCTGTGTGGGGGAGGGACAAAGGCGGAGACTGAAAGCAAAAAACGAAGGAGGGCAGAGAGAGGTTGGCTTGTGGCTGTTTCAAAGAGGTTCAGCCTGAATCAGGGGCTGGAACACTGGACCAGCCTTTTACCAACAGCCTGGGTGGCTTAGCTGCCACCAGATCCGCAGTTTCAGAACACCCTTCCCCAGACTCTGTCCTTTAGCTAGGCTGGAATGTTCTGGAATCTGCAGAATATATTGAGAATGGCTCTGAAGCTCTAATCCCAGAACGCTCACTTACCCTCTGGGTGAGCTTGGTCAAGTCACTTAATTTCTCCAAGCCTCAGTTTCCTCCTCTAAAAAATGGGTATAGCAGTTGCTACCTCAGACAATTTCTGGGAACGGTCAATGGGATCACAGATGTCCAGTGCCCAGTGCTCTGCTTGATACATAGGAGGTCCTCACCTCCCAATAGTTCCTTCCCTACTGCCCACCATGCTGCATCTCCTCCTGCTACAGAAGGGACTGGATTTCAGACCACTGGGGCCGACTCTTCCTGCTTTGTCCATAAGAGTCTTGGGCTTCCTGGGAAGAAAGTGAAGAACGGATAGTCTGAGGAGCTGGGCAAGTCTGGCCCTGGGTGTCGTATGACGGCCACAGTTCTCTGCCAGCTTGGAGTCTGAGTTCTCACATTTGTAAAACGGAGGTATTAATAATCTTTGCATTTTAGGTTTTTTGTGAAGATTGAATGAGACATTGCATGGAAACTGCCTGGAACACAGTATGGGGTGTTATATTTCTAACGTTACTATCCTTAAATATTTCCCAATTTCTGCACTTTCCTGGTGTGGGCAGGACAGAGAGTGTTTGGTTTCCAAGGTTACGATAACCCAGCCAAAGGCCAATGGTGGGACTCTGCATCTGGCCTGGCCACCTCCAGCCGCATCAGGAAAAGGAGCTGGCATTTTCCTTTGGTCAGGTTTGCAGCCCGGGCTGATGGGGGCACGAATCCCGGTGTGTGAGCTCATATCATCAGAGCCCACTCAGCTCACTGCAGGCTGCCGGGCACCAAGAATTGTCTCTGGGACTCAGACATGTCTAATTCCACCGGGAATTCTCCCTGGGATCTGTTGTTGCCCATTGCCGAGGGACCTTCTAGTTTCTGTGACGCTCTGGGCAGGCATTTTCCCTGTTGTCTGTTTACCTTCCACTGCCTGAATTCGAATCCTGCTTCTGTCACTTACCAGCAGTGCAAACAGTACCTATTCAACTCCTTTCTCTGCCCTCAGTTTCCCTGGGGAGGGGGAGAGGGAACGTAATGACCCTGTCTGATTTTGTCTGCGCTGTTGTGAGGCCAAGAAGAATCCAGTGAGCTCATGTTTGGGAAAGCCCCATGTGACCGTAAAGTGATAGAGACAGGAGCGAAAGGAGAAACTCAGTCGTATGTCACTTGGGGCGCTGTCTCTCCCTCTCTGCTCCCAACCTTCTTACCTATTAAAGGAACGGTTTGGGGCCATTGGCATTTCCCAGAGTGATGACTCATGAAGGGGAAGTTTCTGTATTTGAATCAATGTGGTACAGCCTGCACCTGTGATCCTTGTCATGACACTTCCCAGGGTGCTTGTGTGCCAAAGGCTAGGTGAGTCCTGCAGACGACACACCTAGTTAGCTTTGATTAACCCAAGTTGTACTAATTTGATTACAGAACTTCATTATTACAATTATTACCATGACTCCAGCTGTTATTATTACTGTTATGATTACATGTATAACTGTTCTGTGTAATTCTATTTACCTGCCACACGACACTCCTTGGGAAGGGGCGGGGCCAGCAGAGTAATGAGGACGTTCCCCCCACCCCCACCCTCCACTTATCCCCCCCTCCCCCCACCCACTCTGGCCGACATTGGTCCAGGCCACACAGGATCTAGGGGCTCACGCGCTGCCTCTGTGTCCCCCAGGTGCCTTCCTGATCCCGTACACACTGTTCCTCATTATCGCTGGGATGCCTCTCTTCTACATGGAGCTGGCTCTGGGCCAGTACAACCGGGAAGGGGCGGCCACGGTGTGGAAGATCTGCCCATTCTTCAAAGGTAAAGAGTGGGTCTGGGGGAGTCAGAGGTTGTCCAAAAGGACTTCCATGGTGCCCCTGGAGAATCTGTTCCAAAGGTGGGATCTGAGGCAGACCAACTCTCTTGTTGGATTCACAGGTACAGGCAAGGTCAAGTACGTCCACCATTCAAAGTTACATGGAGATCCTTTGGTATTTCAGGAATAAACTCAGCCTAGGAAATCTGGACACCTGGGTCCCAGTACAGGCTCCATAGCTAAGTGACCAGAGAGTATCTGTTTCCTGTAGAGGAAATACTTACATGGCAGAAGTGTCTAGCATACATACCACTACTCTCCCCTCTTGCTCCCATGGCAGACATGATAAATTGATTACAGACCTTTTTGGGTTCAACCAGAAAGCTGCCTCACAAGCCTTAATACCACAGCCATAATTAATTGATCACAGGATATAAGATGAAGTTTACATTCAGGACTTAGGGCACATCTGGAGAAAGTGGCCATAGCAACTGCCATTTCTCACAGCCCCTATACAGCTGTGAGAAGGGAATTACTGTCTCCCAAGCACTATTTCGAGAACTGGGTCCAGATGGCACTGAGCACCAGTGTGATTCCTATGAGCCTCTTCTCAGCTGGCATATGTCTCCTGAGTATCTCCTCTGTACTCAGTCCTGTAGTAGATACAGGCTGGCATAAGAGGCTTACGAGACATGTGTATAGTTAGGAAATTTTTGTTTAATTTCCAGAAATCCCACTCAACGTGGCTTGCATATAAAAGAGAATGTATTGTCTTATGGTACAGTACAGCTTGATCTAGGTTCTTGAATAATGTTATCTGGAATCTCAAGTTTGTTTTCATCAGTGTTAGCATCAGTCTTAGGCATTCTTCTCAGGTGCTAGCAGAGCTGGCCATCAGCAACAAGATTAAATCCTACTAAGTTTAACAATGACAGCATAACCAAAAACACCTTATAGCAACCTTTAATGATAAAGGTCCCAGAAAAGACTCTCATTAGTGTGACTTGAGTCGTATGCTTATCTATCAACCAATCACTGTGTCTCTAGGGAAGCAGAACTCTGATTGGCCAGGCCTGAGTCATGTGCCTTTAGCTAGATCAAAGAAGTGAGGGATTAGCATCATCCAAACCTTACAAGGCTAAGAATACTTAACAGCTGCTCCCTTAAAGCAATGCTAAGTAGGCAAAGCCATGGAACTAGCCCTCGAGGAGCTTCTGACACGTTCAGGAAGATGAGATTGGCAAACAAACCAGGTAGTTGAGAATTGGACCCAGAAAACACACAGGGCTGAAGTTCTGATCAGGGGGTGCTTGTTTGGGGTTCCCCAGAAGCAGGTTCTGAGAGAAGGATTTCAGTGTAAGGAGTTGTTTTGGGAGGTGATCCCAGGAAACACCAGCAGTGGATGGGGAAGGGGAGGGGCCCAATAAGCAAGTTCCGCTGCAGACCAGGGGCTCATTCCCTCTGGGGCAGTGTGAACACACCTCAGAGTTATCCTGCCCGGGGGCCAGGGAGCTGGGATGCTTTTGCTGCAATGCCTGACCCAGCGGCTCCCCGGGAGCGCTACTGCCCTGGCACAGCTGGCCTGTCCATGAGTAAGCAGAAGGGGATCCAGGGGGCTCTGACAATCTGCTATAGAAAAGGACAGGCATAGGGGTTGGGTCGTGGAGGTGGGAGCCAGCTCCCCAGGCCCTGGGGTGGCCTGGGAAAGCCCTGCCTGACCCCTCTGCCGCCACCAGGAGTGGGCTACGCTGTCATCCTCATCGCTCTGTACGTCGGCTTCTACTACAACGTCATCATCGCCTGGTCGCTCTACTACCTCTTCTCCTCTTTCACCTTCAACCTGCCCTGGACCGACTGTGGCCATGCCTGGAACAGCCCCAACTGCACTGACCCCAAGCTCCTCAACGCCTCCGTGCTGGGCAACCACACCAAGTACTCCAAGTACAAGTTCACGCCGGCAGCAGAGTTTTATGAGTAAGTCGTCGACCCCTCACCCTGTTCACATGGGCGCGCTGAGGCTTGTGCTGGCAGGACCTGAGCCACATGCTAAGGAAAACCACAGGAGAGAAGGGGGACATGCCGGTCATTGTTTGTAATGGATACTGAGCAGCCACCACAGGCCTGACCCTGGGCAAGGCTGCGTGGGGAGCTTGTGTTCTGGCTCAGGAGAGTGGGGGTGGGCTCTGGAAGCAAGAACATTTTAGAGAGTGGCAATAAAACACATTTTAGGGAGTGTAACTGTCCTTAAGGAACTAAAACCAGGGATGTGGTAGGAAGTGATTGTGGGGGGAAAGGTGATCAGGGAGGGCCTCTGTGAGGAGGTGTCCCTAGAAGGGATAAAGTCAGCCAGGGGAACATTTGGGGCTCAACCGGCAGGTGACAGAGCTGCAGCTTGAACCCAGACCAATCTGATCCGGAAGCTGTTGTCTGGCCCACCTAGCACTGCTCTTTCTGGGACTTCCATGGGGAAAAGTTGCTGTGAGTGAGCTCAGGTAAATTATTTGGACCATGAGAGGCACTGACGGGTGGTGGAGGCCGGAACATCATTTTAAAAAGTCACTGTTTATGTGGAAATAATTTTAGACACCGAGAAGTTTCACAGAGCTCTTTCACCCAGCCTCCCCTAATGCCGACACCTTTGATAACCATAGTGAAGTGAGTGAATCAGAAAACTAACATTCATATACTATTAACTAACCTACTGATGACCTGTTTTGAATCCACCAGTTTTCCCAATAATGTTCTTTCTGGTCCAGGATCCAGCTTAGCGTCCCCAATGGCATTTAGTTGTCCCGTGTATGGCCTGGGGGTCGTGGTTTGCTGCCTCCGGGTCCAGAGCAGTGCTGCCTGGTGAAATGTCATGCGATAATAGAAAGGTTTTATGTCTGCTCCGTCCAGTGTAGCAGCTACTTCCACACAGCGTTGTGGAGCCGCTGAAATATGGCCGGAGTGACGGAGGAGTTGAATTTCTAATTTTAGTTAATTTTCATTAGCTTACTTTTAAATAGCCACATGTAGCCAGTGGCTACCATATTGGATGGTGCAGGTCTAGAGAATTAGAAAAGACAAATTCCCAGACTTCAGGGTCAGTATCTTCAGTCGTGTGTATTCCCTAAGCCGAGGACCTAGGAGTGAGTCCTGATTATTCAAAGATGAGGTGACTTAGGACTATTTCCATCCCTGCTCTCTCTGTGTAGCAGCGCCAGGGAGATTTGGTTTGGTTAAAAGTGGCTTCTGGAAAGTCTGCGGCCGCCTTGGGTTCAGGGAAATTAGGGTTCTCAGGACCCAATACGACCTCACAGAGGATTTGCGAAGGGTCCTGGACTTGTGTGTTCACCTGCCTCCATCTAGGTTCCCTGTGAACTCCGGTGGGCATGTGCAGTTATGTGTGTTTGGGCATTTTCTGGGAGAGGGTCCATAGTTTTCACTGAATTCTAAATACATCTACGGTCCCCAAAGGACCTGAGGCCCTGCTGTCACGTAAAGCATCTGTGTAAGTCACAGCGTCATTCCTGGCTCCCTCACCGGACAGCTAATTGCTTACCGTGCGCATCTGCTAACTTCTTTGTGTGTATTGTCTCCACTGACGCCTCAGCCTGATGAGGTTTCTGTGACTCTTACCCCCATTGCTCACACCAGGAGGCTGCAAACATGAGCTTCGTTTTGCGGATAAGATGGTTGATCGCTGGCCCATGGCCACATGGCTAGTACTGCACAGAGCCAAGACCTGGACCCAGGCAGCTGGCTCTTGCAGGACACCGACAGTGAGAGTCGCCTTACACTGTGCCCCAGGGAACTTACTCTCCTCATCCTGCCCCCAGCTTTTCCGAGCAGTGAGACTGCAGAGCCTGCACTCTTACCCTCTCTGTCGCGTTGGAGTCGAAACTTGGTGGCTGTTAATATTCAGAAATATCGTCATCGTCACAGCTAACATTTATCCAGCTGAACTTAGGTCCCAGCCATTGTGCAAAGTGCCTTTACTATCTTTTAATCCTGACCACTGTGGTCAAAAATCATTGTCATTTTATGAATGAGGAAATAGGCACAAGCAGTAAGTGACTTGTCCAAGGTCATGCAGTATAGAAGTGGCATTTAAAGTGGGTTTGAGCCCCAGCAGTCTGGTTCGAAAGCCCACACTCTTAGCCCAGTGATGCTAAACCCAAGTGGTGCCACCTGGAAGACTTTCAGACACCTTGATACCTGGCCACTATGCCCAGAGATTCCGATGTCATGGGTCAGCGTGAAGCCAGGGCACGGGGACTTTTACTAATATCTCCTCCATGATTCTGATAGCCAGCCGAGATTGAGACCTCTGGTCTTGGCCACTGCACTCTCCCGTTTCAGACAGAAGGAGGTTCTTGCTGGGGTCAGGCTGCCATCCCTACAGTGTCATGGAGAAGCTAGAGGCTCCTTTGTTCTTCTCCTGTAGGAGCATTGCCTCAGAAAATCCCAGAACCCAGAGCTTGCGGGCGGAGGTTTTAGGACTTCCTCGTTTATGAGTGTAGTTTGGACCAGGGGACGTGCAGGACAGTGAGACAGAGGGTACCGCTCGTATATGTAATTGGTTCCATGCGTTCCCCTTTGTCATCTCAGGGGAAAGGAAAACGCCTGATTTTTCTTTTTTCGCTCTTGGCAACCCCTGTTGTTACAAATTAAAATGGAAAACGATAGCCTCACCTCTAGTTCAGTTATTATTTTATTCCTCCTCTGACGTCTGAAAGGCCAGCAGATCTGCCCCAGCAGAGACGCACAGCAGGCGGGAGAGGTGAGGTAGGTTTGAGACGCTGGTTACTTTCATCACTGCCCTAAACAGCAGAATGTGTTGGATAAAGATGACATTCTTATGTGTGGGCCTGAAGGAGCTCGGGGACACAGTGAGGAGCAGAATCCGAGGCTTATTTTAGCAGCTTTCGGCTCTACCCAGCTGCCCTCTTCTCCTGTTCTCTCTCCGCTCCTGTTAAGCCCTCCACCTTCCCTGAGCTTCATAGCTGCTCTGAGCCAGACACCGAAGACCCCTTCACATCCAAGTCCCATTTACTCATCACAGTTCATATTGGTGAAAAGTATTCCCATTTTATAGGTAAGAATGTGGAGGCTCAGGTTTTAGATAAGAGGCAGAGCCGGGATCACGGCAAAGCTCTCACCCCATGCACAGGCCCCTGTCCGTCTTTCTCCTCACCTTGTCAGAGACTCCAATGGGGTGTATCTGGGAAAGGCATGTCCCAGATACAGAGACTCCTGTCTCTGCAGGTAGAAAGGAGCCCATCCTTGCATCTCTTTCTCACCTGGAGCCTGCTTTTGTGAGCTTCTAAGTCACTGAGTCATGAGCTGCCTGTAGATTTTTCTTTTAATGGCACATGGCCCTTTTATCCAAATATTTCTGCTTTAAAACAGTTATCCCATTTCTGTCTGGGGACCCAGCAAGTAGGCCTCCTCCTGTGCCAACCCTGAGGAGGTTAGTTGTTTCTTTTTCCTCAGAGCCTGCTGGCCAATTCTGTTGCCATCTTGTACTCATTTAAGATGATGGATCGAACATACCATTCAAGGGAACAAAATCATTCTTCTCTCCAGGCTCCAGGCCTGACGCCAAACAGCCAGTGGCTAAGAGAAGCCCTGATGCTCCAGAACTTTATCTGTAAAAGGGCACCTTGGTGAGCATGCCCAGTCATAGAGAGCCTCTACCCCCTGCCTGTTCCTGGCAGGGAGAGGACTCGCCCTCTGCCACCAGCACCCTGTGCAGAAACGTCAAGTGAGAAAGTGAGCACTTTTGGCCCGTAGACATCGGAAAGCCTGGACCGAACGTACACTTCACGATGATTCATTTTCATTAAGCTGCTGGAAAACTCCAGCAAACCCAAACTATGTGTGCTAACCCCCAAGGCTTGAGGCTGCTGGGGAGAGGAGGCTGGGCTTGCATTCCTCTTGTTGGGAAATATATCAGGAGTCTGGCCTTGTCACCAGTGCGATATCATGACAACCACAGCGACCTGCCTGTGGGGTCTCCTGGGCCCATTAGGGGGCATATCAGCCGTCTGATCAGCCCCTAGAAGCATTTTAGGACGTTTCAGGGCAAGAACAGTTGGTTTAGTGCCTTCTCTTCACAATTTTAATCGTCAAATTGAACAAATGGTTATTGAGGCCGTTCAGCACGTGGCCCATAAAGCAATGGGAAGAAGCAGAATTAAGACTCGGATGGGTTCAGCACCTGATTCTGGTTCTCTAGCTTTTTAGACAGGCTCAGCGCCTGCCACCCGCCCCTGCCCACCACCCTCTTCCCCTCCTTCCCCTTCTCCACTTCCCATTTGTCTCTTTCTCCCTCTCATGGGGCACAGGAAAGGAGCCTACATTAGGACATCGTTTTTGAGTGGAGACCAGCAGAATGAGAGGTTTGCCAGGCAGACAAATTGGGCTGGCGAGTGTGTTCTAGGCAAAGAGGGACAGACAGTTCCAAGGCGGAGGGCGCTGAGAGCTTCCTATGATAAGGGAAGGACAACTGGCTGGCCGTTGCCAGGAGCCAGGGGCAGGGTGTGATGAGGCAGGGGACGTATTTGGCCTGGGACGATTATGAAAGACCTGAGATTCTGGTAGGCTTACGTTTGTGTCCTTTAGACCAGGATTTCGCAGCCTTGAGACTTTTAACACTTTGGGTAGATAGTTTTATGTTGGGGGTGAGTAGTTGAAAGCCACGACATCCGGCTTGGGGGCTGTGGGGAGGGGTCCCCCTGGGGAGGAGGGACGAGGGTATGTCGGGCCTTGATCACCCACACAGCTCTGTGTGTGCCGTTCCTGCAAGCTCACCTGCAGACCTGTGTCCTGTACACAACCCCCCTGTCCCCAGCTCTCTCTCTACCACACCTGTGCTCCCACAGGCTGGCACAGAAGGCACCAGCCCCCTCCTCAGTGGAGCCGGCCCCCTAACTCCCTCGACGAGTTTTCTGGAGGCTTCTTAGCTCCTTGGCAGATGCCTGCTGCTCCAGAAGGCTGGGCCTCAATCCTGAAAGTTACCGTTACCATTTGCTGAGCATTTCCTGGGTTCTTGGCATTGTCTCCCATTCTGATTTCATCCTCAGGAGGGAGCCATTTTCCTGAAGAGGGAGGCAGCTCGCCATGGGAATGTTTGCACCCTCACCCACCTGTCCACAGCCCTGTCACCAGCCCCCAGCACACCGCCTGGCTCACAGCAGCTGTGCAGGAAGAGTTTGTGGAATCAGTGAAAGAATCCGGGCCACGTTGTAGCTGGTGGCAGGACCAGGACAGGGGACACCTGCGTTTGTCTGACCCCAGAGTCAGAATAATCTCTGTGCCACATTCTTTTATTCCTGCAAATAATAGACACTGATTTTGAATGAATGAGAAAAATGAATGAATGAGTGAAGGAAACATACACAGCATCAGTGGTGGGGCCTCCAGCCCTTCATTTGCCCAGGAAAACATTTAACCCAGGATAAGCTGACCAAGTTTCCAGACTTGGTACCCTTCTCCTCCCAAGTCTAGCATCTTCCCGTGTCTGATGCATGGCTCCCAGCGAGGACCGCCACCTGCCCCTGATTCTGTGGGCACATTTGACGCCCAGGCTTCCAAAACATTTCAAGCCCACTTTTTATGAGTGGCTCTGTGCCTTAGTTTGCTTTAGATCGCCAATTTTATTTTGTCATGAAAGTAAAGACAGTTTCTGGAAGGTAAAATTTGCTCTAAAGAAAACCCATCCTTTGGGCTGGCCTCTAGTTCGGTGAGTCTCACTCAGCTTTGACTGCCCAGAAAAATCACTGGGAAATTTAAGAGGCAAGGACGCCCAGGCCCCATTCCTCAATGGTTCTAATTTAATGACCGCAGGGCCCAGGTAGGAGTAATTTTTAAGAGATCTTCTGTTGATTCTAATGTGCAGGTTGAGAACTCTGTTCTTGTCAAAAATAGTCTCAAAATCACATTATTTTGATCTCATATTTCTCTTTGGGGAGGTAGGTAAAGAGGAAGGGGAGGAAAGGAGAAGGCAGAGGTGAGGGACAGGGGAGAGTGAGTGAGAGAGAAAGAGAGAGAGAATATGCCGTCTATCTCCTAGCTCATCCATTGCGTTTGTGTAACTTTCTACCACCAGTGTGTCCTTCTTTTGGGTTAAGGCCCCACCCCAGAGACAGACAACGTATTAAGTGCCTTTTTGCCTTCAGCACTAAGTATGAATGGATTAATGCGCCACTTTCTGATTGGACCCCTGGCCGAGAGCGAACCCTGTAGAATGAGACACAGGGAAGTAAAGCTTCTACATGGGGACATGGATGGTCCCCCTGGCAGCATGAGAGAACTGGACAGAAGGGTTAGGAACTTACGACCAGTCAGGGGAGGAGTTGCTAAGAAGAAGTGAGTGTGGGGGAGACTCACCCTCTTTCCTTCCCAGTTCCCCTTGGGGTGGTCCTGAGTCTCCTTTTTTCTAGAAGATAGGCTGTTGAGGTCAGCAAGCAAGGCTGTGAGCCTTTGTTCCTGACCCAGCCATCCTCGCTGAGCTAACAGGCCTGCCTGCGAGGTCTGGCTTAGCACTGGGGGCCCAGACATGGTTCATCCACCTCCTCCTCCTGGGACAGCCTGCACGCAGCCAGCCCTAAAGCTGGAGGGGCAGGCTCTGTGTGGGAAATGGGCCAAGAGCCACAGAACTGACAGGGGTGAATGATTCCTATAGGGGTGATCTCGGAGGCCTCCCAGAGGAGGTGACATTGGAGATGGGCCTGGAAGAGTGTCTGGAAAGTTGCAGCTGACTGCAGCCTCTGAGTATGAAGTGCAGAGGAGGGCAGAGACCAGGTCTTGAAGCTCCCTTGGCCCTCCCAACACTGTGCCTCTTGACTGGAATTGTGGGTTTAGTGCTAACTCCAGCGCTGGAACAGAAGCCCCCCCCCCAAACAGAAGTGCCCCCGCCCCCCCAGGCACTGTGCATGAGCGGTCCCCCAGTGTGATGTGAAGCCCAGGATGGGTCTGCTTATAGCAGGCACCAGTGAGGCATGAATGATTTGGATGCAAAGGCCCTCTTCCATCAGAACAGTTCTGCTTTTTTATCTTTAAAAGATGTGGAATTGTGGTGGGGGAACCTCCCTGCCTTGGGACCTGGCCTCCTATTTTATCAGTTGGTCTTATTTGACCTTGGTTAGCTCCTAATAGACTTTGACTAGATACCAATTAGCAGTTGGTCATTTTGTTTGCCAGTGTATTTATTGCCGGTCATACATGTTTCATTGCAGCGTGTACGAGGCGCCTGATATACTTAAGCCTCAAGAATACGGATTCCTTTTTGGGGTTTTTTCTGGAGGATAACATGTTACAGAGATGTGAATGTCATTAAGTGACAGCTCAAGAATGTCACACACTGAACACAGCCATGTAACCAGCACCCGGGTCTGTGTGGACAAAAAAGTAGGCTCGTACTAAACTTGACAAGCTCAGTGGAGGCCTGCATGGTGAGCCCGACAAACTCAGAGACCAAAAGTAAACACATAGGATGATCTGAACATAAAAACTCCTAACTGAAAGCAGGTCATGGCGGTCGTCACATCCTAGGCCTGTGGCTTCCTTGACAAAGGTCAATCTTTGCCATAAGTGAGCCTGTCTGTTGGTCTTTTTGCCTGTAAGATAACATACCTTTGAAATGTCAGCATGATCTCCTTTGCCAGACCCCTCACGGCACAACTGCAAGCACCATCTAGAGACCACAGAACCCCTCATCATTATCTTGTTCCCCGAATACCATCTCTATGTGCCCTAAATGTTAATTATTAACTATCCTGCATCCACTGGTGTAAGAGAAGTGTGTGTCTCTCCGTTTCACTTTTTATCCAATCCCAGAGATTTCCCTGCTTTGCTTTCTCCCGCCTTGTTAATCTACCACTAATGGATTTCACGTAACCCTCCTTATGTTCTGTCCCTTGATTCTAATGTGTAAAAGAAGATGCAAAACTGCCATTCTCTGGAGCATTTTCTCAAATTGTTGAGATTTTGTTTCCCAACAATTGTCATCAGTTTGGCTCAAATAAATTCATAAAAATTCTCTCCAGGTCTGGACGTTTCTTAAGTCACCAACTGACTGGTGTCTCTGAAGTCCCCACTGTGTCCCCTGTCAGCCAGACCCAACCCCCACCCAGGGTACATCCATCCTGACTTCTAACTTAGGTTTGTTTTGCGTGTTGTACTTGACACGAATGGAATTAGACAGAAAGAACTCTTTTGGTTTTGACTTTGTCGTAGAATTATATGTGAGAGATTCAGCCATAGAGAGCATGTTGCTGAATAATATTCCATTCTATACATGCATCATAATGTCTATATCCATTCTGCTTTTGATGGATATTTGAGTATTTTGCAGTTTGGGGTTATTCTAAATAATGCTATTATGGACATGCTCGAACATGTCTTTTGATAAACTTATATACATGTTTCTGTTGGGTAAACACTCAGGAGTGGAATTGCTAGGGCATAGGATGTGTGTACCTTTAGCTTATCAGACTTTCCCAAATAGGAGAAGCATTACTCTTGTCTTGCTCAGGCTCTAGACAGGGATTCATAACCTCAGCAATGTGGAAATTTTGAACTGGATAATTCTTTGTTATCGGAAGCTGTTCTGTGCATTGTAGGATATTTAGGCTGTTGCGTGCACTGTACAATGTCCCTAGTCTCTATTCTCTAGATGTCAGTAACACCACCGCCTCCCCAAGTTGTGACCATTGAAGACATTGCCACATGTTGCAGTGTCCCCTGGCGGGCAAAATTGCCCCACCACTCCTGTAGAGAGCCCCTATTCTAGACTGCGAGGGCAGGGACCTTTCCGGCTATTTACCAGCATCTCCCCAGGACCAGACATGCAAGAGGCACTCAAGAGATTTTTGTCACTGTTTAAAAAGCAGCCTTAGGGCAGCCGGTTAGCTCAGTTGGTTACAGCGCGGTGCTCTTAACAACAGGGTTGCCAGTTTGATCCCCACAGGGGCCACTGTGAGCTGCGCCCTCCACAACTAGATTGAAACAACTACTTGACTTGGAGTTGATGGGTCCTGGGAAAACACACTTAAATAAATAAAAGGTTTTATTTTTTAAAAAAAGCAGGCTTGAGCGGGAGTCTCCCCAGATGATTTGCTGGCGCAGGGCAGGGCTGTCCTAGGGACAGAGCAGGCACAAATGGTGCAGGGCTGTGGCTGGGCAGCCGGGGACCGTCTCCAACTGTGCACCTTCGGGGACTGGCCTGTGGCCCAGGTCACGGTCGTCCTCCCTGTCTGATGGCATCTTCCCTGCTGCCCGCCCCTCTCCTCCTGGCAGGCGTGGCGTCCTGCACCTTCACGAGAGCAGCGGCATCCATGACATCGGCCTGCCCCAGTGGCAGCTCTTGGTCTGTCTGATGGTCGTCGTCGTCATCCTGTTTTTCAGCCTCTGGAAAGGCGTGAAGACATCAGGAAAGGTAATGCCTCTGTTTCTCTTTCAGGTAGGAGAAAAAAATTATTTTTTTCTAGCGATAATTATTAGTTCTTGAAAAGAAAAGGTGTAACTGGACACACAAAGCTTGGGTTTGCTCCCAGCTCTGCCACTGGCTCGCTGGGAGACCTTGGACAAATCCCTTTCCTTCCCAAAGCCCAGGCTCCCCAACAGTTGGGTGGGGTGGTGCAAGTGGATCAGGGGTCCCTATGCTTTTTCACCAAACTCCCCTAAGGGACCTGGGAATGGGGACGCCCAAGGGCCTAAGGAAAAAGCTTAAAGCAACCTATTGACATGTGTTTGATAAATCTTGAATTCTGGCTTAAAACTTCATGCAAATGTTGCGTCCTACTTTGGGATATAACCATCGCTTTACGGAGCATCCCCACCCTCTGAATTTTTGAATAAAAGAGAATGCTCTAGAAGATACTTAGATATATCCTGGGGCTTTGTGCTTCCTCTGACACAGTGCTGAATGCCCCCCAAGGGTCTAGGTGTCCTGGAAAGAGGAGCTCAGGGTTAGAAAACCCAGCAGAGCCTGGCCGGAGTTGGCATTCTGAACCTAGGTGATACTGCCCTCTGTAGCCAGCCCCTCAGTGTGGAGTAAACTCAGGTCGTGGCCCCTGTTGATTCTTAGACTTGGAACATCATGGGAACAACCACCCCATTTAGACCCTGTGAGGTCCAAATGGAGCCTGACTGTGTTAAAGAGGATATAGCTGGGAGCTGTCCTTTCCAGTGTTTCGGTTAGCTATCGCTGGGTCACAAACCACCCCAAGAGGTAGTGATGTCAAATACCAACCATTTCATTATCTGTCCTGATTCTGCGGATGGGCTGGGATCAGCTGGGTGGTTCTTCTGCTCTTCTGCGGTATCACCTGGCCTATATAACTGGGGGTTTGACAGGCTGGAATGTACAAGATGGCACACACGCGGATGGCCGTTGGTAGTGGCTGGGAGCTCAACTGGAGCTGTCGACCAGGACACTTTGACGTTTCATTAGGCAATGATTTGGGGAAGTGGGATACATCAGGGTTCTCTCTGGGACTTCTAGAGTCCTTGGTCAAGCCACTGAAAGCAAAGATAGTGGCAGGGACTAGCAACCGGTGGGGATGAAATCTCTCAAGAAGAGCTTGAAAGGGAACTTCTTATCAGCATGTTGGAGACACAGTGTCTGCCCCAAGGAAGAACCCAAATAGAATGCAGACCACGTCTGGAGGAATTCTGGGATGGAGCACCCACTATCCCAGCATCTAACACACTGTAGCTCTTCAGTAAATATTTATTGAAGGATTAATGAGGAAAGGAGGGAAGGTAAGAAGAAAGGAAGAAGGTTGGGTAGGTGGATAAGTCAGGGGAACTTCATTAAGTGTTCTTCTAATTCCGTTCAACTTAATAAACATTTATGAAGACCTACTATGTGCCAGGTGTCCTAGTTGTGCTAGTGATGGAAGAATCAGACAGATTTCTTCTTCAATTGTTTTAGAGTCCATGTGTATTACAGACAGGTGTGGGTCAAGCAATGTCATTAGTTTCTTGAGTCTCTATCCAGAGACACATGTGTGTACCCCTCTTTAAATAAACATTCAGTGGTCTCAAACTATAGACACTATTATATGGCTTGCTTTTTTTTTTTTTAAACTTTATCTTGAAGATAATTTCACATTAGGTAGTCAAGTTGCATTTTAACAGAAATACAAACTGTGGGTTTTTCACTGTTATTAAATCAATTTAGGGGGTCTCCACAATTAAAAAAAAAAATGAACCAGGCTAGATAGTAATAACAGAGTGCATCACACATAGTAAAGTAAGAGCTGTCTTGTGGACTTTGTGTTTTCAGTTACAGCATCTATGTGTTTATGTGTATTTTGTCTCAATATAGAAGGTATTTCTTATCATGAGTTCTCATGGTCAGAGTTACTACATTAGCGGAAGAAGTTTTTTCAGCTGAGAGGGTCTGCAAAGAGGGCAGCATCTGGCCTAGGTCTCTAAGGACAGATGCAGGTAGAGATGGAGTGGAGAGAGGGGGTTTTCAATGGAAGGCGCTGCCTGAGCAAAGCCACGCAGGTGCGGCACCCCCAGGCCAGCCTCGTCCAGCCTCACTGCACCTTTCCTGCGGATCAGGGCCAGCGCTCTCCTGGTCTCCTTAGGCCAAGAACTGAAGAAGATGTCTGCATCTTACTACTGTTTCTGGCCGCTACAGCCTTCTAATATTGCACCCTGAGATTAAGTTCCCTGCAGCCATGCCAGAGAGGTAGAGCCCACCCCACCCAGGTTAGCACTGGACCAGGCCAGAGCCGGACTTGTCTGCAGGGAGAGTGATGCTAAAGAGAGAAGGGGCAGAGTGCTCTCCTCCCTCTTTCAAAGGCACCTTTGGGGGAGTCGTCCCCTCCCCAGAGGCGAGTAATGAGGGACGTAGCAGGAGTGCTACCCTCCCGAAGCCCCCCAGCGGGAAACACGTCAACAGAAACCACAGCCCACATTTGCGTAAGTCTCCCAGTCCATGGGGAGGGGCTTTGCTTGGGACATTCTTGTTCCCTGTCTCTAATTGTTTTTATAAACTGGCTCATGAGAAAAACAAGAGCATTGCTTATTTATTCCAGATTGCATCTGGAACGCGACTCGGAGCTTTTCTTAGTAGGCTTGCACAGCCAGAGAGGGGCCTGAAATGAATTGCAAATGTTCACACTTCCCGACTTGGCAAGTAAAAGCTCTGCGTCTGGGAAGATGTGTGACTCCACAACCAGCAGCTGGGATGGTGGGGAACAGGGTGCAGTCTGAACAGGGGAAAGGGAGGGCTTACCCCAGACCACACAGTGTGACCTTGGCACACTGACCACCTCAGGGTAAAGGGTGGAGGTCTGAGTCAGGAGTTAGCCCCAGGGAGCCCGGCCAGTGTGTGCACACCACTGCTTCCCATCCTGCCTGCCTCCCCCATCTCAGTCCTTGGCTGAACTGGCCCTTGGCAACTACAAGCCCAGCCAGCAAATGTGGAGCCGGAAGGTACTCAGGGTCCATCTACTCCAGCCTGGGTCTTGTACAAATGGGGCAACTGGGGCTTAGAGAAGGGCAGTGTTTCATAGCCATCTGTAGCATGGCTAGGACTTGAACCTGAGTCTCAAATATACAGGAGGGTGAGTGATAGAGCACATGGCCTTGTGGTCAGATCCAGGCACCATCACGTCCTACTGGGTGACATCAGGATTAGTGACGCTCGCTACACCTCAGTGTCCTCACCTGCAAGCAAAGTGGGGGCACGTAATGATCGCGCCAGCTTCTAGGGCTGTTGGCAGGTGGCGTGAGAGGTCCCCAGTGCAGGGCTGGCAGACAGAAATTGCTCATTAAATGATCCTTGTCTGCCTGTCTTTGTCCCTTTCTTAACCACCCCCCCTCCAGTGCTCTGCTCCCCACCTCAGTGGTTTACAAACTCTGCCGACTTCCTGTGGGGCTGGAAGGGAGGTGCGAGCCCAGGCTCCCACCTTCTCTGTTCCCACTGTTGGACAAAACTTTTAGAAATATTGGACTCCTTTATGCCTGGAGAGAAATCAAGGCAATAGAACTGGCCAGGGTCAACCACCAAGCTCTAACCACTTTACTGCCAGGTTTGGGGCTCTTTGGGGCATGAGAAAAGACAGAATACCTCTTGCATTGTGGCAAAGGTGCTGGGGTTGAGGAGAGAGAGAGACAGACCAATTCAAAGTAAACCCGAGTTCTAGAATATTTAAGTAGAAAGGTCATTGTGTTACTGTTGACTTCAAGTCATAATTCTAGCCAAGTCTTCTCACTCATGTGTCAAGACAGGCTGGTCCTGCCTTGTTTTCATGACTCAATTGGACCCAGTTACAATGACCAGCGTCATTTGCATATGGGCAATGAATGAGCTAAAAAATTCACCGCTCAGTGTTTTCTTGAGTAACGTCAGTGCATACCCCTCACCCCATAAATCTTAGTATGTCTTCATTATTAGTGCAAATATCCCTAGAGCCCAGTTCCGAGGATTACAAATTCTAAATCATCGGAGGTTAAATTCACGCAGTTTGTAGGGATGAAGCATGTGCATCTATCATCTGTGGTAGAGAAGACCTCAGAGGAGGCTCCGAGCAGTGCTTCTCAGCCTCTCATGCGTGTAAGAATCCCATGGAGGCTTGTTAACACTCAGAGTCCTGGGTCCCGCCTTGAGAATGTGATGCTGTGGGATGGGAATTGCACGTCTGACAAGCTCCCGGAAGGTGCCGATGCTGCTGCTCCGTGGGCCTCACCTCGACCCGGCAATCCTTTGCCTAGGACCTGGATCCCTAGCAAGGCTTGCACACCTGCAATGACAGGGGCCTCACCACCATACTAGGCAGCTTATTTCCTCTTTAGAGATCTCTATTCATTAGAAAGTTCTTCCTTTTATGGAGCCAAGATCTTTCTCATAGTGATTGTCAGCCATTGAGTTTGGCACCTTGGGACCACGCAAATTGTAACCTGTGCCACAGAAACACAAGGTGGAGAAGAATTTGGATTTGAGGTCAGAGAATAGTGATCTCCCTTGGGGACTGATGTTGACACGTCCCCAAACCAGTGGGCTTCTCATTGTTCTCATCTCATGCTCAAAGACAGACCAGGTTTGGCTTCTCATGGCCAAAGAGGCACGGCAAGTTGAAATTTTGAGAGCAGAGAAGCCTGGGGTGGAGATGACCCAGTCCAAGTGTCCCCTCTCTTTGCCCAGTATGCATAGCGGTCACATGTGTGCCTGAGCGAGCTAGTGGCCAAGGACACAAGAGCCTCCCTTTTAACACAAGATCTTAGGCAGCAGAGTTCCCTTCTGCTCTCGATTCTGGGACCTTTCAACAAGACTTAGATGGTTTCCTTTGAACACGTGTGCATGGACGAGGCAAACTCGCTTTTCTTGATGTTTGAATGCAGTCAGGGTCACCTCCGTCATGCCCCGTTGTGCTCCTTGGGGCAAGTGAATCCACATTGGAGCCTGAGGCATGGCCGACACAGGGCTGCCTCCAGACCCCAGGGGACAGTCCTTAGGTCAGACCAGGGGATGTCATTGTTTTGATGGGTGGAGTGTTGTTTTCTTGGTGCTCTGCTGGGCCTGCAGCTGTTGAAAGGAGTTATAGGGGAACAGCAGTTGGGACCCAAAAAGACTATGTGACAGCTCCTCCTTGTGTCTGTCACCACGGAGTTAGGCCTGCGCGTCCCAATTTGGGAAAATAAATCCAGGATTAATGTGAGGCCATCCAGAGACAATGACTTTGCTTTCTAAGGTATGTCTTCCTCCTCATTTGCTTTTGGCAATTCGCCCTCCGTGCCCCTGGGCCCCTGAAAGAACAGAAAATAGAATTTAAAGCTCATAGCAGCAAAGACTATCCCCCCCCCCCCACCGTGTAATGACAGTGATGCAACAGAGGAGACTGTTTCCTCTGCCAATTCCCTCAGAAGATATGTCCAACCATTGATGCATTTAATTACTCCTGGACTTATTTGCTCTTTCATTCACTTATTCTTTTACTTACTCTTCAACTAACTTAGTCATTCACTAACTTTCTAATTTATCACTGACCCAGTCATCTATCATCTATCTATCTATCTATCTATCTATCTATCTATCTATCTATCTGCACTCAACCAGGTACTTACCTAACCATCCATCTATCCACTTAACCAACTACCTAACTATCCAACCATCCATGCATCCATCCATCCATCCATCCATCCATCCATCCATCCATCCATCCATCCATCCATCCAACCATCCATCCAACCATCCATCCATCCATCCATCCATCCATCCATCCATCCATCCATCCAAGCATAAGTTCATCAATCCCATCATTCACCTATACAACTGTCAAGTCATTCGTCTACTCACCCAACCACCATTTTTTTAAACACCCATGTGTGCCGTGTGCTGGGGACACAATTTGAAAACTATGGGGATTTTGCTTCTAAGGAGCGTATGGTCTGGTGGGAAAGCAGATGAGGAGGATAAATCCCAGTCCTTGGACATAGCCGGGAAACATATGACTTTTCTTTCTGCCTCTCAGTTTTTGTGTTGAGCCCATATCTAAACTTTACCCTCAGACCTGTTTCGGGGCTTCTGTTTTTCCTCTAGGGATGTGTGAAGATTCTTGGGGCTGCCAGTGTCAGGACTTTGGGAGGAAGGGCCATCTGGCCCTTAAGTTATGTGTCCTCTTGTGTCTCACTGAGTCTTCCTTGGGGCTGGTTCCCCCAGCCCTGAGCAGATGTTCTGCGGGGGGTACGTCTTCTTTCTGCACTGCTGAACTCCTTGGTGACAGGACCGTGGCTGCCTGGATCAGTGATTTTTAACTTTGCACATTTACCTCACCAGGGGCAGCTTTGAAAACATACTGAAGCATAGGCCCCACCCCAGACCAACTGAATCAGAAAGTCCAAGAATGGGATCTGAACTTTGACAGGTTTATTTATAACTTCCCCAAGAGTATTCTAGTGTGCATTCGAGGGTGTGGGGGACATTGAGGAAGCAAACACAACCTACCCTCTCCCCACCTTCCTTCTGTGTTCTTCTGCCTTGGGCAGGATGGGGGGCGGGGCTTCTCTCTTTAGTCTGGGGACAGCCTCTTCCCTTACGTGTTTCCGAACGATGCCGTTGAACGTGCCGCAGACACATATCCACTAAGATGAAGAAAGGTCAGAGATTTCTGCCCAGCCATTCCCCTCCTGGGACCCTGAGCTTCGGGGGACGAGGTGCTTGAATGAGGGTAGAGGACGGGAGAGAAGAGGGCATACGGGTGGGTGTACTTGGTTCTCCCTGGACCAACTTGAACATCAGGAGAGGCGGCTTGTGGAGGACGAAGCGTCAGGTGCTGTGAGAAGCGGGTCTAGGTCCTCGCACCCTGAGCTCCGACGGCGGCGCTGTGCCTGCCCAGGGCCGCTGCCTCCCGCTCGGTCAGAGCTGCCTGCGGGTCTGTTCACTGCGTCCTGGAGTCTGGCCCAAAGCCTGGCCTAGAGATGGAGCTCATGGCCTGTGGCCTGTGCTGGGGAGGGGGCAGGGTGTGACTGGCTCCAAAGGAGAGGCCTGTGCCCCACCCCACCTCAAGCTGTCACCAGGCTGAGGGCAGAGCCAGGCTCTGACAGCGAGTCTGCTCCCTGCCAGGTGGTGTGGATCACGGCCACGCTGCCCTACTTCGTGCTGTTCGTGCTCCTGGTCCACGGCATGACGCTGCCGGGCGCGTCCAACGGCATCAACGCCTACCTGCACATTGACTTCTACCGCCTGAAAGAGGCCACGGTCGGTGCCGGGGACCACCCATAGGCCGGGCTTGGGAGGGTCCTCGCGGCTGGCAGGGACAGCAAATCTGCTCCCAGCTCTGCCCCAAACTTCCAGCGCAGCCTGGGACGGGCCTTCCCTCCCTGGGATGCAGCTTCTCCACCAAGGCCAACTGGATTTACAACTGCAGGCCTCCATCAGCCCATCCAGCTCTGAGGGGCTGGGATTCGGTGTCCATTTAGTGGCCGTCCTAGACCCCTCTTTTCAAGGAGAGCAATACTCTGTCCTGGGTCCCTATCCCTGCCCTGTTCCATGGCCCCTAAACCACCCCAGCCACCCCTGTCCTATCCCCAGTCCTATTGCCACTTTCTGGTTCCCAACCCGGGCCTTTGCCACTGTCCTGTAATGATGGATAAAGGCCAGCATCAGCCACAGGGAGACCTGGACCCTGCTGACTCTGCCCCCCATAACCCCCTCCAGCTCCCTCACTGTCCTGTCCAGAGACACAGATTATAATGAAAGGGGGCGAATTTGGAGTGGAATCCCAAGTAGTGGGGTAGACACAACCCTGGAGGTACCCAGTGCCTTGAGCGTCTTCAAATCATGGCTGAGATGATTTCCACGCTCCTCCCTCGGGCCCACCTCAGTGGCAACACCTCAGCATTTCCCCTGACGATTCCCAAAGGCTTCTTCGCACTCTCTTTGAACCCGCGATGATCCTGGCAACATAGGACTAGGAGGGACGTCTCAGTACGTACCTCCCTTAGTTATGACGTCCCAACACACCACAGTGTTACAGCATAGGAACCAAGAGAAAAACCTGTTTTCTTAGCAGAAAGATAACGCACATGAGGCACGAATCAGCCTCGTAAAACGTCAGACTTTCGTTTGTTCTGCACGTGTTGAAGTATCCTATGTTTTTCCAACAAGTAGAAACTGAGCCTGGGTACTGTCTCAAGCAGCAGCTCTGTGTTCCTCCATCAGATTGTCTCTCTCATTATATCCTCTGCTTGCAAAGTAAAGGAGCCTAGAACAATGTGAGTGGGGAAATGACAGAAACCTCAGAAATCCGAATGGCAGCTCTTAGTTCGGGTGGGCTAGGTATAATTATTCCCATTATAAAGACGAGGAAACAGATACAAAGAGGAAAGAGGTGAAATTGGCCAGGGCCAGACCATGAGGCAGAGAGGTTGGAGAGGGGCTCATACCTCCAGGCTTTCAGCCATGTGCTTTCTTCACCCAAAAGGTGGAATAAATGAATTCCATTGGCCCCCAGGAGTCACCACTGTGTGGGTTGATAGAAGCTTCTAGAAATCACATTCCTTTCTGAAGTTGTCATTTCCATAACTCCTGAGATTGTCTTAAGCCTTTGCTCTCAGTCCATCCACATTCCAACCTAGAACTGCTACTTTATTAACTTTCTTTGACAATCAAGACATCAAACTGAGCCAGTAAGTCCCTCCAGGGTGAGCTCACTGATGACCACTCAAGGCCGGGAGATGCGAGGGAGACCCCAGCCTGTCTATTTCGTACAGGCTCTGGGGGTGGGAAAGGAGTCGCATGGCTGCCACTTCAGGCTCAGACCTTGTTTCCTTGGGTCTGAGCATCCCTGCGGTGTCCCAGCCCTTCTGGAGCCGTACGGTGGTCCCAATCCCGAGGAAGCAGAAGGTGATGACTTTTGTCTGCTCATCTCAGGTATGGATTGACGCTGCAACTCAGATATTCTTCTCCTTGGGGGCTGGATTTGGAGTCTTGATTGCATTTGCCAGTTACAACAAGTTTGACAACAACTGCTACAGGTGAGATCCTTCTCAGGGCTCTGGAAAGCTGTAAATCCTGGGGCTGGACCCTTGCAGGGATGGGGGAGAGGGCGCTGGTGTGGGAGAAGTCAACTCTCCTTCCTGGGTTTCTTCCTCTGTGAAATGAGGCACCATCCCGGACATTCCATGAACTCTGACAGGCCCCCTGGGGGTCCCGATGAACTCAGGACACTTCTGATTTCAATTCAGGACACTTCTTAAACAGATACAAGGTGAGGGGCTGGGAACGTGGAGGCCACTAGTGCTGGGAGATCATAGTGGTGGTAGCTGGGACACGGGGACACTGGGGCTTTCACAGCAGACAGCACGACTCGTCTGTTCATCCGATGCCCAGACAGGCAAGGGTAAATGTCCAGGCCGGTCCTGTGAGGGGTGAGGGCCTGGCAGGGTCAGAGGTAAGACCGCAGGGCTGTTAAGAAGGCTGCACACACAGGGCAGCAGTCAAAGAACCACCGCGCTTCAGTGAGCACTCAGTGCTGCCCCCTGCTGGCCGAGGGCTGTGAGCGCCTCAGACACGAGCCCAAACTGGGCCTGCCTCCATCACTCTCCGTCAGAGGCCTAAGACAGAATCACACCCCCGCTGGTACAAGACAGAGTAGGATGGATGCATAGCAGCGGGGCAAGCTCCCGGAAGACTAAGGAAATGGGGTGATCAACGCTCTGACAGGATCAGCCAGTGCACGGAGGTGAGTCTGAGGTGAGCCTTGGAGGCCAGGTCTGTGACAGATGGACAGGGAATGGATGACACGCATGTTAGGGGACAGCACCAGCCAAGCCAGGGAGATCATTTGGTTGTGGGCCAGCAAGCTGCCTGGTTTGATTTGTTCAAAGAGTGTGTGTTGGGGACTCATGGAAAATGAGCCTGGAAGGAAGGTTGGGTCATCTTAGCAAAGGTCTTGAACGCCTGGGTGAAAGAGGTTGGGAGGCACTGGGTGGGAGCCATGGAAAGTTTGTTGAAGAAAAAGGATGGTGACTCCATTTCCCAACAAGAAATTGATACCAGACTCTGGACTCAAGGTATTTCCTCCAGAAGTTGTTGAATTATTCCTGACCAATTATGGGAAGGTGCTGGGCTCCACGGGGCAGCAAGGAAACAGAAAGCATTTGAAGCTGCGACTCCCACAGATGGTCCAGTGGTCAAAGAGCAGGGCGGGGGAGAAAGGCAACTTGAACTAACCGTGCTTCTCTCCCCCAGGGATGCCCTGCTGACCAGCACCATCAACTGTGTCACCAGCTTCGTCTCCGGGTTTGCTATCTTCTCCATCCTCGGTTACATGGCCCATGAACACAAGGTCAACATTGAGGACGTGGCCACTGAAGGTGGGTGGGCTGAGATGGGAACCCCACCCCATTCGTGGCTCCGTGGCTCTCTAGTGGCTGTGGGACTGAGCGGGCTGGACACGGAGGTTTCCAAACCGCCCATGTGATGGACCCTCTTTGAGTGTGTTGGTGGGAATTCCAGGCAGCACTGGGCCCTGCGTGTGTAACAGAACTTTCCTCTGAGTCTGACTGGGCAGGATGGATTTTGGAGCATCCACTCTATGCCAGCCCCATGCTGAGTGCTTGACATACCTTCATTTAGTTCTCACAAGTGAGAGTGTGAATAGACCCATTTTAATGATGAGAATGCTGAGACTTAGGCTATGTAAGTTGCCCAAGGTCACCCAGCTAGTGAGCAACGGTGGCAGCCCTCAAGCCCTGACCAATCCCACTTCCTCCCCACTTCTTCCCATATTCTTATGGCCACAAAGAAGCTGATACCTGGGGAGGGGCCACATCTGATAGATTCTGAGGACCACAGGTTTGAGAGGAAGAGGACCCCTCATGGTGTGTAGGAGGTGGGGTTCGCAGCATGTAACCCATAGCCCCCAGGCGAGGCGCTGATCTCTGCTCTGGCTGCTGGAGGCCAACCTCCTGGTGAGTGCTGGTGAACTGCGAGCTGCAACTGGCTTCGTCTGTCGTCTTCAGATCCTGGTTCTCTCTGTCCACCCAGGACGGACCGAGTGCCATGGCTGACCTGGGGCTGGTTGGGCCTCAGAATGTTCTCCTGTCACCTGCAGCTCAGACTGGCAGTCCCAGCCTTTGAGGAGATTGCTGATGTTTCTTACAGGAGCCGGCCTCGTCTTCATCCTGTACCCGGAAGCCATTTCCACCCTGTCGGGATCCACGTTCTGGGCTGTCGTGTTCTTCATTATGCTCCTGGCTCTGGGAATCGACAGCTCAGTGAGTGACCCTGCTCAGGATATCCCATCCCCCCCACAGCCCTGGGCCTGACCCCACCACATACACACACACTGCTCCGCAGAAAGTTCCCACCATTGGAACCGCTGGTGAATAGTTGTTTCCAGAAGGTTCTATTTAAATGCAAACAAGGAAGTAAGTCCTCACTCAAAAAAGCGAGACTTAGGTCAAAGCCAAGCACCAATAGAAACCCACTGGAATCATGGACACCCACCCCAGAGGGACCTCAGATAGGCAGCCCACTACTCTCCTTCTGCAGATGGGGAAACTGAATTCAGAGAGGGTGTGGATGGAACTCCTGTTCTCCAGCCAAACACTCTTCCCATTATATTTCCTCATCAACAACCTACAAAAACGCTTTGAGCCTCATTTGTGTCTTAGAATCTTTTGTTATCCACGTGTTAAGATTCACCCCACTGGCCTCTTTTTATGTCTATGTCTATTCGTATATCGTGCCTGGAAGTCTGCAAGAAGTCATAGAGTGGGGCTGGCAAATAGGCGTCCTCTCACTGCCTTTTCTTTTCAGTCGGTAGATCTGCCAGGAGCAGTGTGTTAAGAAGGGTTCTGAGGCGGTTTCCCGACACGTAGGAAGGAGCACTGGTTGCGATGAGCAATGTCTGCCAAGGGTAGAGGCGACATGCGTGAGGCTGAGTGGTGGCAAGCATGCAGCCTGTCTGCCACCCTAGCCTTGGGTATCACTTAGCAAACACACGATTATTACTCAGTTGAGGCCATAAACAATCAGTGTGCCCCTAGCTGTGGGCCAGGGGGCCCTTTCACGCTCTGAGAGTGGAGTTTGAGGTGACCACTTTGCTTGATAATGAGAAAGGCAGCCAACATCCTTATCAGAAGCTGCTGCCCCAAGTTCTTGCCGCTAAGAAGCCCTCCTTTGGTAGCTGTGTCCAGAAAGCTCTGATCTACTTGCAAACGTATTACATGGGAGTTTTGGCATTTTACCCCTATCTGCTCCCCAGCACCCACTCAGGCTGAGTGAGTGGGACAGGGGACAGGTACCTGTTGATTAGGGGGAGACAGAGTTAACTCTTCACCCTCCCCCACGTAGTTTCTGGGCTCTGAGTTTGGTTGAGAACAGAGCAGAAGCGGGGTGAGATTTCTCAAGAGCATCAGGGCAGCTGCCGGGGTGCCTGAGTCCCAGGCTGCAGGAGGTCTGAGGGAGCCTGGGGCCTGAGACGGGGGTACTGGGGGCCCCCCCTTCCTGCACCCTACCCTGCCTGGTTCTCTCAGATGGGAGGCATGGAGGCGGTCATCACGGGCCTGGCCGACGACTTCCAGGTCCTGAAGCGCCACCGGAAACTCTTCACATTTGGCGTCTCCTTCGGAACCTTCCTTCTGGCCCTGTTTTGTATCACCAAGGTGAGGAAGGGTGGGCTCTGGGTCACCTGGAGATTGTGGGGCTGCATTTCAATGGAGTCAGATGTTCGCAGTCTGGGAGCTGGGTGGCAGAGCCAGAGTGGGCTCCAGGGAACCACGGCAGGACCTGCATCCATTGTCATCTCCCACCTCTGAGCCTGAGGCTCTCCAGGCAACCCTCTTAATGGCTTATTGCTTTGAGGGGCAGCAAAAGGCCCTTTGAGACCCATATCTCACTTTTTACCGGCTGAAATACCCACCCTCAGACCCTGTGACTCTGAAGGCCTTTGTTAGGATGCAAATATGTAACATCTATGCAGTAGCGCCACAACCCACCGTTCTCAAACTGGGTTCTGTGTGTGGGGGACAGGGGATGGACAGGTACGTTGTGATGGATGTAACCGCCAGTGGCCATGTCCAGCCAAGGTGGCCTCAGGCTTTCTCCCTCCATGCCCCAGGGTGGAATATACGTGCTGACCCTGCTGGACACGTTTGCAGCGGGGACCTCCATTCTATTTGCTGTGCTCATGGAAGCCATCGGTGTCTCCTGGTTTTACGGTACGTGCTGGGCCCTGAGCGTGTGGAAAAGCCTTGGCCCCCTGTTTTCCTGGAGCCGTGTCACCTGGGGAGCAAAGGGGCATCCATTTCCAGAGCAGTCACTGGCTGGTTCCAGACTTGAGCCAATTCCTTATCGGGGTGGCTCTCCAAGCTCTCGGCTCATCTTTTCATGAACCCCCTTTAACAGGGGCTGTGAGTAGCTCAGAGGAAGCGGCCCTCCCTGGGCCATGTAACTCATTCTAGAGTCGGGTTGCCACATGTAGCAAACACAGTACAAGACACCCAGTTACACTTGAATTTCAGATAAACAGTGCATAATTGTCCCAAACAGTGCATGTCCCAAATAGTGCATGGGACGTACTTAATTAAAATATTTTTCATTGTTTATCTGAAATTTAACTGTAAGCAGTTCCCTATGTTTTATCTGGCAAACTTATTCTGGAGCTGAACGGGAGAATGTGTTACTAAGTGTCACATGTGCTGTCACTGATTGTTTTTTCCCCACGTGTCACATCAAGTGTTAGTGCTGTTCCCACTCTTCTACCCATCAGAAAGACTCGGTGTGAGCCTGTGCTCTTCTAGGAGACCAGAGTCAGGGCAAGGGCTGTATCCACAGTCGTCATCGTTCAGGAGAGGGAACGAGAGGGAAAGTCCAGGCTCTGGAGTCAGGCTGACCTGGCAGGATAACCTGGGACAAGTCCCCTCCCCTCCCAAGCCCTGTCTCCCTCTGAAAAATGAGTTGGGGTGGCACACAGGTGACACCATCCCTGAGTGTGTCCTCTCCCCTGTTCTGAACCAGCCAAGTGCCCCTCCCAGGTTTCCTAAGTGCCAGGGCTTCACTGTCTTGCCTCACTGACCTGCTCTCTGCCTGGGCCCAGACCCTCGTGGGAGGGCAGCAGGGCACAGCCTAGGGCTCTGTGGCGGCTGCCGTGACAGGCCTGCCTGTGTGCGCAGGTGTGGACAGGTTCAGCAACGACATCCAGCAGATGATGGGGTTCAAGCCGGGCCTGTACTGGAGACTGTGCTGGAAGTTTGTCAGCCCAGCCTTCCTCCTGGTATGTAGTGTGGTCAGGGCGTCCCGGGCGGGGGCTGTGTCCCAGGTGGGGTGTGCTGGGTAGATTTGCTTCTTAGGGGAGGAGGTTCTGGGATGCAGAGTCCTGGTCGTGCAGACGGGCCCCTCAGGATGCTCAGGCCTGAATGGGCTTCCAGCTCAGTGGGATCCCCAGCCTGGGGCCAGGGCCTGGGGGTGGGGGAGGGGCTGTGTGTGCCCCCCCCAGGCCCAGCTCCAACGACACCTTTCTGCTCTTCTTTTCTCACTCCCGTTGTCTTTGTCTCCTTTTGTGACCATCTACTTCTTGAATTCTTCTCTCGTCTCCGTCTCCTTTCTCTTCCCCTCCTTCCTGTGTCCACTCCCTGTAATGCGTCTCGCATGCCGCTCCCCACTTCTTCCTGATCTGCCTGCCTCTCTCCCTCCATCCCACCCCCTCCCTTTGCCCCCTCCCTGCTCCTGGTCTCTGGTCTCTGTCTTCCTTCTGCCCCCCCCCCGCCCCCCAGTTTGTGGTGGTGGTGAGCATCATCAACTTCAAGCCGCTCACCTACGACGACTACATCTTCCCGCTCTGGGCCAACTGGGTGGGCTGGGGCATCGCGCTCTCCTCCATGACGCTGGTCCCCGCCTACATCGTCTACAAGTTTCTCAGCATACGGGGCTCCGTTTGGGAGGTAAGCGCTGGGCCGGCTTCGGGAAGGGTGGGGGGCAGCGTGGGAGGGGGCGTCTGAATCATTCCTGTCGGGGTGACAGAGGGGAGGCAGAAGGACACAGACACTAGGGTCAGACAGACGCACCATGTTGTATCGCCGTGAACCTCAGTTTCTGCATTTGTAACCTGGGGATCATAACACGGACCTTGAAGGGGAAAAGTGTGTTTCGCAGGGTGCCTGGCAGGTGGGAGACGCTCAACACGTGTTTCCTGCCATTGTGTTATACGTCACGTGCACTGTGTCCCCCTACTGCGATTCCTACTGTTACTTACGTGAGAAGGTGACACTTAGCCCTGTAACCCTCGAAAGATGAATAAGGCGAAAGCCTTAATGGGCCCGTTCCCGTGCCTCTTTTGGTTTGTCACGGCCCCAGCAGCCCCAGTTCTCCCTGTTGAGCTCACTGTGACCTGTTGTCTTGGCTTTTACCTGCCTCTTTCATGAACCTGAACCTGATCAGCCTAAACCGGAGATCTCCAACCTGTATTTTCTTCTCTTATATGCATTGTGTATGCACACGTATGTGGATAAGTATTGGGGAAATACCGTTTTTCCCCGAGAATAAGACTGGGGCTTATATTAATTTTTGCTCCATCAGGGCTTATTTTCAGGGGATGTCTTATTTTTTCATGTACAACAATCTACATGTAATCAAATACAGTCATGTCATCTTCTGGAACATCGTCATAACGTACTAAATGTGTCCATCTGGCTGAGATCTTAACTGGGGCTTGTTTTCGGGGAATTATTTTGGGGGAAACACGGTAGTGCCCTTTACTCTGAAATTACATCTTCCCTCCTCTTTGGTTGTTCAACTGCCCCGTCATTTATAAATAGTGGGATGGTCTTTTCCTCCCACCCTCACTATGCAAGATACAGATTTCGTTCCTTGATCGCTTTGTCCACTCGCTTCATAGGTCATTGTTGAGGGTCTGCACGGCCCAGGCCATGTTCTAGGCACAGGCAGAACGTCCTGGAGCTCACATTCTAAGGAGGGGACAGATGAACAAATGAGGGCGTAAGGGAGCAGCCACACAAGAACTTAGGGCAGAGGGGCCAGGCAGGGCTGTGTGCGCCCCTCCCCCAGTTCCTGTGCTGTGTCCATGAAACCTGTCTGGGAGCCTCTGGGTCACCTGGAGAGTTCGTGTTCTGTGAGCTCCTCCCAGACGTGGGAACTAGGACCTGCTACCAGCTTCTTACTCTTCACATGTGGGGAGCGGGGAGGACTTCCCTCCACCTGGTTATCAGTCACTGATTCCAGACACAGTCCCTGAGTCCAGCCGTGTCCGAGGCCGGCCCCGATCCCTGGCAGGGCCAGTCCTACCTGCTGTGCTCTCACTGTGCTCCGGGCAGGACTCACTCCCATCATGGTTGGTTTGTCCAATGCCTGTCCCTCCCATGTGCTGTGAGCTCCTCCAAAGCAGAGACTGTGGGTCTCAACTCTGGCTCCCCAGGGTCTGACCGCAGCCGTTGGCTCAGTCGACATTTGCTGGATGAATGACACAGTAAACTGACCAGGGTGGGGCATGCTTTGTATGGACCTCACATGCTGTCCCTGGGGGACTTCAGGGCCTAATAGCAGGTGGCCCTTACCTGGGGGTGCCTGCTGGGCCCCAGGGAAGGTGTCCCTGGGTCTAGCTGAGGCCTCCCCACTTCTCTGTCCTCTTACAGAGACTGGCCTATGGCATCACACCTGAGAACGAGCATCATCTGGTGGCCCAGAGGGACGTCAGGCAGTTCCAGGTGGGTGCAGCCTGGAACACACAGGGTGGGGGCCCTGGGGAGGGTCCTAGCTGCTCCCTGCTATGAGCTGGATGCCCAAGGCAGGACCACATGCCACACACCAGAAAACCAAGAGCGGCCGTGGGCAGTAGCCCACAGCTGTGTGGTGTTAGGAATAGGGGCGGGGCCCGTCCTCTGCCTCCCGCCACCTCCACTCACCTCTCTGCTCCTTGGTGCTGGAGTGCCGTAGCATTATTCTCCCACTATGAGTTGTCACCATGGAGTGTCACCAAACAAGGCTGAAGATTCCTTATCTTGAAAGAAGCGCTGCAGGTACCTCAGTCACTCTGTGAACTGAGTCCTACCTTTTTCGCCTTAAAAAACGTCCAGGGCGGGGGGTGGGGAGGGTCCCAGTGAGCCCCCTGCTTCAGAGTTGCTGTGTGACTTTGAGAAGGGTCCTTTGCCCTCTCTGGGGCTCAGTGACAGTTAGGGACTCCGCCTGCATGCTCTCTGGGGTCTTTGAAGGGAAGGGGCTGTTTTCTGCCTCCTCTGGGCTTCTTGCTGCCATTGTCAGCCGGCCCTGGGTCCTCCTGTCCCAGCCTGGCTCGGCCCTGGCATTAAGGCCTGACCACCTTTCCCTGCAGTTACAACACTGGCTGGCCATCTGAGCCTGGCCCGAGGGGGAGCCCCACCGCGCCACCGGCCAGGCCCAGCGTCTGCCTCAGCGCCGCCGGACGCTGCCTTGGGAGTCCTCTCCTGGAAGATGCTTGTCTCTACCCTCTTCCTCTCGTCCCAGTTACAAATGATTTCAGGATCTGGTTTTCCTTTACTTCTGTTCATCGGGCCTGGGAGCTGTGAGCTTGGATTGGGGAGCCCCGAGGGAAAAGAGGCGAGGAGGGAACAGGAAAATTGACTTCTGTTGAACCTCTTTTGTTTTGGGGATGTTTCACCTACGTCGAGAACTGGCCTAAGCTGAGTCCATGGCTCGGGCAGAATTCCCCACCATGTCTGTTTGTCTTTTGGGCCACAGAAGAAATCCTCAGTCCACCCCTTTGGAAGGAGGGTGCTGCTCTTGGTCAGACACCACGAAACCAAACACTAAGAAAAAGTCCAGCTGAGTTTTTTTGTTTTGTTTTTGTGGGAGGTACATGGATCTTGTCCCTCCTGCCCTCTCTCCCCAGTTGCCCTCTGGTGTCTGAACCGTGGTCGGGGAGGTTGGCTTCACCTGTCCCTGTCGTGAAGTCCGTGGAGCAATGTTTTAGGGGGTCAGGAGCAGAAACCGTCTTAGTTATTTTTCACTTTCACTAACCTGAGTCTGATTTGTGTGTTCTGGAACATTCTTTCGGCTTCTGGTGTTCAGATGGTCCAGGGCCATGGGTGTCCCAGGGAAAAATGTAGAGGAGCCCCAGTGAAGGGAGCCCCAATGAGCAGGTTTTACAGAAGTGCCGACAAGCTCATAGAGGCCACATGTGGGTCTTGCTCTGTCAGGCTCGTGGAGCCCAGAAACCTGTCTCTGGCCTTTCAGGGAACCCAGCGAGGTCAGATGTGTGTCTACTGTCCTCATGAGACCAGCTGGGTACCCAAGGGCAGCCTCACAGCCTGTCTATTAATGTATTGTTCATGGATACCTGAGAAGTCTTTCCCTGGGAATCCCACCCAGCACGAACCAGAGGTCCTGAGTGCTGGAGAGTTGGCCCTGAAAGCTCCCTTTGTCTTTCATCATGGACTAGACTCAGCACCTTCCAGGGCAGGGTGGAACCAAGCAACCTGGTCACTGAAGTTGAGGGGACAATATTCTGAGCTGATAGTACAGGTTAGTGGTGGTGGCGGAGAATTTCTAGCTTGACTTCTGATACAGACTCCCAAGTGGTGCCCTCTGGTGGTGGAGGTGGTTAGTTTCAGCTCCTTCGGAGAGATGGTGGCATCTATTTCGGGTTTCTGTTTATGGTCTGGGTCTCTTACGACCTCATTGTAAACCTAGACGTTGTAGGTTCTTATTGTGAATGTGGGAACCCCTGTTGCAGAATCCTGGGGGGGAAAAGAGGCCTCTTCACTTCCATTGGGAGTGTAGGGAGACGTACAACCAGAAGGGCTTTGCATAAAACTAGGGTGTCACTGAGCCTGACTGATCCATCAATCGATCATGCCATCTGTGGAAGAAGGTTATGTCGGGCCAGCTGGGGGCAGGAAGATGATTTTCTGCTGAGTCAGGGCCCTTGGGTCATTCTTTGGAGAAAAGAGGGAAATCAGGAGATTTTTTTGATCTTTCCATATAAAAAGACTAGCTCAAAGTCTGAGGCAACCCAAGAGTCAGGTGGGGCCTGGGGCATCCTAGGGAGTGGAACAGTGAGGTGGGGTCTGGGAGATGAGGACAGGGTGACCTGTCACTGATGGAATCTGGCCCTGTAAGTGACTTGTAATTCCTCTCTCGCTGTTACTTTTTTTTTTTTTTTTTACGAAGCACTTTCACCCACATCGCTTCCCATCTACCCAGTAAGGACTGCAGGGCTTGTGTCTGTCTCCCCATTTCCTAGGTGAGAAAACAAAGGCCCAAAACATTGCAGTTTCTCAGCTACTAAAGGATCCAGTCCGACCCTCAAGTCAGATGTCCTCTCAGCCCACAGCGCTTTGAAATTCCCTGCTCAGTATGGTTCACCCCACCCAGGGCTGTCCTTAAAAATAAACAAAAATGCAGTCAAGGGGCCAAGGAGTATTTCTTCACAAAGAACAATGTGTTGGAAGAAGGGGAGAGGGAAGAGGCTGTAATTTACTCTTCTCTAGCTGGTTGCCCAAGAGGAAATGATTTAGCTGCTCTCCTTTGATTAAAAAAATCACTCTGGAACAGTGGGACATGAAAAGCTGAGTCTACTTGGCTGAAACGAGAGCAAAGAGTCAGGGAAACGTGTGTTAGAACAGGGACACACTTCAGAGAGAGCCTGCAGTTTGCTCTCTCCACCTGCATGTGGCCCTTGTGCCTCCATCATTTGTCCCAAAGGCAAATCAGAGATGTGGTGCTAGCTGAACCAACGGCAAACCAACGCAATGGTGCTGCCTCGTGCAGGAAGTTGGCTCCTGCGCCTGGGGTGGGGGGACCTGGGCCCTAGCCCAGGATCCCTGGGAAGGTGGGGGGACCCTGGAAGCCTTGGATGTTCTCGTGCAGGTGCTGGGAGACCTCTGGGCTCATCTACCCACGCTTAATGGAGAGGGAGTTCGTGCTGTATCTTAAGTGGTGTTTGATTTCTTTTTTCCAGCTTCTTTTTTTTTAGTAGCAGAGGTTACCCAGGAAAAGGGTGCTCCTGTGTACTGTATAATGCACTTTTGATATTTTACCAGATTTTTAAAGAAGTATTATTTTCCATGAAATGTAAAAGATCTGTTTAAGGCCATCGTGTTAACACCTACTTAATGTCTAGTTAGTTAGCGTCCACCTGTTAGTTGGTCTTCACTCAAGAGGCAAATGAGAGAAAGGAGAAAGGAGTAACCAGCCCTTGCCAAATATCCTGCCAATTAAAAGTCCCCAAAGCTGCCTTAATTCTCAGAGGGGGTTCCTGCCCGGGTGGGAGCGAGTCTCTTGCTGTAGGATCCACTTTGCAGCGGGATCCACTTTGCAGCCCTTGTAACGTGAGACTGAAGCATTCTTGCCAAAGAAGTCATTTCTTAGTAAAGAAGCCCACCACGCTCATTTCATTTGTTTATTTCTTCTGAAAGCCATGGAATGGAGAACAGAGAGGGAGTGCGGTGCGAGGGAATCAGCACAGCAGTTAGAGTTGCACAGACCTGGGTCTGCAGTGGACTGGCTGGGTTCCTGTTGAGAGCGGCTTCATCTCTTTGAACTTCATAGTTCTTTGTCTGTAAAAACAGGGGTTGGGTCAGATAATCGAAGGTCCATCCAATTAAAAACAACAAGAATATCTCCATGACAATGTTCTCATGCTAAGTTTATAGCGAAGGAAGCCCATCGTTTATGATAGGACTTCCAGAAGGAGCTGGTGACTAATAATCTGTGGAGCAGAGAAATCCCAGATTTCTGGCCTCCAGCACTTTAAATTTTTTGGACCTTCAGTACTGCTTCTTTCTCCAATATTTCTTCAACTGGTGCCAGAAACACTCCGTATTTAAAAAATGGAAGTCCAGGGGCGGACAGGTGGCTCAGTTGGTTAGAGTGCAAGCTCTGGGCAACAGGGTTGCCAGTTCGATTCCCACATAGGCAGCGAGCTGCGCCCTCCACAACTAGATTGAAGACAACAGGTTGCCGCTGAGCTTCGGAGGGGCGGGCCCAATGGCTCAGTTGGTTAGAGCGGGCTCTCAACAAGGTTGCCGGTTCAATTCCCTCATGGGCCAGCATACTGCGCCCTCCGCAACTAGAATGAAGTCAATGAGCTGCCACTCAGCTCCCGAGCAGCCAGATAGCTCAGTTGGTTAGAGCATGGGCTCTCAACCACAAGGTTGCCGGTTCGACTCCCATAATGGATGGTTGGCTGCTGTGCCCCCTGCAACTAAGATTGAACATTGGAGTGTGGGCTCTTAACCACAAGGTTGCCATTTTGACTCCCCCAAGGGATGGTGGGCTGCGCCCCCTGGAATCAACAATGGCAACTGGACCTGGACCTGAACTGCCCCCTCCACAACTAAGATTGAAAGAACAACAACTTGACCTGGATGGAGCTGATGGGTCCTGGGAAAAACACACTGTTCCCCAATAAATTTCTGTTCCCCTTCCCCAATAACAATAATTTAAAAAAATCTTTAAAATAAAGTCCAACCCTTTTGTTTTGAAGATCTTGAAGGAAACATGTAGCCATGCCCTTGTCAGTCCCAGGACCCACAGGTCTGTGGATAGGCAGCACAACTGCTGCAATCAAGAAATCACCAAAATGCTGGTGCATGTCAACTTGATCTTGGGGTGCCCATCCTCATTCCTCTGTGTCTCTACTTCTGTGTAATTAAGGACTGTTTCAATGGTGCCCTCTCTGTGTCATGGATTGTTCCAATGTCATGCAGATTTCTATATCTGGTGTGGATTTGTTTTACAGGCTGTTCTCTTCATGGAAAAAATAACTGTACAGAATAATAAAGGATATTTCCCGTGCCCTGTATCTGGTAGTGAAGTCCTTTCTGCCATGAAGGTAAAATGCTACAAATTATGTAGGGCAAATATGTTTGTCCATGATCATCCCCCAGATAGTAAAGAAGAGCTTCTGGTCATAGTGGCCCACCTTTCACCCAAGTAACTACATGTATATTTATAACCCATGATGCAGGAGACTGAAGGCAGTTAAATCTATAATCCTAGCTCTGAGATTGACACATATTTTTATTGAAATAGAAAGTGGATACCATATGACACCAGGTTAGTTATCTAGTTTTGCTTTTTAATTTCTAGGGATGAATTTCTCCATCACCCTGCATTATGATGACTTTTCATTTTAACCCACTCCACATCAAATATGCCATTTGTGTTTTGGACAATCATCCTGCAAGCTGGGCAGAACCAAGAACAAAGTACCCACTGGACAGATAAGGAAACTGAGGGTTGGGGTTGAGAAATGACCGACCCAAGGTCACACAGCCACTGAAGGACAAGGTCCATGCTCCCCTCATTGTGTTTGGTGCCTTCTGGAAGTGAGCTATGGGGGAGCTAGCACAGTGATGAGTAATTCACACTAAGATGTGAATGACTGCCTTTCTAGGCAGATGCTGATAGAGGTGGAAGCTGCTGCCTTTCCTTAACCTACAGATTCAGTGCAGGGGTTGGCAAACATTTTTTATACAGATCTCTGTCACAACTACTCAATCTACTGTTGCAGCATGAAAGCGGCTATATTTAGAAAACAGGTGGCAGGCTGGACTTGGCCTGTGGTCTGCCCTGATTTGATGGCAAGAACAAAGGGTTTGGAGCCAGACTCGACCCAGCTTTGGATCCCAGCTCTCCCACTTGCTGTTCTGGATCCTTGGACAAAGTTGCATAAAACCTCTTGATACGGTGCCGGCTGCCTGCCGCTTGCAAAAGTTAATAGTTAAACATCGAGAGACATGGTTGGCGGAAAGAAAAACAGGTTTACTCATAATGCCGGCATTCTGGGAGGATGGCGGACCCCTGTCCAAAGGCCATCTCCCCGTTCCTAGACCAGTCAGAAGGTTTTATAGGCAGGTAAGTTGGAAAGAACCATGGAAAGTAGGCCTCAGGGCTAACAGTTGAGAAGTCGTCTCCTGGGGTCTTCTGAGACCTCGGGTCTGCCTCCGTGGTATCCTAAATCTCATTGTCTGGAGCCATCTGTGAAAAACTGCTACTGTGTTGTGATCTTGGGCCCTGACTTCTGAGGATTAAAGAAGCTGCTCTTTTCAGGTGAAGACGTTTGTTCATTGATGAGGTGCGGGTAAGTCTTGAGAAAGGGAACAGAGTTCTTCAGTTAGTCAGTGGGAGGAGAAACAAAGAGGAAACAGCTGACCATCAGGATGGATCAAACGGCAAACTCGCTACGTTAATTACATGATCGATCTACCAAATTTTACCCTTACACTCTGAGGTGTTCTTGTTTCTGAAGACTGGGAATGAGACTGCAGGAGAGAGCTGTCAGGAGGGTCAGACGATACGCTGTGCCCTGACAACAATCTCCCTACAGGGCCTGGATGCACACCTGGTCTCTGCCACTCACAGTGTGAAAACCTGGGCAGGTACTTCCCTGCTTTTGCCTCAGGTTATTGTCTGTCCCTGGGAAAGACACCCTCATGAGATCATGGGGAGGATTAACTGCTAACATTGTGTTCAGCCTAAGAGCTGCTCCACAGCTTGTTGTGCCTTTCCTATAGATCAGCTACATAATGAATGTCTGTTTCCTCTCCTCCTCACCCACCACCACCCATTGCAAAGGCAGCCCAGCTACTGCTGTGTTTTCATGTAACCAAAACAGTGTCTCTGTCCCCTTGTCCCCTCCTTAAGATGGTGTCCCTGGGGTTTGAATTTGGACATGAGTTGCCAAATCCGAGTGTCCCTGGGCCCGAGTGTGTGAGAACTCCCGGGTAGGAAATTCAAGCTTTGGGGAACAGCTGTCTCCATGGACCTTGCCAGGCGCAGACACCTCCTGCAGGGCTGTATGCCCCGTACCCCCTCCACGTCAGCCCTCATTAGGCTGCTGGCAGGGGCATGCTTCTCCACCTGGGCCACGTGTCAGGCAGGCCCTGACCTCCACTGTGACCCGGAGGAGGAGGAGATAGAATTGGCGTGACCAGAGACTCCTGAAAGAGCTGGCAACTACCTGGCTTCTGGTGTCCTGTTTATCAGCTACTGATTCTGTCAGTCTCCAGCCTGGGATGGCCTGAGCTGGGCCAGACTAGCAGGGTATGAGGTAAGGGGTCGAGATGCGGGAAATCAAGGGAGGCCATCTTTGTCCGCAGAGAAGGCCCCAGCAAGTGCCATGGCCTGGACACATCCAGCACCACAGAGCCATGGTTTCTGCGGGAGAATGGCTTCTTATGAGGGGGGACAGCCCCCACACTCCCTGTAGCGTCAAGCTCTAGCCCAGAGTCCCGACCTAGGATGGTCAGGCTCAGCATCAGAAGAGTTGAGGCCTGAAGCAAGCCCAGCCCCTGGTGTCATGTGGGGTCTCAGCTCCCACTCCAAACACAAGAATGCAGGATATAGTGAGGCCAGAAGGAATACACCCACAGAGCCATGGATAGGGGAGTCATACCACCATAGTCTTGCTGGCGGCTGGGTTGGAGACACAGGAAGCAGGAGCCGCACAATCCGCAAACTGCCGTCCACTTCTCTACCAAGCAATGCCCCTCTTACCAGCAGCAATCCGCCTCTGCTTCTCTGCCAACCAACCTACCAACCAACCCCACAGCCAGCATCGCCACGGCAGTGATATTAGTGGCTATTAGCTAACCGGTAACAGCTGATGGCCACCCCGCCACAGCAGATGGTCATCTGATTACAGCTGACAGCCATTTAATAACTGAGCCAGCACCTTTCCATGTGAGGCTGAGAGCCTGGAAACTGCTCTCTGGGACTCTGTCCCCACACCTGGTCACAGTGGGGCTGGTGCAGACTTGACAGCCACGGTCAGCCCAACAACAGGGTACCTGGCTGCTGCCCACCCCAAGCCCATTCCCAGGTCCCTGCTAAATTTCTGTTCCTGCACCACAGCCCCCAAACTCCCCTGGTAGTTGCCATTAAACCCTGATCCTCACCTCCAGTCACTTGACAGTAACAATACCCTCTCAGTGGAGAGGAGGGGGAGTGTGCAGGGCTGATATTGGAGGCACACCCACTTCAGAGACGCATAAGGACATTGCAACACTGACATTTCAGATGAGCCGCACAGCAGATCAGGGAGAGGCAGAGCCAAGATTAGAATTAGTAGGTAGGCAATTACATTTATAGAGGCCCCACTGGAACTGGGGGGAATTGGAAGGGAAACAGGGTGCAAGGAGTACCTGGCTTTGCTGAAAGAGAGAATGGGGCCCTCCCTGTCTCACAAGCCACGATCCTCAGTACTGAGCCCTCAGCATCAGCACCTTGGACAAGGCCGACGCGCTGAGTGGACCGTCCATGAGCAAACACGGCGTGTCCACCTGAGCCACTCTTCCTAGTGCTTTACTGATTGCAACTCCCAGCCTCCTAATGAGTCCATAAGGCGGTGTTATCATTCCCGTTTACAAGAGGGGGGAACTGAGACACACAGAGATGAAATAACTTACTAATTGGTGAGACTGGGCTTTGAACCCAAGAAGCCTGGTTCCAGTCTGTGCTCTTACTCATTCTGATTCGCCATCTCCCCGGTCCCTAGCCATACAGACATGACATGGCCCAGCTGGTCATGGCCCTTAACTAGTACCAACACCCTCTTCATGATATTTATATAAAAATAAATATTTTTATTTACATATACATATATGTAATCTGTACATACACATGCATGTGTATATGCACACACATGCTTAAATATGTGTATATATGCATTGTATATAAATGCATATATGTAATGCATATATATTTAAATGTATATATATTTAAGTGCTTACAGTCTGCTGGGATACAAATGACTTGCCCCCGGCCACATATTAGTAAGAGGGAGTCCATCTTGAACAGAGGTGTCCTCTCTCCCGGAGGAAGCACTTTTGCTGGCTTTCTGCAGACATACCCCAGGCTCATGCTCTCTGGTTCTGTAGGCCAGACCCAGGTTCCTGGGCTCACTATCCAGAAGCACAGAGATTGCACATATACATGTTAGGATGACAAGGCATCCTTGGTTCCGGAGGACTTTAGTGAGAGCCTCCAACTGGACAAGCCCAGGAGTCTGGGATGGCCCCGGAGGTGCTTAAGAAAGTCCTCGAGACTTTCCTGCTCTGCCGTCCATAGCATGTGGTTCTCATGCTCGTGGAGAAAAAAATGGCTAATCCACCTGCAGGAAGGAGAGAAATAAAGAGAAAAGGAAAAGAAGAGGCCGGCTTAGTCGTTTCTCCTCACTCTGGAGAAAAGGAGCTTTCTTAGAACCCCACCCAGATGTCTGCCTGTATCTCATGGCCCAGATTCATGTATCCTGGTAACCTCTGGAATTTGTAACTGGGAACATCGTTGCCCTGGACAGAATCAGCGTTCTCTCAGGCAGAGGACACGGGGAGGACGCTGGTCCTTGCCTCCCTTCCCATGGCTTCCTCCCCCTGAATTCCGTCATCTGCTGACAACAGGGGCCCCTGTGGAAAGTACCAAGGCCTGAATGGCTGTTAAAGGCTTCCGTGTCCTGTGGGCTGAGATCAGTTACGCTGTTGGGCTCATGCGAAGGACTCAGGTCTTGCGGGGTGAGGACAGACAGACCTGGCACTAGCGTTCCCAGAGGCCCCTCTCAGCTAGCTGAGCTGCTATGTATTCTGCTGAGCAAGCATTTCTGCCTACTCTAGGGTGTCTCTCCCCTTCTCTGGCCTGACAGAAGCAGCTGATCAAAATAAGTTATGGGCACTGTAGGCACCAACGCACACTTCTGCTGCCAGGCAGAGAGGAAAGCCAGGAAGACTAGGGCTCTTTGTTCTCTGGACCCGTCTCAGAGCCGATTTGAACCCTCAACACTTCCCTGAACCAGGGAGCTGAGAGCTGGCACACCATCACTCCTGCCCTATTTTATTGTCAAAGCAAGTCAAGAGGCGAGCCCAGACTCTGAATAAGCATTTGTGGCCATTCACATGGACCATTCTGGTCTTTAGGTGGTGACTCGGGGCAGGGAGACCAGAAAGGAGTCTTAGACCAGCCCGGGTGACAGGCAAAGGACAGAGCCTTCACAGAGATGCTATGTGAGTGGAGCTTCCTGCGCATTCCCCAGGTGTCAGGAAGTGGATTAGTTTTGTCTTGGAGGCTGGACAGCCTACCGGGGCCAGAGGATTTAATTTCAGTTTGAAGCAGTAAGATCTGGGAAGCTCCCACCCACACAACTCCTGCATAGCTAGGACTCTGGAACCAACCAGAGGCCAGAGTGGATGCTGTCCCTGGATGTGTGAGCCCAGGCATAGCCAGTGCTGCCGTGTTTCCCTGAAAATAAGACCTAGGCGGACAATCAGCTCTAATGCGTCTTTGGGAGCAAAAATTAATATATGACCCGGTCTTATTTTACTATAAGACCGGGTATAATATAAAATACCCGGTCTTATTAATTTTTGCTCCAAAAATACGCATTACAGCTGATTGTCCAGCTAGGTCTTATTTTCGGGGAAACACCGTATTTGGGACACCTCGCTGGACGTCTTGGCCTGGGGTGGCGTCTTGGCTCCATCCTTGAAGCAGGCGTGGCTATATAGAAATTGTCCACAGGAGGGCAGCAGAGAACCATCAGCCAAACGGGGAGGTGAAATTAGGTATCAGATAAGCACAGATAAGGATTTTTAACCTATATGCACGGCAGGAAGGAAGGATTGCTTTGCATTTACGGATTCAGGCTCTGGAGCCAGACTGCGGAGGTTCATATCCCAGCTCTGTCACTAGGGCTGGCTTCATGGGAGGATGTGACACCTGTGCAGACGCGCGCGCGCGCACACACACACACACACACACACACACACACACACACACTGCCCTGGGAAGGGTTCCAGGCTCCACGGTGGCTTTAATGCTCTGCTGTCATCATCTTAAATTCTTAAAATTTTAAAAAATAAGGTGTGCTGGGGTTTTGTTTGTTTATTTTTTGCACAGCAAATTACGTAGCTTGTCTTACCTGTCACTTCCTCGCTGATTTTTCTTGAACCTTGTGTTGTTATCAAGCCTATCACATGGTTGCGGTCAAGTACTTACCTCATAGGGATGCTGTGAAGATTATTTGAATTAATATGCAAAGTAATTTATTATTAAGACACATCATTTCGATAACTTTCAGTTACTGTTATCATTAGAGGATTCAAAGGTATAATGAACAAATGACCAAAGGCGGCTGTACACCTCCGCCTTGTAAAGACCCATCCAGTGTCCGTCTGTCAGTCCATCTATCCAGTCCCATTGCCAAACACTTGCTAGCGGACCATGAAAATGAACCTGAGCTTGGCCCTGACGCCAAGGAGCTCACCGTCTAGAAGGAAAGCCTCTGGTCACTGGCTGACTTACCTCCCTTTCTATTCTTGGTGCCAATGTACCGATGAACACAACGCAGCTAATGGCTGCAAGGACTGAACTGCGTAGGGACACCAGGATCTGAAGACAGACACCTATGCCTGTGTGTTCGCTCTGTCAAACCGGCCGTGTGACCTTGGATGGGACATTCTTCCCGCTGAGCCTCAGCCTAATAGAAATAACCACCTTCCTGCTCCAGGCTTGTCAGAAGACTAAGAGGAAATACTGGCTGTGAACAAGCTGTATGTCACCCAGGGGAGGCGTGTGTGGTGGTTACGACCAGATGGCGAGCTCTAGAAGAGCACCCCCCTTCCATTCCCCTGCTCAAAGTCCCAGGCCACCCATGGCTGCCCTAAATGGGGGGAAATGTAAGTTTGATAGAGTCGGTTTCAAGCCCTGGAGCTGGGGTGTGGGGTGGTGAGCCGCTGTCGGCCGACACAGGGGGCCAGGCGGTAGAGAGGTCAAGAGGAAAAGGCCATTCCTGTACGGAGGGTCAGTCTGGGGACGGCCAGGCATCCGGTTGAAAGAACCCCAGCTTAGGGGTGAGGCGGTCTCCGTGTTGCTCCAGGAGGTGGGACAATGATTTCTGGGTGACCTGGAGCCAGTTCCTGGCCCTCTCTGTGTCCATATGTAGAGGCGGTGCCCTTCTAGCTTAAATAGGGTAGTAGACACTGTCCATGCCCAGCTCATGTCCTCTCTATGCTCAGTGCCCACATGCCCTGGGGGCTTCTCTCTCAGCACCCAGGACTCTCCGCCTGAGGGCTTTCTCAGGGGAAGGTCATGTGCCTGACAAATGATAAGGTGGCTCTCCCAGCCATCCCGCCAGAGGCACCTTCTGCCCGTGGCACTCCCTCTCTGCATCCTTCTCCCTCTGAGGAGGATGAATTAGTCTCCAGCTCAAGACACAGACACTGACTTGGTCACCAAAAGAACATTATTTCCAAAAGTGAGGCCAATTCCCGCTCCATGGCCTCTGCCCACGGCCACCAGATAGCTCATCAGCCTCCTTGGCTCCAAAACCCCTTCTGTAGAATTACCCATCTAAGTTCCCCTAGATCTTCAAGGCTGGCAGGGCCTCTCATTCACAGCTCAACGTGTTCTGTTTGGAGTGGCTTCTTCGCTGCCTCCTTGGCGAGCAGCTCAGTCCAGAAAGCCACTTCCTTGTCTTTCAGCTTCTGGGCTGCCTGCGTGGTGACACCAATCTGTAGGTACCCTTCCTTCTGGTCGTACTCTGGCCAGTGGGGCAGCCCCTCACCATTGGGGTTCCTGGGGACAGAAGAAATCAATAGAAATGCCCCAAGGCTACTGTGTGGCCCCAACAATTCTCTGAGATTTGCAGGGATCTCGCAGCTTCAATCTGCCTCCAGAGGCAGGGAGCTCACCATTTTCTGGTCCATTTTAAGAGAGCTATCATGTGAGAGGTCTCAGGGCTCAGTGTTTGACTGTCAAGTGTTAGAAGCTGCCCCTTCCCAACAGATACGCCCTGCCCCTTCCCAACCCTGCTCCATCTTTGCTCACCCATTTCGAGCAAAGTTGGCCCAGAATTTCATCATCATCTTGCTGAGTTGGATCTCCTCTTCTGAGGCAGCCTCTGGAGGGAAGAAGAGAAAAAGCCTTTGCTACTCCAAGTGTGGTCACCAGCCAGTAGGTGCTGCCTCCCTTGAGAGCTTGTTCGAAATTCAGAATCTGAGCTCTTACTCCAGACCTACTGAGTCAAAAGCTGCATTTTAAGAAGATCCTGGGTAATTTCTGTGGACATTTAGCTGGAGAGTTACTGATCTAGGACTCAGCGAAGGGCTGCAGTCAATCCATTAGCTGGCTCCTCTGCGTATTGTGCCCACCTGCCCGCCCCGCCCCCTTCAGGACTGCAGTGTCACACCCAGCGTTTCCGCCACAGCCACCCCACCTCCCAGGATCGCCCCCCTTTGTGTCTGTTCTCAGTCTCCTTCACCCACCCACATCTTCGTAGAGTCTGAAAAGCAGAGCTGCAATGACCCTAAGAAGTCACCTACCCAGGAAATGGTCAGAGGCACTGGCGTGTCCCAAACAGCCCTGAGATGAGGCACACACAAGTCACCTGTAACTGCTCATGGTGAAAGTACTGAAGATGTTTGTGAACATTTTTCTTTAAAATATTATATTCCTGAATATATTACATTTAAGAAGATACGAGCTTTAGATGATAGATGATAGGTAGATAGAAGGCGGGAAAGATAGACAGGGGGACACACATTAGCCCTGACTCAAGGTTAACACCAATTCTGACCTTACTCTTACATTCTGATGTGCCCTTGTGAGTGGGAAGTGACAGGTGGCATCCTAGCCCCTGACAAGGGCCCTGCAGGTGATCTTATCACCTGTCGTACTGATGTCCAGGTCTGGATTGTCAGAGCCCAGGAATAGGGCACGTGCACACATTCCCCATCACGCTGCTAAAGCAAGAGAAAGGTGGGAACCTTTGTAGCTCAACCTGTTATGGTGACTTCAGGAAACTAAGACCTGGACAGAAGGAGGAACTGGCTCCCCCAAACTGAGCTTCGACCCCAGATCTCCTAACTCCGAGCGTATAGTCACCAAAGGGCCATCACCTTTCAAAAACGGGGCGCCGAAGACTGAGAAGATCTCGTCCCCGTGGTCCCCTATCACCGTCTTGGGTTTCATGTCTGACGAGAAGCTTGGGCGATACTGAAACTCATACATGTAGGTGGGGTTGCCGGCATCTGAGAAGACACGATTCACACACAGTTCACTTTACCAGACGCATACCTGCATGGTGTCAAGGTCTCCGGGGACGTGAGCACTCAGGGACCAGTGGTACACCTGGGTCCTGAGGACACAACAATAATATTAATAGCAACAGCCCATGTGAGTCTCAACTGTGTGCTGGACCCTGTGTGGCCATGCAGGAAACCCCTGGTTATCAGCATAATAAAGAAACAGTTTCCGAAAAAGTTCTGTGACTTGCCTGAGCGTGAAGAGCTGGTGGCACTGGATTTGAGCCAGGTACTTGTTGAATGAATGCATGCACGAAGAGTGACTGACTGACTGACTGACTGACTGACTGACTGACTGAACGTTGAAACCTTGGGTAAAGCCACTCAGAATAACTAACATTATAGGGCCCTTTGCCTACTGATGCATTCACGTGAGAACACCGGTATACACACCGTTTACCATTTCATTGATAACAGACTACTTTTCATTCCTTTGAAGAATACCCGCAGCCCTTTAGGTACCCCTTGGGTACAGCAACAAACTTGGAAAATGCAGAGAAGAGGAAAATGAACAAAAAGATCACTTATAATCCCACCACTCAGAGAAAACACTGTTACTATTTTAGCATTATGTCCCTTCTATGTAAATAAAAGTGGGATAATATTGCACACATTATCTTGCAATGATTATCACCGTTTCTAACACCATTAAATATTTATCCACAAAGTAGTTTAACGATACAGGCCATCCCAGCGGGAGGGTGTGAAATAGTGCGTGTGACTGCCTCCCTCACCCCCCGTCATTGCACCCTTGTTTTCGCAAGAGGTGTTGTTTGGGGAAAAGCAATCTTCTGTGGGTCCCACCCCCTTCTTCAAGGGCAAGCAGAGCTCACCGAGAGGAAGGGGTTGACCTTTCCTCTGGCACTCAGAAGTTTTAGAAATGAGCTCAGAACGCAACCATACAGGAAAGACCTTTTGTGAATGAGAACTTATTTTCGGCAGGAGGCTGCCCCAATGATGATGATGTTATTGATTATTATTATTTTTTTTTGTTATTGACTTCTGCCTTAAACCACTGAGATTGGTAAAATTCCTACAGTTACACGTCTTCAAAGGAAAGTAGGGCATAGATTTGGATAATAACAATTAGGAAGAAGAAGAGAAGCAGAGGAAAGAGAGATCATAATTGAAAATATGCAAAATATGACAGTGTGATTTGTTGTTTTGTTGTTGAGGAAAGGCTTCTGAACTTGGCAACATTATTATTTTTTTAATCTTAGTATACCAAGCGATAGAGTTAAGAAATCCACACTCTTATGCCCTGGAAACCAATTTTGCAGTCAGCATCGAGAACTTTAAAATGCTCCTGTGGCCCAGGTCAGAGATTTCATTTCTAATAACCAATCCTAAGAAAATTATGACATACTTGGTTAAAGATTTATGCACATAAGAATGAGCAAAATGGTTTTTGTAGCATCAAAATATAAGCAGCCAGCCTGAATATCCAATGAGACAAATACTAAAGTAAATTTTAATCCATGAAATAGTGGGTGCTTTTTGATGAATTTTTATGGACGTTGAGGAAACGCCTACAACAAAGTGTTCCATGAACAAAATCAATATAAAATTAATTTTTAAATTATATACAAGACATGGAAAGATTATTAGAAGAAAATACATTATAATTTATAGCAGATACTTCCAGGCAGAGGAATTATGAGCAATATCTAGTTTCTTCTTTATGTGTTCCCATAGTTTCAAAAATTTCCACAACTGTAAGATATTAATATTATATTCAGAAAAGTTTTTTTTTAATCAAAAAGAGAGTGAGACGTGCAAAACATGAAAGAATAGTGTTGATAAAATCTGTGCAGTGCTGGCAAAAAGACCCTAAACTCAAAGTCGTGAGATATCAGATAAAAAACATGAATCCTGGATGTCTGGGACCAGCAAAGCAAGCAGAAGAGGACACTGCAAATTCGATACATAGCAACAGGCAGGACTAAGTTTATGAAAGAGCCGATTTGACCCTTTCATCAGGACCCTCGAGAGGAAGAAGCAGTAACTAGCACATACCTGACTATACTGAGTGTTTTGAAACATAGTAGGTCAGCTGTAGCTACTTTTCATTATAAAGTCTTGAATTTACTTATTTATTTATTTTTTAAGGAGGGCGCAGCTCACAGTGGCCCATGTGGGGATCGAACTGGCAACCTTGGTGTTATTAGCACCACGCTCTAACCAACTGAGCTAACCGGTCAACCCCAAGACTTGAATTTTAAAACCCTTCCAGCACCGGTAGAGAAAGAGGCCTGGACCAGAGACCCATTTCCTGGCTTGTGGACTAGGTGAAGGAGGGCTCCTCGAAAAGGAAGGATCCAGAAGGAAGCCCTTTTCTCTGGGGGAGCTCCTCCATCCCTGACCTCACACCCCACCCACACAGCCTTGGGTCAATGTGGGGAGGCCCCGACATAGACCCAGCACACACAGGGACGGACAAAAGCCGGTCACAGACATAGCCCCTCTCTAGACCACCTGCCCCCACTCTTCGCACTGCTCACGCCTTTGGGCTTTCTTCGTCCTGGACAATCCCCCTGATCCTCTGCTCGGCTTCACTCTTTCCGCAGCTCTACTGGTTAGCAAACTAGTTTACGTCTAGCTCTGACCTTGGAAATCTTGCAAGACACATCGCCCAGGATTAGCTCTCTAGCCTCACAAACCACCATCATTTCAGACAAGGAGCCCGTGACTGTGCTGTTGGTGCCTCACCATACTCCCAAAGGATGCCCGCCTGACTTCACCTCCGGCACCTCTAGCTCTTTTGCCTGTGGTCTTTGGCCCCCAGAGACCACTCTGCCCATATGTGCAGTAGGTCAAGGGAATTCACCACCCCTGGGGAACAAGCAATGACGCGTGGAGGTGGAGGATAAATCCCCCAGCTCCCTAGCTGCTCAGGATAGCCCTGAGGCATGTCTTCTGAGGGGTTCCCACTGCTCCCCAGCTCTGGTTGTCCACAGTAGGGATCTGCTAGTCAGTGTAGCTTCCCTCTCTTCCCACGTCAATTCTCCACTCCTCTACTGTGTTTTCTGGGATCCCCTCCAGAATAAACTAATAAACTAGTCGCATTGGGATCCTTTGCTCCGCGTCTGCTTCTGGCCCAAACAAAACCAGGACAGTGCCCTACCCCAGGCCATATGGAACTGGCCTGGGGGCATGACCTTCGGCAGGTCCCATAGATGTGTCCATCCTGAGGGGTGGGTGGGTCAGAGAGCAGAGTTGGTGCCCCCTCCTCTCCTCCAATGTCTGGGACTCACCTCTGTGGCCACGGGCCACAGTCACAGATGGGACAAGAAACACCACGTCTCCAATCAAATCCAGGAACAGGTCTTTCTTTTTGACAGGGTCGTCTGTCCCTCCTAAATACCTCTCAGTGGCTATTGGCGTCAGTTCCTCAGGGATGTTCTGAAATGGAGCAGGAGTGAAAGTGACCCGTGAGGAAGGCTTGTGTTAATGGTGAACCTCTCAAGTCCTGGGTAAACCCCCGCCCCTCCCCTAGTGACAAGGTGGGAAAGGCAAAAAATGGGGACAAAACCCTCTGGCCCCAGTCCTCATTCTGCTCTGTGATTGGGGGCCATCCCCCGCCCCCCTTTCGGTCTCAGCCAGCGGTTCCCAGACCCTTACAGTGAGGGGGTACGACTTCCACAGCAGTGACGTGGCCGTCTTCTGGTCTAGCTTGCCTTCAGAGAGCGGGTAGCCCATCATCTGTTAAAACAATGGTTTAGCATTTGTGAATTACTCATAATTAACAGGAAGAACCAACTGACCAACCAACCAAACCAATGCAGGCTGGAGGTCAACCTGTCATGTCTTGACAGGCAGGGTCTTTGATGAGCGGGGTAAAATCAATGAACCAAATGGACTTATATCCAGAGACTCAAGGAGTGCATGAAGTAAATGTTAGGAGAAGCTGCCTGAGGCCTTGGCAATCTAATGCAGGCTCGTACTGAAGTAGAGGGCTCTGGGGCAGACGACACAGACTTCACAAATACCCCCAGCCATCTCAGATGACCAAGGAAGCCCCAAATCCTGCCGTTATAGCTTTGGTCCTTCAGTGTAACCTTTGAAGCCATTCTGAAGTGAGAACTACAGGACTGCACAAACAGCTCCATGCAAAGCTCTGCACTAAGGGGCCTGACCAAATTCTAACATGGCTTCTAGCAGCTTAGGTGGGGTCCCGAGAATGAACCCAGCCCCCCTTAAAATCCCTTCCTGAGAAAGTTCCGTGCTGCCAGAATGGACCGTTTGTTCCAGCCCAAACCTGCCGATAGGCAGATAGGTCCCCGAACCTCCCCTTCAAACAGTTTGCAATTATAAATCCTGTCTCAGCCCATGGAGATGTAACTCTACCACCCAAACTGGTTCCTCAAGAACCTCGGAACCATCTCTGAAATGCAAACACTCAGGTGCTAACTCTTGCTCTCTCCCAGTCCCGGTGGGAGGATAATGGCTGAACTTCAGTAGATACGTTGCTTCAAAGTACACCACTCAAACCTACCATAAAGACAGGAGAGGTTTGCCTCTCCTCCAGGTGAGTGCCAGGTAACAAATTCAGGTGCCTGGTCACAGGACAATCCCCGTTCACACCCAGCAGTGCCTTTCCCTTAGCACATCCAGACTTCCAATGGCTCCAGCCTTTGGTTTCAGGGTTTGAGTTCAGTCCTCCCGGGATCTTTTCCCCATTATAGTGGTGTCACTGTATCAAACCCATCCTTACACTTCAGCTGGTGTCCAGCTTGGTTTCCCTTTGACAGAAGGGAGCCCTTTCTAATCTTAGAAGTCAATTTGACCTCAAGAGGAAGCAAGCACCTCTGAATCTTTCCAATCTGATGACGAAGAGCGAATTGATGGAGAAACGAGGGAGCACCAACCACAAGCGGAGAAGCTGCAAGGCCCCAGGCCCCCCTCCCCTTACTCCTGAGCTCCTTCCCCTTCCCAGGCCTCAGTTTCCTCCTCTGCACAATAATTACCTCTCTAGGCCCTCCCGGCACCTACATTTCAGGCTTGGAGACACTCGGAGAGTTTGGGAGAGGAGTCCCCAGCGCTCCACCACCCAGGTGACAGCTGCCATCCCAGAGAGGGTTTCCATGGAACGGTGAAGGGGACAGCTTATGCAAAGGGGACAGCTGACCTGGACCCAGATGGGGTCTGGAGAGGGAGGAGATCCTGCGACCAGCGGTGGGCGGGTCATGTGATGGGCAGGGAGGAGAAGCCAGGCTAAGAGGTATGCGCATTCTCACCACCGGAAGAAGCCAGCCGAACTCTTGCTTATTGAGCCCAACGATGTATGGGACAGGGTTGAATTTCTTTTCAGCCAGAAGCTCTTTGGGCATCTTTGGCAGCAGCAGTCCGTCTACCACAGTTGGCAGGAAGGGTTTGCTCTAGGGAACAGGGTAGAACAATGTGTGCCTTCCCACGGCAGGTCACCCCACAACCTCCCTCCCGCATCTGAGCTGGAGGCCAGCACCACAGACCTGCGTGCCCGTGGGCAGGGTCCTCAGAAAGGGGCTCCCCTACGTCTGTGACCCCAGAGAGCAGAACCAGTCCCCAGGAGACAAGCAGTGGGAAAGCCATGGGGGAAAATCTCACTCTGATTGAAATATATAGTAGTATATTATGTAAAACACATTACATTAATATTTATATGCTCTATAAACTATAAAAATACATGTTTTATGTATTTCAATGTGAAGTGTGTGTACATCTAGAAGTATCTCTCTAGCTACAGTCGACTCTCATGATTCCCTGTAGTTAAGTCCTGTGAAGTCACTGTGATCTCTGAGTTGAATATCGAGCCGCTGCTCCTGGGGAAACAGCGTCCGCCCCGTCCCTCCCATTCCCTCTTTAGCCTCAAGCTGCTTCTCTCCCCTCACTGCCTCCACTCCAGCCACACTGGCCTCTGGCCTCAGGGCCTTTGCAGTTGCTGTTCCCGCTGTCTGGAACACTCTTCCTCCAGTTTTCCTGACAGCTGGCTCCCTCCGCTTCTCCAGACCTCGGCTCCCAAGGCATCTTGTCATGGAGCCATTCCCCGACCCTGCTGTGTAAATTCAAACCACTGGCAAACTCTCTTCCCATCTCCCGCTTTCTTTTCCTCTGTAATGCTGACCACCATTAAACATACTACATATTGTGTCTGTTTATTGTGTTCTGTCCTCACTCCAAGAGGGCAGGAGAGTATGTCTGCTTTACACTGGTATATTCCCCAGTTCAAACATCAGCTCCTGGCACATAGAAAGTGCTAATTAAATCCTTGCTGGATGAATGAATGTCATTTAATCCTCACGCCTTCTAAGGTAAGAGGTACTGTCCCCAGGGAGAGAGCAGAGAGGACAGGACAGTAAGACGTTGCCGAGGTAATGTCATCAGAACCTGCTGACACTTTGAGAAGTGAGAGGGGGAGAGGAAGGAGATGGGGGGGTGCTGTGGAGGTTTCCTGCATGGCTGTAAGGAGGGCGGTGTCCTCAGGGCTAAGCTTCTTGGCACCTTCCCTGACGGCCCTGCAAATGGTGCCGCTTGCACAGCCAATCCACCGGGCAGGCTCCCAGGAAAAAATCTGGGTTCCTTCATGAAGGCTCCTGGAGAACCTTATCCAGGTACCTCCACGGCCCCGTGGTGGTTTCCAGTCCAGCCTTCTCCTGCTGGGGCATTTTGAGGAGTAGGAAATGTAAACGGGAAGGGCTGTAGGCTGGGCCTCGGGAGCATTGGACCAGGAGTTCTGGGAACGGGCTTCAGCCCTACATCTGGTCCTCCTGGCTGTGTGACCCAGGCAAGTCACTGCCCCTCTCTGGGCTTCAGTAATCTGAATAAAAGGAGTTACTATGTGTCCACAAGGGAGAATTCTTTTATTCCTCCTTAACTGGAGCTTAAACGTATCAAGTTTTAAAACCTAGAATCAAGAAACCAAAGGTCCTTACCTCTCTGGGGTCTCCAAGTAAATCAAGAGTGAAAAATTTCTGTGAAAACAAAGGCAGAGGATATGGTAAGAAGGCTTCCTGGGAGCAGAGCTGACCCAAAAGTATCAGCTTGTCCTCCCGGTGCCACTCTGGCTGGACCAAAAGGAAGTGAGCAGGTCACTGGCTCCCCTGGGCACGGCACAGGGTGCAGGTGTGGGGTGGGGGAGGGGAGCTCTGGAGAGGATGGATGTCTGTTGTTTGTGACGGCCCTACCCTCCATCCATTTCTTCTTCTTTTTCTCCCAGGCAACCACACCCCAATTTTCCTTTGGGGGAACCTCCCTCTTCCCCACTCTCACTCCATGAATCCAGGCATACATATAGGACCTGGCGTGCCCCATCTTCCTGACCACGGAGATCAGTCCTTGCATGAATGGGCATGTGCCATGTCAGGTCAATAGATTTTTACCCCAAAATTTTGGCTGGAATTATTGGGAAACAGGGTGTCTAAGCAGGTAGGATATATGTTTAGAGTGCTGTTGCTGTCTTCAACCTCCCGAGGGGACAAACCTGCCTGGGAGTGAAGCTACCACTGAGAGGTTAAAAGTTGAGGAGTAGAGACAGATTCTTAATAATATGTGCATCTGGATCCAGCCATGCCTGAAACCATCCACTCCAGAACTTTCCAGTTACCTGAGGATTCTGTTACTGCTTAAGGCACTTTGAGAAGCATTTTCTCATCTTGCATTAGCAAGTCCTGCCTCATACAAGCTCACTGAAATTCACCCCGCCTCATGGAAATTCTCCCCTTCTCTTTGTTGTGTGCACATCAAGATTGCACTGATTATAATGTTATACTATAGCTAACAGGTCTGACCAGGAGGCAGAAAACGACCAGTAGAGTCCCTCCATTATGGGTTGTAGCTCTCCTGGCCAGGTGTGTGTGTGTGTGTGTGTGTGTGTGTGTGTGTGTGTGTTTGGGGGAGAGCGGACAGTCATGGAAAGAGTTCCATATGATCTCAGCAAACCTCAGAAGGGTGACATGAGCGCTGAGTTTTCCCAAAGTCAACAACTCAACAACTCTCCCCCTATAATCTGGGTCCTCTTGTGCCACATGGAATGAATTTGCCTCTTCCTAGGCCTTAGAAAACAGTTGTGTTTTAATTCTTTTAATACACTGGTCACTTTATTTGAGCCTGAGAAACCAGGATCCAAGCCCCAAGGCCACTCTGGACTCAACCCATGGAAACAGCACCAAGTCAGTGGTAGAGACCTATCCTTGGGGACCCAGGAGTATCTTCAGGAGCCCAGGGTCCAGACAGAGAGTCCAGGAACTCAGGCGTCTTCTGGGCTCACATTCACACCCTCCCGTCAAAAAAGGAATAGTTCCCATTGGCCCAGGTGCTGTATTCTCTGGGTGTCTGTCCTGCTGTCGCTTCTCTGTGATGACCCAGGCCTTAGCCATCCATCAATCCTCAAATGTCACCTTGCGTCCCTGCTGACTATAAGGAATGGTCCCCTCCTCTGTCCTCCCACCACACTTCATTCACGAAGTATTGGGTGTGTTTCTCCTTGGATGCTTCCTTTTGAGGAGGGACTATGTCCAATTCACGTTGGCATCACCCTCCCTGTTATGCGCCCCCAGACACTGATGATGGATGGATGGGGTGATGGGGGGATGGGGGGATGGGTGGTTGGGTGGATTTAGTCAATACATGGAATACAGGTGAATTGGATGGATAAGTGGATAGATGGGTGATAATTAGCACATAGGTGATGGATGGATTATTGATTTTAGACAGATGGATGATGGAGTGAAGATATATGGTGGCGAGATGGTGCATGAATGATTGATAATAGATGAATAAAAGTTATGGATGAATTGATATTAGATTGATGAAAGGATATTAAAGAATTGGATATATTGATGGATGGATAGGTGGATATAAAAATAAGATGATGACTGGATGAATGGATGGTTGGCTGGATGAATGTGTGGATATATGGTTATCCTAGAATCACAACTGAGGCAGCCTCAAAAAATCTAGAAAATTGAGCCACTGGGTTATAATTGATCATTTCTAAATTAACAGATAAATGTTGACAACCTTTCTGAAAGCCTTTGTTTGTAGTATCCCCATCCTCAAAATTCAGGATGGTAGTTACCTCTGGGACTAGTAAGTTTTGACAGAGCTGGGAGATTATTACACTATTGTTCATTATGTTAGTTTTTGACTTTGCTAACATTTGAGATTTTTCATAATAAAAAAGAAAACAAGAAATTCCCCATTCAGATCCAGGGGTGATCCTGCCCCTGAGAGACAAAACACTGTCCCAGGTAGTTATTCTGGGGCCAGGTTTACACGGAGGTGGGGCTTGTGCGGCCACGAGAGTGGATGCACCTACCATCTTCAGTGACGTCTCCAAGAGCTCGTCCTCTGACTTCTGGCGCAGGCAGTGCACAATGACAGCCGAGGTGGTGGTTTTACATCCAGCGAAGGAAGCAATTTGCTGCGGAGATCACAGGCGACAGCGGAATTCAAGAGCTATGTCCCTTCCCTGGATCGATTGGAGGTATTCTATCCGAACCTCAATTTCTAAAGGCAGCAGGGGGAGCAGCAGCTTCTCTAGACCAGCAGGTATGGATCCCGGGTCTCAGTCGTGCCAATTAGACAACCCCTGTCTCAGTTACCTTATCTCTGTTAAAATGGGCAAAATGATCCCAAAGCTGAATGTCTGAAGAAGGGCGCGATGGAGTAGGCTTAAGAGCGTGAACTCTAGAATCACACTGACTGGTTTCAAATCTCAGCTCATCCGCTCACTAGCATTTGGCCTCAGGAAAGTATTGGGAACTGCAGCCAGAGGGAAAGATGGAATGGAGAGAAGGCAGGCTCCACGATGGCGGGCCGTGGAGAATGAGCTCGGGCTGCCCAGAGCCTGGTAGCGTGTCTAACACAGAATCAACGTTCAGGATGTAGAGAGAGAAAGAGAGAGGGAGGGAGGGACAAAGGGAGGGAGGGAAGGAGGGAAAGCGAAAGAGAGAAATAGAGAAAAAGGGGGGTGTACAGGAACAAGAAAAAATGTTTTAAATTCCCTTCATTTTGCCAATTTCTAGTTTCTGTTTGGTAGTGAAATCCAGTCCGATCTCTGCCACCTGTTTCTTTTCAAATAAATCTCCTTTCCTGACTTAAGCCTGGTCAAGTGGGCTTCTGTTGTTTACAACCAAAGAGTTCTAAAAAACAGTCTCAAAATTTTCAAAACAGTCGGTGTCTTCATTTCCTCCCCTGCTACTTACCAGACTGGCTGTGTCTGGCTGCTACTCCCACCTCTCCACAAAGGCGCTCTCACAGCTCCACATCACAGACCCCAGTGGGCAGGCACCCCTCAGCTGAGCGTCCACTGCTCCCCCTTCCTTGGCTTCCTAACAGTCTCCAGATAGAGACAAAGCCTTCCCCAGGATGCTACACAGCACGGCCCCTGCCAGTGTCCCCACCTCAGCTGACTCCAGGTTCCCTCTGCTCCTTCTGCTTTGGCCTATGAGATACTTCCTCCTGCCACAGGACATTTGCACAGGCTGTTCCCACTTCCTGGAATCCTCTTTTCTCACCAAGCAAATGATGGCTCATCCTTCTGATCTCAACTTTATTACTTTCTTCAGGAAGCTGTTCCTGATAACGCCGCCCCCGTCCTGACATTAAGTACTTCTCCTTATGTTCTTGTCACAGTGGACATTTCATAATTGTGTAATTATGTAATCATTAGTCTGTGTCTTCCATTAGAATGGAAGCTTCATGAACTTGATAGATGTCTGGCTATATCAAATGTCATTGTTGAGTGAACAAATGACTCAATGAATAAATTCTCCAGGAAGCCACCCCAGTCCCAAGGCCCCCAGGAAGGAACCACTCAGGCCCATGTACGGCAAGGGGTGCATCAGGTCTCAGACCCTCAGAGAGATGAAACATGATGGCAGTCTCCGTCCCCCTGTCTGGCCTGGCACCCCACCCTGGCACACTTTGGGAAGTGTGGTCAGGGCACACTGCCCTGTGCTGGCAGTCCAGCGTCATGAACTGGAATTGCAGCTCTGCCCTGATCACTTGTTGACTTGGGCAAGTTGCTTCTGCTCTTTGACCCAATTTGCTCGGTGGTAAAACTGGAAGGGTGAGGTGTTCCCTTGCTCTTCCGCTCAGCCATTTTTCTGTGATTCTTGGAGCAGGTCAGCTGGATCCCATGGCAATGAAGGCCCCTGAAGACTCCAGGAGAGCAAAGCAAAAGGGCGGGGGCTGTGCAGGGCGAGACCTACCTGAGCTGTGGCCTTTACGTCGTCCATGACCAGGGCATCAGTGAGGGCCACGCCGCTCTGAGAGATGGCCCGGTGGAAGAGATTCTTGGCCAGCGGAGATAACACCTGGGAGGACAGTGGAGAAGAAGAGAGTTTATGCTCATGGGGACTCTGAGCTCAGCGGACATGACAGGTCCTCACCTGGGCTGACCCTGAGGCCCAGCTTCTCTGAGAAAACCTCAGCTGGAGGGAGCCAGGGGCACAGAGTGAGGAACAGAACAGGAAATATGAGGCAAGTGTGGATTATAACAATCAAAAGTATCTGGAAGACAATTTGGCAATTCCTAGCAACACTTTAAAGATACCATTCTGAGTCTGCATTTCCATGACTAGGAATTCATCCTAAGAAACGTGATCATAGAGGCACACTATAATTTCTAGGAGTGCTCATGCTGTTTATAATGGGAAAAAATGGAAATTACCCAAGGTTCCAATATTATGAGATTGGGTAAACAAGCTATTTTTCATTCTTACCATGGAATACCGTGGAACTATAAAAAAATATAATTATGGAAGAGTACTTACAGTTATGGAAATATTTGTGCTGTGTTGTAATGTTAAGGAAGGTTTTATTTTTAATCAAAGATAGATAGATAGATAGATAGATAGATAGATAGATAGATAGATGTGGAAAAAAGGCTAGAGAAATGAGTGTCAAATGTCTGTGGGACAATCCCTGGGTAATGAGATTGTGGATGACTTTTTTTCCTTCTTCGGGCTTATCTGTACTTTCCCTTTTCTCCTCTGCACAAAATATAAAACGTCACCTCTGAGTGTTTACCTATGAAAGCAAATATGCCATAAAAATATAGTAATAGCACTGACCCCTGCTCAACTCCACGCAGCTGGAGGGGTTCTTACAGCTCTCAGCACCTTCCAACCTGGTTTTCTTTCCATCTTTGCATCTCTCAGTGTCTCTTCCCTCTCACCACCCCCGCAATCCCTACCAGGCTCCCAGGTGTGTCTGCTTGCGATTCCCCTCCTCCCTCTCACCCACTTCCCCCAGCCCGGCTCCATCCCTCAATCCCAGAGACTGTTGTCCTCCTTCCTGGGTGGGAACAAACCACCAGACCCCCTCAGAGAGGCCCCTGACTGTTCTAAGTGCTCACATGCTCTTGACATGTAGATCTGCCTTTAAGCGAAACAACCACACTCGGCCTACCTCTCATGGTTGCCTGCCCTTATTCATAATATATACCCACCCCTACTTCCCAAGAGAAGTAAGGTGAGTCCTAACATGAAAATGATTAGGAAAGAGAGAGAGCGAGCTCTGCCAAGTTGGAAGAGAAGGAACGCTGCAGGCTGGGCTGGAGCTTATGTGGCCCCGGGATGCTCGCTGAGCTTGAGCTTCCTGAGGGCCGAAGAGACTTGGCCATTAGCTCTCCACTGTCTGATTCTGCACAGAGTAGGGTCCGCCTTGACTCCAGCTCTTGTTAATACAGGTGCCCACGGCTAGATGGGCAGGTGTCCCACAGGTACCGTCAGCAGCACTGGGGCATGGAACACTTACGAGGACAGACACACTTTCACCTCCTGCTGACTCTCCAAAGATGGTCACCGAGTCTGGATTCCCTCCAAAGTTGGCGATGTTGTCCTGGACCCAGCGCAGAGCGGCCAGCTGGTCCAAGTGGCCCCAGTTCCCCCTGCTGTGTTCATCCCCTGTGCTGTGAGGAAGAGAACAGGGGGCGCGGGAGCAAAGACTCAGGGCAGGGCT